>NC_091123.1:38017983-38377150 GCF_040183065.1 Periplaneta americana
TTGCATTTAGTAATCAAGTCCACGTTTAATTTAAAGAAATATTCATTTGCGACTAATATGGGATTATATTTTTTTATGTTCTGTCTAAGGAATAAGATGTTAAAATCTGCACTTCCACTTCATATATCTGACCGAAGATTTTCTCAGATGTGTTCACAAAAATCATCACATAACCAGTGGTACCACCAGTACCCCTTTCTTCGGTCCTGACTTACTCCAAAAAGAAACATAGCACGATTCTCGCGCCAGTTAAAACTTGCACTATTTCAAAACTGTCGAATTTTGTATCAATTACTGATTTGTCCTCGCCCCTGGAAATCAAGTTTTGAATTCCAATCTCACAGAGGCGGATAGAATTTATAAAATGCTAATGGGACGAGTGTAAAGGCTCATTTGCAATGAAAACTTTAACATGAACGCGAGGACATAAACACAGTAACAGTAAACAGTTGAGTCATAATTCACAATGAAAACTTGATGTTACCATAACATCACAAAATATCCGTAAACAAATGACTGCAAACAATCGCAGACGATACCGGAAAAAGGAGTATGCAAGCTTCTGCTTTCATTCAATCATGTTAACGTTTATGAAAATCATTGTTTAGTCAACTGTTCGAAAACAGATTGAACCTCATGAGTGACACTAATAAGGCATCACTCAATTAGGCCAAGAGATAATGGGATATAGTGGTCAGATCCTTTCCCACTCCTTTTCACACATCACTGAATAATAAACGTATTCCACTAATCAGACTACGAAAATCATTGTGGATTGTTGTATTAAATTAAACAACTGACCGCTGCGGTTCACATCGTTACTAGACTTGTATCCTGGACTTTCGAGTGCTTTATTGGTAACAAGCAATACACAACACATTAAAATGTACAGCTAATTATTAAACGATTTTTACTTTGAAAGTAACTGTGGTTGTTAACCAAGAGCACGCGTTTATCATTCACACAGAAGCCAGTGAAGAAAAAAAAATTGCCTCTTTTTGTGTAGCTTTTTCGAGAATTATCTTTTAAATTAAACATGGGTAATTGTTATTGTTTAGATGTTTGATAAAATAAATTTTTTTCGTTCTTTGAATTGTAAATTTTAATAGACCTACTGGATAAGAGTGCAATTTAGCATTTCTGTGAGTTTGTTTTATTTTCTAAAAATATTGCTATCTACTGCATAGGCCTATTGCTTATTTATCTTACTAAATTTATTTTTCATAATTTTTCCCTATAATGTCTATCATGTGAGACTTCGAACTACTTATTATCAAAATTTTCCTTTGGTATGTACCTAATAAAAATAGTGTTTATTGTATGCTCTGTACTTAAATGTCATATTATTAGAGGGGAAGGTGGAAATATGGGCTAGGAGTGGTAATATGGGCTACCTCGTTCTTAACTGTGTTGTTACCTAGCGAAAAAAGCCCTAAAAGTACATTTCGTAGCCATCAATCTGCGTGCACAAAGAGACAAATCAGTTGCCTTTGTGGTGCGGATGTGGTGTGATCTTTGTGTTTTTCATCAATTTCAAAGTTTTTGCAGGTATATAGTCTCAATTTTATTGAAAGAAATATATTTCGTGTTTAGAAATCACGCTTAATGTGTTGCACTGATTAAGAATAGCTCTATCACATTGCATAAGAGTAATATTTATTTAGAACAACAATTGCCATACATAATCTTAGAAACCTCCATGAGTCGATGATGCTAATACGGGCTACCGCTGTGGGTCAAATATGGGATAGGTAGCCCATATTACCAGCACGTTAAAACGTCGTGTATTTTCACTATAGTGATTTGCGTTATTTGTTACAGAATATTGCCATTGATATGACACATTTTTCCTACTTATGTTTTTATTTTTTTTTTTTCAAATTATTTTCAAATTTTTGTGGTAGCCAATATTTGAACCCCACTACCTATAGACGACCAGTTCGTATTTCTTTCAAAAATTAATTATATACAAATATCTGTATTACAAATATTGACCTTTAAGACTGGAAAAATTGTATATGAATAATTACTCTGTATGTCAATAAAGATTTGCAAGCAATGTGCCACACCATTTTCCTTTATTATAAGGAAAACAAAATGGTAGCCCATATTTGCACCTTCTCCTCTATTATTATTATTATTATTATTATTATTATTATTATTATTATTATTATTAATTAATGTAACGGTTTTCCATCGTACTTACATAATTATATTCTAGCACTACATTATACATTGCGTAGGCCTATACATAACTATGGGCCGCAGACTGAGTGACGCGGGATAATGAAATGTAGCTATGAAAACATTTGTGTTCATGCAAAGTGTATAAGGTCACTGTGTAATAGATATAGCTCCAACCTTATATAACCCAACATAACCTAAATTGAGAAAATCAGTAGTTTTGCAGCATGCTTAATAATGGATTGCTCCTATTCATATTACGACTAGCATAAGTACTGCAATATCTGTTCCATTACGTAAAAATATATGAAGTCTTCGATCTCACTACGCACCATACCGTGACCATCGAGAGAAGGGCTGACCATAGTTTTGGGTAGTGCGCGTGACGTCACGAAGAACAGACGCTGTTTTCTTTTTCGTTCTGCGCGCATAATTCTGTAGCATGCTGGTATTTTAATGTCATATTTTGATATAGTCATGTGACAACAGTGTTTTTTTATTTTATTGGGTTATTTTACGACTCTGTAACAACATATAGGTTATTTTGCGTCTGAATGAAATGAAGGTGATAATGCCAGTGAAATGAGTCCAGGGTCCAGCACCGAAAGTTACCCAGCATTTACTCTTATTGGGTTGAGGAAAAACCCGGAAAAAACCTCAACCAGGTAACTTGCCCCGACCGGGATTCGAACTCGGGCCACCTGGTTTCGAGGCCAGACGCGCTGACCGTTACTCCACAGGTGTGGACCAACAGTGTTAATACAGTAATCATCAGCTTTATTTAATATCTGTGGTCTTATCAGTTCTGAGATTATATAATTTAAAAAAAAAATTCAACATTAATACAACCATAATGTACAGTAGTGGCAAAAAAACCCGGACCGACCCTTGTAGCTGATTTCAGAGCCTTATTCACTCCAGAGCACGATAGACTGGTAACTAAGACTTTCGTGGTTCGAATCCTGCCTGGGAAGGGAACTTTTTTTTTTTCCTTATTCAAATTTATTCCCAGTACTTTTCGATTGCTGGTAAAATTCATGTTCTGGGAATAATAAGTTAATTAAGTAGTAAAATATCGCTGCAATCGAAAAGTATGTGAAAGGGGCAGACAGAATAAGAAACGAAGCTGTGTTGAAAAGAATGGGTGAAGAGAGAATAATGCTGAAACTGATCAGAAAGAGAAAAAGGAATTGGCTGGGTCACTGGCTGAGAAGAAATTGCATACTTAAGGATGCACTGGAAGGAATGATGAACGGGAGAAGAGTTCGGAGCAGAAGAAGATATATAATAGACGGCATTAAGATAAATGGATCATATGCGCAGACTAAGAGGAAGGCAGAAAATAGGAAAGATGAGAGTGCTGGGTTTGCAGTGAAAAACCTGCTCATAGACAGAACACTATGAATGAATGAATGCTCAGTCAATTTAAGAGAGCGGTGTATTATGATAATAAATGATTGGAAGAATTTTAGTTTTGTCCTTTAAATGTGCAGAAATTTGATCTCAACTATGTAACATTTTTAAATTCCTTTGCAGAACGAAAAGTTACGTTTGTTCTGATCAAATTTCTTCACATACATTTAAAGGACGAAAGTAAAATTCTTTCAATCATTTACTATTATAATATACTGCCTACTTAAACAGACTGAGCATTTTTTAAATTAAATAAATGGCTTTGGCAAAACACGTTATGAAATGTTTAATATAAAACAGTTTTTATCTCGAAAGGAAGCAAAATTGTATGGAACATTTTTCTTTCAAATATCTCGAAGAATAACTCACTAAATTTAATGACATTACTATGGTTCATCCTATATACATCTCATAGAAGTTAGTGAAGCAAAGAAACATCATTTTGCCTCCTTGAGTATAATTTTAAGGCATCTTCTGTTATCATTAACCGAGCCGAAAGTGAGACGGCCTCTTATTTTGGTTTACTTAATTATTTGACAATGTTCATCTTCATTACATGCTTAGCGATAGATAACTATTGAAAATATTATTCGTTCATTACTACCTCATACATAATTGTAACTTAGAGTCAGATTCATAGTTTTCATTTGTAAAATGAGGAAAACACTTAAGTAATGAATGTTTCCTTAGCACTTATTTTAGATCGTATTGCAGAGATGCTACTCTTTCACATGCGCTGTGCATTCCCTTGACATCGAAAGAAATATGGCAACATGGCTAGACGTGAGCTATTTCGTATATTCAATTGTATTGCAGCACCTTCAAATTGTTAAATCCGCATTATTATTATTATACACAAAAATATAGAAAGCATTTTACAGAAAAAGAAGAAAGAAGTGAGGTAAGAGAACTAGTTATGAAATATAGAGATATCGCCGAAAGCAAAAAATCTGATAATTGTTCTCTCCAAAAGAAGAAATTGGCATGGGACAAAATTTCAGTTGAGTTTAATGCAAAGTCTGGAAATATTTCTGTAAGTAAATCATTGGTAATTTGCTAGGAGACGTCGTTGCACATAGGCCAGTTTTACACTAATCCTAAACATCTTATTAAATATTGAATTATAACCTAAAACAAGACACTTTCCCCGACACTTATTCATAATAAGGTAAAACGAGCAACGCATCTTGTATTTTTGGTCCAGGGAAAATACTTCGTTTAACCGTGGTCTATATGCAACGACGTCTCCTAGCAAATTACCAAACCATTTAAATTTATTTTTCAGTTATTTTTATGATAAACCGAGAGGAAGTGGTAAAATTACGCAAATTTTAACAGCTTATTCTTGGACAGAAAACAAACGAAAATGCAAATAACACTCTGTTGGGAAGTGAATACTTTTCGAACAAATAACACTTAAACCTCCCTGAAATGATTCTGTATTTTTTTTTTTTGCCGAAACACATTTTTATTTTCATTCCAGAACTCAATAATTCATCATAATCATAATTAATTGTATTCTGAATCCGATGATTACAATGCATATGAGGAAACACTTGAGTAAGCTGACAAGCTACCTTATTTGAATAAGTGTTCACTTTAGTGGGACTTATGAATTAAAAATGATTATAAACAACTTCTTAAGGGTTTTCTTGCGGTAAGTGTTGGCTATGAATTTGATCCTTAAACTTATATTGCTATAGAACGCCATACTGGATTAAAACACTTACCTTCCAAGATGCTGGAATCGCCTTTACTTCAGCTTTAAAATATTGATACAGAACAGTATAACTTCTGTTATACAAACACATAATCTTCTCTTTACACACGCACAACAGTGTTCATATTGTATAATTTCACACACAAGCTTGATAATAAACAGTAGTTACGAACGCGCTACTTCGATGAGACACGACCGCGGACTGAACAACGTTATAAAAAATGCGGCAAGGCTGGCAATACACTTTCTGACAAACACAACTCGTTTCCTTGGCTCTAATGCTTCTCTAGTTAGGGAAGTTGACCTTCAACAATTCTCAACCTGACTCGTATCATTTTGCTATCTATCGTACAATTTTTAAACTAGAACAAATGAAAGTAGTTGTGACTAACTGATTTATGCAATGGTGAGTGCGAGTGAAAATAACTAGAAGAAATTAAAGATTTGAAGCCCAAAATGAAGATGAAGCTGGTGAGTTTATCATATACTCTATATTAATTTGGTTAATATTTTGAGTGAAACTTCGTTGTCTTTCCACATCACACATGGGAGAAAAAACGTATTTAAATCTTAAAGAATAACCTTAAACTTTTAACACAGCACTCTAGGAATACGATGTGATCACTGCGAAAGTTATTTACTTAATAGGTAACAGTGCCATATAGGCCCTAATACATAACACTTCATACTGAATAATTGACATAGCAACATTTTATCCCTAACCCCAAACTCCATCCCTCTAAGTGCGAATCCTTACACACATTGATCAATCGTGGCCTACTGTTACAAATAGAAACAATTAACAGTAGCTATCTCCAACATAAAAACTTAATAAAATAACAGATTAAACTATGAAATAATCACATCATTTGGTCCAGGGAGGATCTGCGTTTGATGCAAGGATAATTCGTTAATCGTGTTCCTTAACTGTAATTGTACTTAAATAATTGAAATACTATCATTTAGTCAAACAGAATACATTTCCTTTAATATGTTCTTAACTTCTATTTACTATATTCGATAAAGTCTGATAATTTGGTCCAGGGAATATTTGCTTTTGGTGGAAGGATAATTTGTTTAACATGTTTCTAGATTAGTCTTCAATAAATTCTTTAATAAAATCACAGCAAACCTATGAGAATGTAGACTGTATTGTGTACGAAAATATTGCTATGTGTTGGCCCCATTGTGGATTATATTAAAGTACTCTCCACAACTTATGTTAATTTTTATTTATATTAAATAAAAATTAACATAAGTATTATTTTAAGAAATAGAAGAAAAATAGACCTATATGTAAGTATTTAATAAAATTGTGTACCGGGACTTTATGGAATAATTAATACTTTGCATGTGCCGTGTGTATATTTGTAAATCTATTCCGTCTTTCACTTTTATTTCATTTTGGAATAACCCAACGCAAATCAGACATCAACCCCGTGTGTAGTGCGAAGGATATGGAAGTTTCAATATATTTTATAATTTATTCAGAAACAAAATTAATAAAACTCTTTGATTTTAGCTACAGTGTAATGATTAGACTAATATTACATCCGTACATTTTTTTCTAAAAAAATATCGGAAAGGATGTATTATTTGTAATTCTTATGCATGAATCGTTTATTTCTGTAACCCCACAAGTAACAAAAACAAAACTTTTGGGAAACCAATAAAAACTGTTTAGTTCCATTACTTTTATTGTCAAAATGTATTTAATAAGTGATATTAGTTGCTAAATATGAGATTTATTTACCTTTAGTTGTGTTTTAAAATATAGGCTATATAAAGTCCCTCCAAAAAATTACATTAATTAGGATGTTATGGGGTTTTTCCAACAAACAGACTGAAACTAAGCAAAGCATTGCCTTTTTCCTAGTAACAGAGTGAATGAAAGAAAGTAGGGACAAACTTTATAATCTATGCAAAAACTACAGTATAAAACCACAAAAAATGGAAGATTTTTCCATTGCAACAGACATTTTTCTTATCAGGACTTATTATTTTTCCAATCTTTGCTTCCACTGTCATTAATATCTCTGTTGGTGGTAGGCCATGTGTACAGTTCTGTATAGAATCCTTTCACTTCATCCGGTATGTACTGCAAAATCTTCTTAAGGTCCTCCAGTTTTTTAACATTGATTGGCAACGTCGAGCTGTTATGAGCTAGGTCTGTTGCCAGTTCAAACGGTAAATTTTCAGCACAAGCACTTTTCTCAGGAATTCGAAATAAATACTTCTGCCGGTATAATGCTGTCAATGAACTCTTTACAAAAAACTTTACCTTTTTGTTCATTACAGTGAAAAACTGATTCACCTTAGAAATTTTAAAATGTATCTTTTTATCCTTTGGTACACAATGGCCATAAAATGAATCAGATATGCTAGATAGCTTATAAAATTTCGCCACCAAACTTTGAAGTTAACCATATCATTAGCTGTAACGAAGCTTTATCAACATCTCAGGTTATTTAGCGTCTGAATGAGATGAAGGTGATAATGCCCTCTGTCCACTCTGTTAAGTCTCTGTTCCCTTTGTTCTCTTAGCTTACTCTATATCCCTCAGTGCTCTATCTATCCTCCCAGACTCCTCTCTGTCCTCTCAGTTCACTGTCATTCCTCTCAGTCCACTTACCTTGAACTTAGACAAGTTCTCAATAATCCTCATTAGCAACATTTTCATCACTTGACCTAACCTTCTTGTAACAAAATACTCAAAACAGATAATAATAGTAAGAGCAACACTTAATCAGCAATGGACAGAACAAAACATTAGTCCGGCTGTGACTGAAATTAGCTGTTGGGTGCGACAGTGCTGCTGTCAGCTAGTGTAGCAGACTAGTTTATTTGAAAAACACCATATGTGATGTTAGTTGTGGGGTTTTTACAATAAATGCACATTTCTTGTCCAGTTCTTACATGTTACAGTCATGCTAGATATAAGGTTTTTATATAAAAAGATGAGCATTCATGCTGGCAATCAAAATCCACAAAAAAACGCATTTTGTAAAAAAATGTCGCTTGTGGTGTTTTTAAGATAAACGATTCACATATAAATGAGATTGATTTTGATATGTTTCCTTCCCCCACTCTTTCCCTTCTACTATCACAAAAAACTTGCTAATTTCTCAGATAATCCTATAATATGATAATAGGGGAAAATAAATATACTGTAAGTTCACAGGGCTAACGGCTTCGAAGCTGGGTACCTGGTTCTAATGAAGTGCATTGGTAGCAATATAAAACATGGGGGCATGAGATAGTTACTCTGCCAGCCATAATAAATTCACTTCAATGAAATTCCCCAATGAAAAAAAAATGAAGCTGCTTGTAAATTACAATATATATTCAACTGAAGCAATTCATTAAGTAGATATGTACTAAACTTGATAGATATCGGGTCTTCTTTCACTCTAAAGCGAATTGTAATTAATGGTGTCAGAAGTTGATTTGCAAAATGTGATAGTATACGAAGAAACTAAATATATAGTGTACAAATACAGGACTATATCTGCTCGTTTGAAAACTGATTCCCTGTCACATGAAAATTATCTCATATTCGAACCTTACTTACTGTATGGGTAATTACGAGTTGAGTTCAGTTACGTAGAACCCAGCACACTAAAGGAAAAAGATGGGAAAATGGTCTAATTTTCAGAGGGAAGGTAGTTCGGAATGTGAAGAATTTATACATAGTCTACAAGAAACCAGTTGACTTAAAAACATATGAAGAGTTCGCGGGAAAAACGATGAATGTCACATTTATGTTAAGGATTAGATAATGATCTAATTGAGTCTGTAAGTCCAAGATGTAGTACTGTTTCTATAGAAAATAAAGGAAAGGATTATTGTATTCGTGGTGATAATTCTCCTTTTTACCATTTTCATAAGAACAACATTAAATTTTGCAGTGATCCATTGAATTAGATAATGACATCAACCTGAAGAAAACTGTGATATTCATCGTTTTTCCCGCGAACTCTTCATATTAGAAAATAGCTAATAATTGCAAAGAATTGATCGGTGTAGGCACGTCCTTCACTTATGTTCTTTTAACAAAAATCGCTATACTGAATGATATCTAGTTGCCACTTAGCGGTGGATATTTGTCGGTCCTTCTAACATTAAACAATGTCTCTATGTTCAAAGAACATTATAAGCTAAGAAAATGATTTTCGAAAAAAAAATGACTTTGGCCCTTTTAACAAATAGGTATTCATTTTTGCAGTAGGCCTAGACATTTCGCAGTGGACTAATTGACTGATAGTGTGCAAGGCATACGGAAAGCCTGGACTAAACGAATCTTACCTCAACTGTCACCGTAGAACTTAGAAAAATGCAAGTGGGAAGTTTCAGTGTCACGGGCTACGGAAATGCTCAACCCAGATTTTATTGTATTTACTTCAAGATTTTTAAATCCCAGAGCAAGATGAGATAATTAGAGTTCGAAATAGCCCATAGACAAAATAGGTACGGTATATCTTTGTTTGGTTCAAATATATCGTTCATATTAATTTCTCCTTCTCCGTCTTCTTTGATACCATTTTCACTCCTCTCAATTTACCTATTCCTAAGCTGCAAGCTGCAACTGTTGGATCATGCTACACACAACCCAGCTTGCAGAGATGAAGTGGGGGGAGTCTGGAGATCGAGCAGAACCAACCACCGACAGGAGTTTTGTTGTCCCAGCAAGCGTGCAAACCGTCCAATCGGCAGGGTCTCTGTAAATCGGACTTTGCAGATTGGGTAGTGTGTAGCCGATTTAACCAGCCACAAGAAACAACTTACTGTGGATTGATCATTGAAGTCGCGCTACGACTCAAGTAACGTTAGGCTGTGGTCACTCTGCATCCGTATTTAGTCGATTTTTTTTACACTTATACACTGGGGACTAGTGTGCCCAACTGTATCGGAATTTAGCTACACATAGCGGATTTTGAATCTTGGGAAGACGTAGCGGCGATACTCGAAAACCTCCTGAAATGTAGCTGAATTTAAAAAAAATCATATTCTATGCTTAAATTTGGCATTGTCCCTGAAATCTGCAAAATTACACGTTTTCTAGAAATTGTATTTATGTTGACGGAAACTATTACTTTGCATATTTGTACTTTAAAAATCCTTTAAATTCCCTTTTTTGAGGTTCAGAAGATTGTAATGGAAATTCTGAAGGCCTCTCTTCAAATTTTACACTAATATCTATATGTTAACACGTAAATTTTTGTTTTAATGTACAAATCGAATCAATATTTTGCTCGTTTCATTTTCATTTATCTTTTATATTTTGTTAATTCCGAATCTCAGTGGTAAACCTCACTTGAGGACGGATGATTTGAAATCTTAGTAATTTATAAACATAAAAAAATATTTTGCACTTCTTTTATGTTCTCAAAGAGACAATTGGCGGATGGGTGGGAAAAGTGTTAACTCTAGAAAAGTTATTATAGATATATTAATTAGTCCTACACAATTTATCTGTAATATTGACACTTAATATTTTAGGAGAAAAATTCGCTCCGGCGCCGTGGATCGAACCCAGGTCCTTGGTTCTACATACCAAGCGCTCTGACCACTGAGCTACGCCGAATTCAATCCTCAACACAGGGCCGAACTCTCCTCCTTCAGGTGTTGTGGATTCAATTTGGCGTAGCTCAGTGGTCAGAGCGCTTGGTACGTAGAACCAAGGACCCGGGTTCGATCGCCGGCTCCGGAGCGAATTTTCCTCCTAAAATATTAAGTATCTAGAAAAGCTTTTTCGAGAAAATGATTTTTAAAGTTTGAATAGTTCCCCAAAATTCTAATTTTTACTTCGTGATCCTCTTACAGTGTTTGTTAGAGTCTTGTTAACCTTTTCTAAAAATATCTGAAACTCAAGTTTATTTCATTCATTCATTTAGTGTTCTGCCTTCCTTTTTGTTTCCTCATATGATCCATAAATCTTAATGTCGTCTATTATCTAATATCTTCTTCTACTCCGAACTCTTCTCCCGTTCACCATTTCTTCCAGTGCATCCTTCAGTAGGCACTTTCTTCTCAACCAGTGACCCAACCAGTTCATTACTTGTATATTGTGTTATGTTAGAAAACAAAAGCAAAAGTTCACCAAAGGCAAATTCATACAGTTGTATCAATGTGTTTTCGTAACAAACTTGTATGATAGAACAGTTTAAATACGACTCGACGCCAACGAAGGAAATTGGTCTTAGTCTTGGTATAATATTCTGTTGAAGTGTATCATTCAAAACAAACTGAACCAAAAAAATTTCATTCTCAAAATTTTAAATATCCATATCAATATGATGTACTGTTATGAAAATATTTGTAAGTAGTAGACGGAGTATTTACATTACGTATGCGACGAAGTAATAAAACAAGAAAGTGGTTATATGCACTGCGTTAGTAGTTCTGAACCCTTAGGCGCCATAGGAAAACATACAGTAGACTATTTATGTGAGAAAGAATCCTAATATCTATAAAAAACATGTACACTTTTTTAATGTTTTCCTTAAAACGTAAACGTTAACACTGTCAGGCATGTTAACCATTACTCCTCAGCTGTAGACCACAACAAAACTTGTACAAAGGCTCCTAAATCATGGAAGCTAGATAAAATCTGATAAGTATTCCACTCTCAATATATTACGTAGGTTAAGCTCTTGTACTTTGGGAATAGCAAGCGATTGAAGATGGGAAGTGAGCGAAATTGCAAGTTGTCAGTAATTCTGTAACTATGTGTAAAATAATCATTTCATTCATTCATAGTGTTCTGCCCAAGGGCAGGTCTTTCACTGCAAACCGAGCATTGTCCAGTATTTCCTATTTTCTGCCTTCATCTTAGTCTCCCCATAAGATTCATATATCTTAATGTCGTCTATCATCTGATATCTTCTTCTGCCCCGAACTCTTCTCCCGTTAACCGTTACTTCCAACGAAGCCTTCAGAAGGCAGTTTCTTCTCAACCAGCGACCAACCCAATTCCTTTTTCTCTTCCTGATGAGTAACAATCATTATGGAATCAAGTTAATTTATAGGCTAGATAAAAAGTTATTATATTTCCCCTTTGTTTACGTATAGATTATTGTATTGTCTTTATTTCACGGGTTTTGAGTTATTGGCATTTAACGACATTAATTTTAAGCGCGAGTTACATTTTATGTCAACGTTAAGAATACTACTTTATGACTAGTAACATAAATAACTCTTTCAGTATGATTTATGCTGAAAATGTGCATTTACTTGAAAATCTTTCAAAATCTTGTGCAGCATCACAATATGATCTCCGTAACATCGTATAGTGAGAAAGTAAGAAATCAATTCATTATAAATCTGAAGTACAACGAACCAGTGAAGCCGGCCTCCTCGAGAAAAAATTCTCGTTATTAAAATCTATTGGAAACTGTATTAATATTAAGCATAGACTCAGGTGCGTACTCAAGGAGGTTACAGGGTTTGACCCCTCTTGAACATAACATATGACGTATTTAGATCTGAGTATTCTTTTTATCCGTAATCGTATTCCCTTCTCTAATTTTTCACTGTCAGAGTAAAAATATCTACATCGACAAAAGATATAGTCCTCCTACCCCTCCTTCAATACATTTCCTGTACTTGGTTTTGCGGCAAGTTCGAATTATAACAATTCTATCTTTATCACAGGGGTCTATCACCTAGTATCGAACTTGTAATAAAATAAAGCCGACACAATATGAAATTTATCTTGTTGTTAAATATATTGGAAAGGTTGTTTTGACAGTTCTGCAGTACAGATGTTGTTAAATATTGTGTATTGTCGATTTTAAACTCATTTTAAGAGCGGTATTCATCCTTTGTTAGTTTGAGTTTTGACTTTATTTTCAGACGTTCGTTTAACGTTTTGTGCAGTTGACAGTTCATATTTGTAATATAAACTTCTTGTCTAATTGTAATAATGACATAAACATCTTTTATTATACAAAATTAAACAGAAGTTAAAATTCGTTAAAAATTGGATAGCTGTGAAACATTTTATAATGATATTCATGAATATGTTCTGTTAGAACATAGGCTACTATAATATTAATAAATATACCGTAACCGGTAACATAATAATAATAATAATAATAATAATAATAATTATAATTATAATAATATTAATAATACTTACTTACTCCCTTACTTACTTACTTACTTACTGGCTTTGAAGGAACCCGGAGGTTCATTGCTGCCTTCACATAGGCCCGCCAACAGTCACTATCCTGAGCAAGATTAATTCAATCCCTACCATCATATCTCACCTCCCTCAAATACATTTTAATATCATCCTCCCATTTACGTCTCGGCCTCCCAAAAGGTCTTTTTCCCTTCGGCCTCCCAACTAACACTCTATATTCATTTCTGGATTCGCCCATACGTGCTACATGCCCTGCCCATCTCAAACGTCTGGATTTAATGTTCCTAATTATGTCAGGTGAAGAATACAATGCGTGCAGTTCTGTGTTGTTTAACTTTCTCCATTCTCCTGTAACTTCATCCCTTTCAGCCCCAAATATTTTCCTAAGCACCTTATTCTCAAACACCCTTAACCTATGTTCCTCTCTCAAAGTGAGAGTCCAAGTTTCACAGCCATAAAAAACAACCGGTAATGTAACTGTTTTATAAATTCTAACTTTCAGATTTTTTGACAGCGGACTGGATGATAAAAGCTTCTCAACCGAATAATAACAGGCATTTCCGATATTTATTCTGTGCTTAATATCCTCCCGAGAATCATTTCTATTTGTTACTGTTGCTCCAAGATATTTGAACTTCTCCACATCTTCAAAAGATAAATTTCCAATTTTTATATTTCCATTTCGTACAATATTCTCGTCACGAGACATAATCATATACCCTTGTCTTTTCGGGATTTACTTCCAAACCTATCTCTTTACTTGCTTCCAGTAAAATTCCAGTAAAATAATATTAATAATAATAATAATAATACACAACATTTAAAATACTGATAATGTAAATTTTAAATAATTTTAATATTTCCCCTTGAAAAAATTCTGCGTACATCAGAGCATAAACTTAATGTGTGAAGGACAATAAGTAAAAGATC
This sequence comes from Periplaneta americana, assembly GCF_040183065.1. Taxonomy (NCBI): domain Eukaryota; kingdom Metazoa; phylum Arthropoda; class Insecta; order Blattodea; family Blattidae; genus Periplaneta; species Periplaneta americana. Next base: position 38,032,377 of record NC_091123.1, read on the forward strand.
GTGATGATGGTTATTCTAATGATGATGATGATTTTTATGAATAATAAACGTGGTTTAATATTATTGAGAGTTAATCCGTTATTTTATGGAAGCCCCTCTAGTACAATAGCTGAATCCTAATACATTCGCTTCACTTGTCAGATCTGTTCTTCGTCTACTAATACTACAATTACGGTTATGGGTTCTGCCTGTCTCATGCTAATATGAATAATGGCCAATCACTCAGGTATGAAATTTAATTCCTAATGAAATCTATTAGTAATTAGTGACACTGCTTTCCATGCCATGTAGCAACAAGGGCGCATGCGCGATGTACTATGTTTAACGATCGTACTTAATACTGTAGCATGCTCCTGAGTTACTCTCCTAGTGCCATATAATTGCACTTATATTGCAGCTCGGTCAAGTGCGTTTGTGGTTACATTAGTATGTCTGACAGCAACGTCCTCTCCACAGACTGTTCGCAAACACTTGCCCTGTATATTCATATTGACATTAAATTATCAGTGGCGAACAAAACCTGCAAGACCGTTCCTTCTATAGCTCCCGCAACTGTTCTTGACCAGTGCAAGTTACTGACGCAAACTTACAAGCGAACCGCTCTCAAACATGCATATTCAGTATAAGATTATTTATCATCTTCCTCCCAAAACTCGCTCAGTCCATTTGACCATTTTAATGATTTATATATATACAGGGTGTTTCACGAGGATTTACCTCCACTTATAGATTTTTAACTATAGCAATTTTATTTTCCACCTTTGCTTATCTTAATGTTATTAATTTACATTAACGTTTTCGATACTCTTATTGTATCATCTTCAGATGTTAGGATGTTATGTCAACATATGTGATGAAAACCTAGTCTCATATCGTGTTGTGGGTTATTCAAATGCATATAACCTATCATGATTTCCTAGTCTAACTAAGGTTGATCGTTGCTGTGAATTAACCTAATTCACTGTCTCTAGTTATTTGTTAAGATTCTGTTAAAATTCACTATGAAAGCCCGTGTAGGACAGTGTAAAATTATGTAAGAGCAATAATATAACATATAAATATAAAACAAGTAAAGTATGCACTATAAAACACTGTAAAACACTATAAACACCATAAAACACTTTGAACACTTGTATGGTTGGCCGTGTTACCCAGTTATTATGTCGTTGAATTGGGCTGCTTCTGCTGATCTTAGTTAAAATCACTGTCTTAATGGCGCACTTTTTGTTGACTGATTTATCTATAGTTTTGGTACTATGTGTTATTGGAGTCTTTGTAGACTTTTCACTTTTTTTTTAAATTATATTGTTCATACTGACTAATGTGAAAATGATTGATACAGTTACTTTGTGTCGGTAATTAGACGTATGTGGTACGAGATGATTTTCTGTTGAGTCCGTGAATCTAGTACAGCCGTGCGTGTCTGCAACAATTTACATTATATTAATGAATTGAATTAGGACGGTTTTGTTTTATAGTTGAGTTGAAAACTACTTCGCGTAAGACTTATGCAAGAAAAACAACTTACAATTTTAGCTGTTGTCGAACTGTTCTTGTTTGGTGCTTGGCTGGAACTAGACTGGCGGGCTCAATCACAATATTTCCTAGTGTTCGTCATCTGGTATAAGAAGTGGAGGAGCTTTTTTCCGAAGATATTCTCAGTAAAAGAGTCATATAAACATGTGTCCTAATCTCAATAGTTTCAGAGTTACACTAATTTGAAATTGTGTGAAATACCATTATTCTTTAGTTTTAAGGACAAAAGAATATTACAGATAAGAAACTAACTATTTAAGAGTATCATTTCTTTAATTAGCTAGTAGCTATTTTGAAGCTAAAAATGTGTTGTGAATTCCATAGTTGCTTCGTACAGATGTTTTTTCGATTTTTAACTACAAAATTAAATTTTTCTTACGCATTTATCACAACAATTTTTGCAAATCACGCCACTCTTGTAAATTGTTTAAGAGTGTATATTAGAATGCATAATTAAACTGTAAAGAATCAAGTTCCTAAAGTCCCTTGATTTATAACAAATGTGATAAGTACGTAAGAATAATGTAATTTTTAGTTAAAAATTGAAAAACAAAATCTGTACAAAGCAAATTAACAACACATTTTTAGCTTCAGAATACTAGTGAATACTTCTGAATAGTTCATTCTCTATTCGTAATATTCTTTTACACTTAAAACTGAAGAAAAAAGGTATTTTACTAACAACTTCAAATTAGTATAGGCTATCTCTGAAAATATTGAAATTAGGACACATGTTTATTTGACATTTTTTGCTCATAATGTCTTCGGAAATAAACTCCGGGAGTGACGGTAAATCCTCGTAAATCACTCTGTATACATATGTATATATAATATAAAATTCATATAAATATGGGCCCTTTTCTCAATAATTTGAGAGTTAGGCCTACACTAATTTGAAGTTGTTTGTAAAATATACCTTTGCTTCAGTTTCAAGAGTAAAAGAATATCACAAATAAAGATTTTTTTTCAATTTTTAACTAAAAATTACATTATTCTTAAGCACTTATCACAACAGCTGTTACAAATCACACGACTTCTAGCAAGTTGCTTCTTTACAATTCAACTTTGCGTTCTAATGTACAGTCTTAAAGACTTTAGAAGAGTGGCGTGATTTGTAACAATTGTTGTGATAAGTGCGTGAGAAAAATATAATTTTGTAGTTAAAAATTGAAAAAAAAAATCTGTACGAAGCAACTATGGAATTAACAACACATTTTTAGTTTCAGTATACTGGCCAATTAAAGAAATTATACTTTTGAATAGTTCATTCCCTATTTGTAATATTCTTTTACCCTTAAAACTAAAGAAAAAATGTAGTTTACAAAAAACTGTGTTATTGTGCATGTGATTTGAAACTCGCTCAGTCCGTAGACCTATGTATAAAAAAAATCCCAACCTTTTAAAAAAATGGACTCAACGCGTTTTGGAATCACACCCTTCAATTGAATCTTCAAATATTACGAGTACGTAAAGAGCCCAACTTTAAGAAAGAAACATTTCAGGAGGACTTTTTTATTTTTCCTCTGACATTTGTATGATCCGAAAAAAAAATATCTCTGATATTACCTCCAGTAATCAATTATTTTAAAATATATCTGGCGCTATCCTTGAGCTCAAAATTTTACTAGTGTAACACGTGCTCACGATTTTTATGTGTGAAGTTTGACACAGGAAAAGTGTGTTTCAACTGGTTTTGAGGATTTTTCAATAAGAATAGGTAGGCCCATTAGCATCACGTACTTGAATTTTATTGGCAAATAATGAAAATAGAATAAATGTAGAATAGCGTCGTTTTTTCATTTGCAAAAAGTGTTTAGTAACCCGGACAGTAATATGCAATAGAAAATGAAAATCGGCAAATGCAGGTTTGCGGCGTTTCCATATCATACGTATTTTCACAAGATTTAAATTTCACGAACACTTTTACTAGCAACATTTTTTTTTAGTAGGTTATTTTACGACGCTTTATCAACATCTAGGTTATTTAGCGTCTGAATGAGATGAAGGTGATAATGCCGGCGAAATGAGTCCGGGGTCCAACACCGAAAGTTACCCAGCATTTGCTCATATTGGGTTGAGAGAAAACCCCGGAGAAAACCTCAACCAGGTAACTTGCCCCGACCGAGAATCGAACCCGGGCCACCTGGTTTCGCGGCCAGACTATCTGACCGTTACTCCACAGGTGTGGACACTAGCAACATAACCACTTTTATTACAATATTACTTGACACAAATGAAGAATAAACATTTCCTAATATGACACAAAATAATATTTTTAAATTACTGTATGTAATATTTATGTTTCTTAGTCAAAGCCTCATGTTTTCTTGCTTTACAAAGTGTCAAAGCTTGCTAATTTCTCAACATGATCCACTGATTAATTTAGACCTATTTTTTCTTTATATAGGCCTATGTAATTATAGAAAATTTCCCACAGCGAGCATCCTAATAGGAACAATTATTCTAAATAAGTAGGCATAGCTTTTTTCTTTCTTTTTTGTAACACCAATACTTTATAGATATCAGAGGAATTACCCCAAATGTGCACCCCGTAACACAGAAGTATATTAAAACAGCATAAAATGCTTTCCTAAGTTATTCCTTAGTGATGAAATATTTTAGCTTCCTTAATAAATAAATTACTATGGACTTTAATCTCATTCAGCCTGCCCTTCTTTATTTCATTCTACACTCTCCACGGAAAATAGTCTGACGTCATCACTGGTGAAAAGACTAATTTTCTTGGAATCCAAAGAGAATAAAAGGCCTAATCTTTACTGGTTAAAGAAGATGGGTAATAGGTTGCTAAATGCGTAGGTACTTATAGTTTATTTAATTTTACACACTCTTAGGTGGCAAGGCGTAGAAAATATACGGAAGGAAAAGAGAAACACTGGCGGGAAGAAATTAAAGTTTCAGAAAATGTTTAATTTACAATATAACACAACTCGAGTCTCCTCCGACAAAAAGTCAGCCCCGTTGTTTTGGTTTGTCTAGTCTTATTATATTTGTGAGAGACGGATCGCCTGCGGTTCGAGAACTCGGTGCTTAATGGAGTGGAAACCGGGCTTTTTTATTTTAGGAAGAGCTCAAGGCACAGCAGTGGAGGAAGGAGATAGAGGGACAGATGCGTCGCTCGCAAGAGAGTGAGAGAAAGGAAGGGGACGAAAACTAGTGAACCAGAAAGAAGAGAATGCGGAAGTGAAATAGAGCGATGAAAAGAGTAACGGAAAGATAGAGAAATGACTGGAAAGGAAAGAGGATGGAGCTGTGCGCGAGGGTGGGGGAGGGGGTTAAAAGGGGTGGTGGAGCGTCACCAAACTGGAGGTTCCGAGAGCTTAACTCCTCCAGGCAGGGCTGATGCTCCGTTGGATTAAACACAGCACCAGCTTCCAAATCCGGAGATTTATTCCGGGCAGCTTCAACTTATTCCCTCGCTCCGTGTACCGCCATGATCAACTTCAAAATGGCACCGAAGGAAAACAGAATCCGATTCGCGTCTCTCACGCCAGCTCCACTGTGCGTGCAATGTGGCAGCATTGTACAAATTCATCACTTAGATTTATTATGTTTCATTTTTGACATATTTATGAATACTACATCAACTTGATCATATACCAAAGTAGACATTTTTAATAGAGCAGCACAGGTTGTTATTCAAATGTTAAACACATTGCCACTTACCATTTATATCTATACTAATAATAAATCTGTAGCCGAGATTTTTCTGGTAATTTTCGATTTTCCAAAAACAATTGATCCTAACATATATAATTAACCGCCCTGAAACTGAAAATCGCTTTTTTGACATTTTTGTTTGTATGTCTATCTCTCTGTCTGTCTGTCTGTCTGGATGTTTGTTATCTTTTCACGTGATAATGGCTGAACCGATTTATATGACAATTGGAATATAAATTAAGTTCGTTGTAACTTAGAATTTAGGCTATATGGCATTCAAAATAGTTTACTTAAAAGAGGGGTTGTAAGTGGGCTTGAATTAAATAAATCGAAATATCTCCCTTATTATTAATTTTCGTGATAAATATTACATAACAAAAGTTTCTTTAAAAATAATTTTCGATAAGTTTTATTCCACACAAAATTTTGATAGGACTGATATTTAATGAGATAAATGAGTTTCAAAATTACAATAACAACGCCATCTAAGGCGGTGTAATGAAATAAAAAACAAATGACTTCGTCTATAAAGGGCCTTGGACAACAACAATCGAAAGCTATGAAACATAGCCTACAGAGAATGTTTCTGTGTTTGTATGAAATAATATCGGAAGCTAAATTAACCGATTTGTAGGCTATAATTAATTATTAATTCACCATTGAAAAGTGTAGTTTCTCTAGATGGACATAATGCTATAATGTTATTACAGTAACTTCTGAGTGAATCGAGAACAGGTAAGATTAAAATAGCTTCTTATGCACAGAAAACTTGATAGGCATTCGTTTCCTGTATTTCCTAAAATAATTTTTATGACCAAATGAGTAGTCTCTGGATCAAAATGATCGCATTTTAAATTTTTTAATACAATTTAAGTAACATAATAAACGATTTATCCTTCTATCAAACACGAATGTTCCCTGGATCAAATGTCCTATTTCAATTATGTAATTGCTTTATATTTATTTCTAACTGGTGCAGCGGAGCGCACGGGTACGGCTAGTTATAAATATAATCATAATAAAAAATTCTTCTTCTCTTCTTCTTCGTCACGGTTTAGGCCTTTTTATAGTCCTGTTCCGGCTCCAAATTGCTGCCACTTCCATCTTTTTTGTTATGTCTTCCCAAGTTTCTTCTTCCTTATGTTGAATAGTTATATGCTGCTTTTGGTATTCTATTTTCAGTCATCCTTGTTAAGTGTTGTTTCCAATTTGTTTTGTATTTCACTATTGTTGTATTCAATTCCTCTACTTTTAGTTGCTGTCTTATTTCTGTATTGTGTTTTTTATCTGTTCTTTGATATCCTGCTATTGGTCTGAGGAATTTCATTTCAGCAGCTTGTATTCTAGCAGAGTGTTGTGCTGTCATTGTCCATGTTTTGGATCCGTAAGTTATAGTAGGAACTACCATCGTCTTGTATAGTTTCATTATAGAGTCTTTTCTGGCTTTGTTTCTCATAGTTCTTTTTAGTGTTCCTGTTATCTTACTTACTTACTAGCTTTTAAGGAACCCGGAGGTTCATTGCCGCCCTCACATAAGCCCGCCATTGGTCCCTGTCCAGAGCAAGATTAATCCAGTCTCCATCATCGTATCCCATCTCCCTAAAATCCATTTTAATATTATCCTCCCATCTACGTCTCGGCCTCCCCAAAGGTCTTTTTCCCTCCAGTCTCCGAACTAACACTCTATATGCATTTCTGGATTTGCCCATACGTGCTACATGCCCTGCCCATCTCAAACGTCTGGATTTAATGTTCCTAATTATGTCAGGTGAAGAATACAATGCGTGCAGTTCTGTGTTGTGTAACTTTCTCCATTCTCCTGTAACTTCATCCGTCTTAACCCCAAATATTTTCCTAAGCATCTTATTCTCAAACACCCTTAACCTATGTTCCTCTCTCAAAGTGAGAGTCCAAGTTTCACAACCATAAAAAAACAACCGGTATTATAACTGTTTTATAAATTCTAATTTTCAGATTTTTTGACAGCAGACTGGATGATAAAAGCTTCTCAACCGAATAATAACAGGCATTTCAAATATTTATTCTGTGTTTAATTTCCTCCTGAGTATAATTTATATTTGTTACTGTTGCTCCAAGATATTTGAATTTTTCCACCTCTTCGAAGGATTAATCTCCAATTTTTATATTTCCATTTCGTACAATATTCTGGTCACGAGACATGATCATTTACTTTGTCTTTTCGGGATTTACTTCCAAACCTGTTATATAGTTAAACTTATTTAGTTTATTATTTACACCTGTTTCCGTTGTTTATGTTATTTCACAACCTAGAAAGTTATATTTTGTCACTTGTTCAATTGGTTTGTTTTCTAATATTATCTTTGTCCGAAATGGATGACAATCCTTGAAAGCCATTTTTTTTATTTTTCTGATGATATTTCCATATTATATTTTTTTATATTTCGTTTAATTTATATAGCATTCTTTGTAATTCATCTTCTGTTTTTGCTATTGAAATCTGCAAAGGCTAATGTTTTTATTATTAAACTTCCTAAGTTAATTCCCCCAGTTGTTATTTGTGTCGTCAAGATATGTATTAAAAAGTGGTTGATAGTGGACAAACTTGTCTGATTCCTCCTGTTATTTTTATTGGTTCCCTTTGATTTACTTTTATTTTTGTTTTTTCATACATGTCTTTAATTACTGTTATCAAATGTAATGGAATTCCTTTTTCATTTAATATGGTTCATAATTTTGGTCTATACACTTTGTCAAAAGCCTTCTTATAATCTATAAAGAGGATATGTATTTCTACGTTGAATTCTCTTCGCTTCTCTATTATTTGTTTTAAAGTGAATACATTATCTGTGCAACTTCTTCTTTTCCTAAAACCTGTTTGCTCTTCTGATATTATTGCGTTTACTATGGTTGTTAATCTTTGACTTATCATTTTTGTATATATTTTGTATGTTGCACATAGCAAATTTATTCCTCTATAGTTTTCTGACTTTGTTTTGACTCCTTTTTTGAATATTGATATTATTTTTCCAATTTTTCATTCTTCTGGTATTATGTTTTGTTTCCAACACTTGTTATAGAATTTTAATAGTCTTTCTTGAAAATTTCTCGGGGCGTAATTCTGTATTTATATTGTCTATTCCGCATGCTTGATTATTTTTCTAATTATATATTAGAAAGGAAGAATAATCGAAAAGTTCCTAAATTAAGAACAGATCAATTAAAGACAACGTGACCAACTACGACTGCGCCTTACAGATCCAGTTGATGAGATGTTTGTCGATTAAGGAGACGATGAGAAGGTTATTTCGATTCCTGAATGAACGGAATGAACCTCGAAGGTCCAATTCGTATAGCTAATGATGATGATGATGAGGATCATAATCATCATTATCATCACCACTTTTTCTAAGCACTAAAAGTCAGGTATATTATTTTATAAACTGTTGATAGGAGAGTTGATAGGATGAAGAAGATTAAAGTTCATAAAATTTGCTGATCGTTGTTAGCAAAAGAGGAGATAATACTGAGGGATATGCTACTGGAGTTAAATGACAGTTATCAGTAGTATATGGGATGATACTAAATGCAAACAAGACGAAGACCATGGTCATAGGAAGAAAATAATTAAGATAAACATGCGAATTCTAAATGAATCACTAGAGAAAGTTGACAGATTCAAATACTTGGGGTGTACTATAAACAGTAGCATGAGTTGCTACCAGAAAGTCAAAAGGAGAATAGTAGGGCCTATTGGCAAAGGAAGCTTTTAATAGAAAAAGAAACATCTGCGAACCTCTGGAAAAATATCTAAGGCGGAGACTAGCAAAGTGCTTTGTATGGCGTCTGGAATTGTAATAATAATAATAATAATAATAATAATAATAATAATAATAATAATAGTTTTATTTTCCCTGACAGAGTTAAGGCCATCTAGCCTTCTCTGCCACTCAACCAGGATCAAAGCACATACAGAAAAATACATACCGGTATACAAGTATTAACCCCTTACCGCATGGGACAGTCTTGCACGCACCGGTTTAATATTCAAATAACTTAAGTAGTACTTTCTTTCTTAACTGATATCGCATATAGTCAAATCCAATTCTTGACCGTCCGCCATAACTGTCCGAGAATGCGATAAGGGGTTAACTTAAAATATATAATAATAATAATAATAATAATAATAATAATAATAATAATAATAATAATAATAATAATAATAATAAATAAGTAAATAAAATAAAATAAAAGAAGAGAGATTGAATACATATGAATATAATCACAAACAGGAAAATACATTCTGGTATACAAGTATTAACTTCAAAGAAAAGAATTAATACATATGAATATAATCACACAACTAATCAGACGAATTGTATGGGGCAGAAACATGGACATTACGACGAAGTGAAGAGAAACGACTAGAAGCATTTGAAATGTGGATATAGAGAAGGATGGAGCGTGTGAATGGACAGACAGAATAAAAAAATGAAGCTGTGTTGGAAAGAGTGGGTGAATAAAGAATAATGCTGAAACTGATAAGAAAGAGAAAAAGAAATTAGTTGGGTCACTGGCTGAGAAGAAATTGTCTACTGACGGATGCACTAAAAGGAATGGTGAACGGGAGAAGAGTTCGGGGGAGAAGAATATATCAGCTGATAGACGACTTTAGGATAATTACATGGATGGAATGAGGAAAGCAGAAAATAGGAAATATTGGATTTGCGATTAAAAACTTACCCTTGGGAAGAAAACTCTGAAAGAATTCCAATAAATTCTTAAGAACGTGCTTCTCTTACTGGGGAATTTAACCTCTTGATAGAGATTTAATCCTGTTGAATAATGTTACCGCTATAGCAGGCGTTAAAATATTTCTATTGTCGACTTGGAGACCATATTTTATATTTTTTTATTTATTCATGTACTTATTTATTTATGCATTCTCTCACTCACACAATGATTAATTAATTGCGTCATTAATATTAATTAATTATTCATTCATTCGTTATGTTTACTTAAAGCCTTCTCTTTCTCTTGACCAGAAGTAACTACTGCAAGCAATATAAAATACAATAAACTAAAACAGTTATAATAAAAATATTTGATATGACAGTAATGACACATAAAGTTTAAATAATGTGTTTAAAGTAAAAATATAAGCTAAACCAGGAATGAAATTATGGTATCGAGTAATTAACTATATTAAGTCTAGTGATTACATACAAATAGTAAAATTAATATGAGATAAAACTACTTGTTCCAACTGGGATTTAAACCCGGGCCCGCTCGTTTTGCTGTCAGTCATAATAATCGTTATTCCACAGAGGTGGAGTGTAATGTATCACTATTCTATAAACTCATCACATTAATTTGTTTCATTGTTGCTATATAAATTGTGCATCTGCTTTTTATAGACTACTCGATATACAGGGTGTTAAAAAAAGTATCCAATATTTTCGGAGGTGATAGTATGCATCAAAACAAGAAAACAGTGTCTAATAAACATGGGTTCTATAACATATACATTCTGAGATCTGAACACTTGTTCATAGGAGGTGCTCAATGTGACGTCCATTCATGCCAATGTACTTCTCTGCCCTACAAAGCAGCAGACTACTAGATAATGATACCGTTGACACCCTTTGCATGGAATAATGATACGTCGCAAGGAATACTGAAAACAAAAGTCTGGTTACTAATATGAGATGATGTACATTTTCGTGATCAGCATGTGTGGGCTGATGAAAATCCCCATGCAGTTGAAGAAACAAGGCATCAGCACCGATTCTCAATCAACTTATGGGCAGACGTTCTTGGTGATAGATTAATAGGGTCATACGTACTACCACAGAGTTTAACTGGGGATCGTTATCAGGACTTTCCTATTAACGTATCAAAACAAATTTCAAAGAATGCATAATTCCTTACGCCGAAGGACAGAGGAATGCATTGCCATGAATGGACATCACATTGAGCACCTTCTAAGAACAAGTGTTGAGATCTCAGAAAGTATGTGTTGTACGACCCATGTTTATTAGGCATTATTATCTTATATATTATTTTAATGTACCGAAGTACATATGATATTTCCATGCATTACTCTTTCATCGCATTATTATCTTGTTTTGATGCATACTATCACCTCCTAGAATATTGGATACTTTTTTAACACCCTGTATTTAAGTAATAAGATTATTTACTGGAATACTTCATTTATTGAATTTTATTATTTTGAAGAATGACCGAGAAATCACCTCTTATATTTATTTAATAATTATTGATAATAGTACTATATTTACTTAAAAATTAAGTATCCAATGGATCTGGTTCAATAAGTCATTTTCACCATTCACTGGTCTATCAAAAATATCGCTGAAATAAATGCCATGGTGTCCTCCTTCCCCGTAACATGATGTATTCTGCGTTCCTTTACAACTCACGCTTATAATGAGGATCCGCTTCAGTCCAGAAGACAACATTTCTGGCGCGTGAACTGCAATAAATCCCATATTCATTATAAAACAGCACCTTTGCTCTGGACACTGCATTCGGAAATTGTGTTAACAAAGAAGGTACGGCACAAAGTTCCCTTTCAAGTCACTATTCAATAATTCAGTGACAAACATCGCGCGAAAATACCTTCACCAAACTCTAAAGCAAATGTTGTCAAGTATTGTTGCCTTAAGAGATGAGACCGGTCTCATGCCTATTAAACCGTTCCTGGAATGCATGTATTATTTGCCTCGTTACCTGGCCTGCGTGTTGTTCATGAACCCACACACTGGGCATGAACAACTCTTCAATACTGTAACTATGACAACTTACGTCTGCCATGGCATGATACACGGAAATCTTACTAAAATAAATATACCCTGCAGTGCTGCCTGCATACCTAAGCTAAGAGGCAAAATTAGTGCTATTGCAAGCCAACTTCCCATTGAAAAACAACATTCATTGGCACTATTAAATGAATACCAGGGGAACAGAGATTTCTCTGCCACATTGTATATTATCATAACTCCATCATCACCGCCATAAACGTCGTCACCATAATCATAATCATCATCAAAATCATCAATTGAGGTGGTCAGAAGCAAAGGGATTTAAATGCACTTTAATTACTTCCGAGAAAATGAGATTAAAAGTTACCAACCTTTCGTAAATTCTTTGAAATTTTAATTTTAAATGTTTGTGGTGTGGTTAAAAAACATATTCCTTTACCACTGAAATTTTAAATGCTTTAATTTACCTGGATATTTATTTATTTATTTATTTATTTATTTATTTATTTATTTATTTATTTATTTATTTATTTATTTATTAGTTCGTTTATTTATGTATTATTGATTTATTATTTATTTATTTATTTATTATCATTTATTTATTTAATTTATTTTTAAGGTCATAGGGCTCTGTGTTCCACTCAATCAGCCCTTTAGAAAGAACGTGTGTATTAATAGGTTAGGTTTAATTATACGTATGTATTAATTGATCAATAAGATGCTTATGAAACAATGAAATCCTCAAACGATGCTTGCCATTTAGTTGCGTTTACACTCAATACTTCCCAAGAACTGGGGATATTTATCAAAATTAAATTAAGAAAATTTTTGAACATTAGAAAGATTTTCATTATAATGGCGGTATACATATATAAATCTTGGCAAGGTTCAACGCGGACTATCGATTAAGGGACAGATTCCTCTAAAAAGACTAAAATACCGCCAAATTCTTTAATTTTCAAGACCTTAACTAATATTACTTAGGTTAAAAATAATTTATATCTAAAATAATATGGTATCTAATCCTAGTTTAAAACAAAAGATTTTTTTAGCCTCAAACACAATAAAGTCATAATAAATATTAAGATTTCACCCAAAACCAATAAAATAATCTCAACAAAACTTTTAACTACTTTAACCAAAAAGATTCACTCATATTCCTTGTATAACCGCGGATGCTGGCACAAATTTTACCAATAATAAATCAAAATTACCAAATCAAATTCTCATAAATTTACAAAATTTGTTACAGCGAATGAACAATAAATTAAATAATCATTAAGACAAACATAATTAAACCACGCAAAAACTTACATATAAAATAATTTAAAAGCAAATAAATAAGCAAGAATAAACCCATTAAATAAACTACAAATCAAAAATTTATTTATTTATTTATTTATTTATTTATTCTGGTGTAGTTAAGGCCATCAGGCCTTCTCTTCCACAACACCAGGAATACAAATACAATACTAGAAATCAACAGAAAAAATACACTATATCTATACTAAAAATAAATCTGTAGCCGAAATTTTTCTGGTAATTTTCGATTTTCCAAAAATAATTGGTCCTAACATACGAGTATATAATTAACCACCCTGAAACCGAAAATCGTTTTTTTGAAATTTTGTTTGTATGTCTGTCTGTCTGTCTCTCTGTCTGTCTGTCTGTCTGTTTGTATGTTTGTTAACTTTTCACGCGATAATGGCTGAACGGATTTCGATGAAAATTGGAATATAAATTAAGTTCGTTGTAACTTAGATTTTAGGATATATGGCATTCAAAATACATTACTTAAAAGGGGGGGGGGTTATAAGGGGTCTGAATTAAATAAATCGAAGTATCTCGCTTATTATTAATTTTTGTGAAAAATATTACATAACAAAAGTTTCTTTAAAAATAATTTTCGATAAGTTTTATTGCACACAAAATTTTGATAGGACTGATATTTAATGAGACAAATGAGTTTTAAAATTAAAATAACTGCCATCTAAGGCCGTGTAATGAATTAAAAAACAAATGACTTCGTCTATAAGGGGCCTTGGACAGCAACAATCGAAAGCTATGAAAGATAGCCTACAGATAATGTTTCTGTGTTTGTATGAAGTAATATCGGAAGCTAAATTAACCGATTTGTATAATTAATTATTATTTCACCATTGGAAAGTGTAGTTTCTCTAGATGGACATAATGCTATAATGTTATTACAGTAACTTCTGATATAATATAATATAATATAATATAATATAATATAATATAATATAATATAATATAATATAATATAATATAATATAATATAATATAATATGTAATATTATATAATATAATTTAAGTTATTTGAAGGGTTCAGAACCATAGTGGACCAAGCGCCATTTACTGAATACGTAGAAAACAAGGGTTAAAATGAAGTTATTACCATAATTCAATGGAAACCTATAACAAGTAAAATAAAATATACACATTAAATCTAAATGATGTCAATCTTCATTAAACTATGGTTGCATGTAGTAAAAATTAAGAAACATGTTAAAGGAATTGTCATTGCACCAAATGAGTGTCTCTGGACCAAAATGATCGCATTTTAATTATTTGGATGCAATTTAAATTAAGTAACATATTAAACGATTTATCCTTCTATCAAACACAAATGTTCCCTGAATCAAATGTCCTATTTTAATTATGTAATTACTTTATATTTATTTCTAACGGGTGCAGCGGAGCGCACGGGTACGGCTAGTACAAAATAAAGCTACATAAGAAATAAAGAGAGAGAGAAAAAAACACTATAAACAAAGTAAAGCCACACAAAAATACACACAGGTCGCAGTCACACAAATTTTAAAAGAGTGAGTAAGTATCATAATTAATTTTATCCTGACTAATTAACTAACATAAACAAGAAACTTGGACTTAGAGTTCCCGGGAAGCTCAGTGGGAGAGCGTTGGTACGTTTAACCAAAGGTCCCGGGTTCGATACCCGGCACCGGAACAATTTTTCCCTCGAAATTATTCAAGAAACTTGGAATTTTAATCTGGATTAAAAAAGAAAAAGAAAACAAACACAAATCAATACTTCTAGCAATACATAAAAATATTAACTAAGAAAAAATGTTCCAATTTAATTTTGAATTGTGATAAAGTCCGGCAGTCCCTGACGTCATTAGATAACGAATTCCAGAGGCGAGGCATTTCTACAGTATAGGAAGATGAGTATAAAGACGTTCTATGGTGAGGGATAGAAAGAAGTGCTTGATGTCGGTTTCGAAGAGTTGTAAGAAATTGAAAACGCGATAACAGATAATTCGGAGTAGAAGTATGCATGATTCTAAACAGAAGAGACAGTGAATGTATTGTTCTTCGTTCCTTCAGACGCACCCATGAAAGTAACTGGAGGGAAGGATCTATTGCAGTGGCGTATACTGGTTAAAGGGTTTGGGCTACCGCTGACCCTATTATTACACAAAATATATCTAACAATTACTTTAATTTTAATTACTGTGGTAAAACTAATAATACAAAATTATTACACTATGTTATATTATAAACTTTTTCTTTTGTAATTTCCTTGGGCTACCGCCGGTAGCCCGCAAAATACGCCCCTGAATTCTATTGGAACTAAATAAAAATCTAAAGATAATATACAATTAAAAAAAAAGTAAAAGCCGAATTTCTCCATACATTTTAACCAACTTACAACTTATCACTCACAACTCTGCTCATCTTTCTCAACTCAACTCAACTCTTAAAATAAACATTAAAAATTACGGAAGCATTGATTGCCAGTTGAATCTTTATGATCACAAATCGTGGAAAGCGAGAGTCCAGCATACTAATGGTGCTGCACGATATTTAATGAGAAATTATCATTTATTTCAGACAGACTAAAAGGATAATGAGGAAAATTTAGGGTTTGGTTGCGCAAACTGACCTACTTTTATTTCTCAGCGATTATTTCGGTGCTGCAGCGGGGCACGGATATCAGTCCGCAGTCGTTTGTAGAGGGCGGTGGTTTGTGTTTTATCCACCTGTAAAAACAAGGCGGTGCCAGATTCATTACTGCGATCGACAAGTTTATTCCCTCGCAGACTTCCTTGGAGCCCGGATTTGCATCCCATCGCAGACATGTACGTGCAGTGCTCATCCAGCTAACAAAGTCCCTTAACTAATGTTGCCGGGCTGATCTCCAACACGCCCACCTACCCTCTCGGATGGTCAGCATGGAGGGCTTAAAAAGGTCACTCCATGCTATACACCAGCGCACTCAACCTTCAGGGCACAAACACCAGTAAGCCACAACATTCAGCTCCCTGGAACAGTGGCATAAGTAAGGAAAGAGTTGACACATATTCAGGCCATACTTTCCTGTGTGTAGAATTTGATTTACCGCTTTGTAATCCACGTAGACTCAATAATTACATGTCGGTTATTAGGACCAAAAATTAATCTTTACGTAATTATATGTTATTTGTTATTGCGAGCTTGTTGCACCTGACTGGAGCTGTGAATTTCAGGCAGCTTGTCTCATGATATAGAGCTTAAGGCAGGCTTGTAGAACCCGTAAGTAGGGGAAATATGACGTCAGCCTCACTCCACTTCTATTGGTGATCATCAACTTCCTCGTAGAGTTGTTTACATTCTCTGCCCGTTCAAAGGTCCATCAGTGGCGGCAAGTAATTTTCAAAAAGGATTGTAATAAATTCATTATATTTATAACGGCTATCTCGTTTCAAGGTTTACAATTATGCTAAATTTCCTGTCGATAGTTTCTTTGAGATTTCTTTGCACCTAACCTGTTTTAGATTTTCGAACACTTTCCTTCTATCATCACCTACGGAAACATAAATTTATAGCATTTAAGTAATGAATTAAGTAAATTGGATGGGACACAGTAAACAAGCAATTCTTTCGTCTTCAACAACAAAATAATCATATTCCCATTTCCCTTGGAAGTAGTACTTCTTCATGGGTTTAGATTTTGCCACGTTCCAGTTCTCTTTAAACTGCAGTACGCGGATTGTGTATTTATATATACATATTCTATCTATCTTATCTATCTATCTATCTATCTATCTATCTATCTATCTATCTATCTATCTATCTATCTATCTATCTATCTATCTATCTATCTATCTGTCTGTCTGTCTGTCTGTCTGTCTGTCTGCCTGTCTGCCTGTCTGCCTGTCTGCCTGCCTGCCTGCCTGCCTGCCTGCCTGCCTGCCTGCCTGCCTGCCTGCCTGCCTGCCTGCCTGCCTGCCTGCCTGCCTGCCTGCCTGCCTGCCTGCCTGCCTGCCTGCCTGCCTGCCTGCCTGCCTGCCTGCCTGCCTGCCTGCCTGCCTGCCTATCTATCTATCTATCTATCTATCTATCTATCTATCTATCTATCTATCTATCTATCTATCTATCTATCTATCTATCTGGTTGTCTGTCTGTCTGTCTGTCAGCGTACAGTTTATTTATCGTCTTGTTACTAGTAAAACCAGTTATTACCAGTAATGCAAGTTTTGTAAAAACAGGAATTAAAACTTTATTAATGCATGAAAAATCAAAATAAATTCTTCAAATGAAGTAATTGGTTTGTTGCCTGCATGCAACATTTCGGACTTATTTCATTTTAATAGAATACAGAGCACGAAAAGACAACTTGAGGACTGTACTTAACTTATTTTACACAAAAAGTGTAATCGGCTTTACTAGTAATAGGACGATATATACAGAAGTAGACCTTCTTACATTATATGCCCACATACATTTCAAAATTTATTTTACATGTCTTTTAACTTATTTACTTCCCTCATTCGTTTTTCTCTTACTTCTCAAAGGTATGTTCCTAATGATTTTATTATCTTTTCATTTGCAATTCTTGATAGCGTATTGTATACCTGCCGCCGCGAGAATGAATGTTGATGCAGTCGAGTGTAACTAGAATGCCATGACCGCACTGGTAGAAAAGGTGGGTGGGGTAAGAAGGGAGAGTAAATCATTCGCTCTGAGGAGCTACAGTTCTGCAGGTCTGGTCTACTCGGTCGTTTCGTGCTACATGGTCTGTCCAGCTCATACTTCTGAATTTAACGTTCCGAATTATGTTAGATGAAGAATACAATGCGTGCAGTTCTGCGTTGTGTAACTTTCTAAATTCTCTTGTAACTTCATCTCTCTTAGCCTTAAATATTTTCTTCACTTCTCGTGCATAAAACGCGTGCATGTCGCAACTTGTTGCATAAATAGCTATTTTGGTTTCCTTCGTACAAAAATAACCTTCATCCCACTCTTCACAGAAAAAAATGAACGAAAGGTATTGTATTGTACTCCCTCAGTTCCAAAATATGGTATAGTAACAAACAAAATAAGTTTCAATATTGCGCATGCACGCACGAAATGTTTCGCGGTGTGGTATTCTGTTCAATAGCGAAGGAACTATCAGGCAGTGCAGGTGTGAATGTTTGTAATCTTCTGTAGTGGATCAAACTATAATATTTAAATAGTTAATTATGAACAGAAATCAAATGGGCACCTGTGATGTTCCTGTTGCAAAAATGTAACACCAACCCAGTCAATTTTGAATATAACATCTAAAGCTCAACAGTCGTAAAAAGGGTTATAACTTATTGCAGTTTTTATGTTAATTTGTCTATCTCAAAACAATGTTTGTTTTTTTTTCTTTTATAAATTCGACTTCACACAGAATGAAATGTAGCTAATTATTATGTTTTTCGTATGTTAATTTATCGAACAAATAAGTATCTAGAGGATGTTTAAAGTTACATTATATTACTGAGAACTTTAACAAGTGTATACCATATTTTGGAACAGAATTAATTACATCTTTCTATACCATATTTTGGAACAGAGGGAGTATATAATTAACTTATCCATCTCTTACTACACACCTTCCGATACTGGTTCATGTTCACGTCAACCTTCAAGTAGGAGCGTTCTTGGGAGGGGTAGTAACGTCACATCCACAGCACAAATGTTTAGGCGATATGCCTTTCAATTTTGACGGCTGGTCTTACAGCATTAATGTCAAACTAGGGGACTGGTGGATCCTATTTTCGTTTTGCCCTGACCCTGAGCACACAACATTTAGCGATTTGACCTGCACTCCAGTAGTCTGTGGTTGTTGACGTGACGACACTCAACACGTGGAATGCTGCTCCCGTCACTAGGCTCTTCGTTACCATGCAGGATATTCCAAGCGAGAATCACCGAGTCATACTGGTCCGAGGACGATAGATGTCAGGACGAATGGTTTTCTGTTAAGGTGTGGGAATTTACGACACATAAAAGAATCTTGCTCTTTTAATGAGGCTTACAGGAAAAACTTGTCTATCATTAGCTAAAAATCCATCTCAAGCTAAATATATTAATTCACCATACAGTAACTCCAATTCAAATAAACAAGAAATAGAAGAAAGTTTAAAATAAACATATATATATATATATATATATATATATATATATATATATATATATGTATGGAATTAATATCCACTTTTGATTTCGACAATAAGTAATTTCTTCAGATGAAAGATTAATTTAATATACTACTACATTAGGGAAAACACGGAAATTCTACTTGAAGCAAGTAAAGCGATAGGGTTGGAAGTAAATCCCGAAAAGACGAAGTATATGATTATGTCTCGTGACCAGAATATTGTACGAAATGGAACTATAAACATTGGAGATTTATCCTTCGAAGAGGTGGAAAATTGAAATATCTTGGAGCAACAGTAACAAATATAAATGACACTCGGGACGAAATTAAATGTAGAATAAATATGGGAAATGCGTGTTATTATTCGGTTGAGAAGCTTTTGTCATCTAGACTTCTATAAAAAAATCTGAAAATTAGAATTTATAAAGCAGTTATATTACCGGTTGTTCTGTATGTTTGTGATACTTGGACTCTCACTTTGAGAGAGGAACAGAGATTAAGGGTGTTTGAGAATAAGGTTCTTAGGAAAATATTTGGGGCTAAGAGGGATGAAGTTACAGGAGAATGGAGAAAGTTACACAACGTAGAGCTGCACGCATTGTATTCTTCACCTGACATAATTAGGAACAATTAAATCCAGACGTTTGAGATGGGCAGGACATGTAGCACGTATGGGTGAATCCAGAAATGCATATAGGGTGTTAGTTGGGAGGCCGGAGGGAAAAAGACCTTTGGGGAGGCCGAGACGTAGATGGGAAGATAATATTAAAATGGATTTGTGGGAGGTGGGATAAGATGATAGAGACTGGATTAATCTTGCTCAGGATAGGGATCAATGGCGGACTTATGTGAGGGCGGCAATGAACCTCCGGGTTCCTTAAAAGCCAGTAAGTAAGTAAGTACTACTGGTTCCATTACTATTGCTACTACACTGCTCCGTCGATATAGAGGAAAGTCAATGTGTACCTACTTTTATATAACACGTGGAAGTCCACACCTATGGAGTAACGGTTATCGCGTCTGGCTAGAAATTAATTCATGGCAAAATAAATAACTTTAATTAATTAAATAATTGTTTTATATATTAACCCCTTCAGACCTGAATTTATATTAAACGAAATTGAAAAAAAAAAAAAAACTGGTCACATAATCATTCTGGGAATGCAAAATTCCCAAACCAAGTCTTCACAGAGGATCAAAATTTGGGAACATTTTTCACCCATGGGGCACTAAAATTTTTAATTTTATTTTTAATTCAACTATAGAAATGTTTAAAAAATAATATTATCCATTTCTATCACATTGAATTTTTCAAAATATTTAAAAGTATCGAAAACATTCCAAAAAAGAAAAAAAGAAACAATGTACACTATAATGTACACCAGGTCTGAAGGGATTAACTTTCGTCCTCTGATTGAGGTTCTGGCTGATATGTACATCTATTATCAGGCAGTACATTTCACTTGACGATATGTGTCAGAGGAAGAACAATTTTTTATATGCATCTGAAATCTGACTAGTATACACTATCTACAAAAAAGTAATTGGGCACTGTTTTTGCCCCTTTAGAACCTAGTGGTACAACCTCTTGTTGCTATAACAGCAGCCACCCTGTCAGGCATGCTCTCCACTAGCTTGTGTAGGATATCCACTGGAATACGTCGTCATTCCTCTTGCAACATGGCACTCAGTTGGACAATGGAAGATGGCCGCATATCCCGAGACCTCAATCGGGGGTCCCAATTCGTCCCAAAGGTGCTCAATGGAATTGAGATCAGGACTCTGTGCAGGCCAGTCCAACCGGTGAACATTATTGTCTGCATACCATTGCATAGTAGCCGCCGAAACATGGGGCCAACTTCCATTTTCCAACTGAGTACCATGTTACAAGAGGAATGGGGACGCATTCCAGTGGATATCCTACACAAACTAGTGGAGATCATGCCTGACAGGGTGGCTGCTGTTATAGCAACAAGAGGTGGTACCACGAGGTTCTAAATGGGCAAAAACAGTGCCCAATTACTTTTTGGTAGATAGTGTATATGTAGCTAGTCGGCGATGTATGCAATGGAGGGGAAAAGAAACTGGTCACCCTACCCCATTATCTGCTGGCCTAGTTGCCTCATAAGTGGTGGCTTCTTGGTATCACTTGTGAAGTCCAGACCTGTCTTTGGACAGTTGACTAAACAACATATTATTAACCTTAATTTTTTACAGTAGGCCTAATTGTGAAAATCCTATCGGCCTATATCTTTCATTAAACTTGTGTCTAATATGTAGTATATATTGCGTGTGAAACTTACTATAATCATTGTGATACAGTCATTTTTAGTATGTTGTTTATATTTCTACGATCCAATGAGAAGTGAAGCAGCGATCCCAAGTTATCTATTCCTATGTTTTATTAAATTCGTGTCGAGAGCTTAGAGACTCTGACGACAAGTTTCAACAACTTTTTGATGTGACTTGTAATAATGTTCTGTGCTTTAATTACGTGCTGGAAGAGTTAAAAAGAACCACAACCCTCTAGCAGGTTATTACAATCAGCAGTCATGATAAACTCTCGACGAAGTTGTATGGTACACAAGCGAAAGAATACAAAACTTCATATTTAATTCATTGGCGCAGAAATAAGTAAACTTGTCTCAATAACAATAATGTAACTAGAATTAAGTATAATTTATATTTAAACAGTGAACAATTAATGAAGGTTTCGTATAAAATCCATAGGATAATAAGTGTCCACCAATCATATAGATCCTGCAAAGTTATGCCGTCCGCAAAGCACTGCGCAGCTCTGTTGTTAGTTATTGTTGTAATAAGTGACTTTAATTATTTACTAGAAACAATCAAATGACATGTACTCACCATTAAATCTTATGATAAAAGTCTTCAACCTCTGCTCTTATAAAACACGCATTAATTTTGGTTAGAAGATTGGAGAAAACAGCGTGAAATACATTTTATAATCGGTCAATCGTCAAATTTTTCCTCTTTTAAAACAGAATTGGGCTTTAACCTTTAATACTTTTGGTCTATAAGAATACCACGTTTTCATTCTTATTTCACTGAATTAAAAACAGTTTGTGACAAAGAAACGTGTATCCCTGGAAGAAAAATTTAAAGTTATGTTTTATTTAACGACGCTCGCAACTGCAGAGGTTATATCAGCGTCGCCGGATGTGCCGGAATTTTGTCCCGCAGGAGTTCTTTTACATGCCAGTAAATCTACTGACATGAGCCTGTCGCATTTAAGCACACTTAAATGCCATCGGCCTGGAACGGGATCGAACCTGCAACCTTGGGCATAGAAGGCCAGCGCTATATCAACTCGCCAACCAGGTCGACTGTATCCTTGGATAATTACAACATTCCCTCTTGAATAATTTGTAGAAACGTTCTTTTCACGTAATTTACGTAACTGAATATTCTTTGTTCCAAATTATACCGAATTCTCACCATATTATGCCCGTTGCTCACTGAGATTGCCTTAAATTTCTTGCACGACAAATGAAGAGCACAGGGGAAAAATGTGATAAGTTCAAAATTATCGATTTTCTCTTTTTGAATTCGTGTAATAGCTCAAGTAGTGGTGATTTGTGTAGTTTAACTGTACAGAATAACAACTTGACTGGTCCAAAGAAATTTCAAGTAGGATATCCTAAAAACAATAAATTATAATCGGTCTTGAAACTTTCAACTTGCTCTCCTGTAAAAACATTAAAATGTGACTAATCATGTTTTTCCCCTGTAGTCTTCAAATATGATGAAAGTTTTGATAAACATTTTATTAAACATTAAATTAATTATTTATTTTTTGTTACAGATTTCAAATATTAAATTCATTTATAATGTCGTCGTTACGGATATGATCATTTTATTGTAATCTTTAACCCCTAATTCGTTTTCAAAATGTCACCTCTGCAGATTCAATTATTCTTTTCCTCGATCTGTTGAAAGCTCAATTCTCACTGCCACAAATTAGACAGAGTAATGTTTAATTTCGTAAATTTATTTAATTAAATATTCAAAATATGCTCCAATATACAGTAATATAGCATATTTCGAAACTCCTTTATGTATGATTGTCATAATATCAAAACCACACATAAATAACGTAAATCCAAACTTCGGCTTTTTCATCCTGTTTTAAATTTCTGAAGAATAGGTTTATAATAAACTTAATAATTTTCCTCAATTTTATTTTATTCTACTATCAGAAGTAACCTGTAATCAACAATAGTATTTAGTATTTGTATTTCTATTCTATCTAACTTTAATAATTAATAAAAGCATTCCAAATTGTCATACGGCGATAGAAAAGAAAAGACCTGAAAACAAATGAATAAAATGTATAAACAATTGTAAATTTAAATTTATATACTATAATTGCATAGTAGACATAAGACAAATTGTATTGTATAATTATTAATTTCAATTCATGAATCCGCCCCTGAGCACGAGTTCTACTCTTTCAGGGGCGAGCTAAAATTGTTCTGTATATATTATATTTTATGTTACAATTATTAGCAAAATAATAAATAAATAAATAAATAAATAAATAAATAAATAAATAAATAAATAAATAAATAAATAAATAAATAAATAAATTGAATACTATTTCAAATTAAGTATGGGGGACGTCATTTGAAATTTAAAATGGGTGATGTAGGGGTTGAGGGGGTGAAACATAAAATGAAATTAACCCTGGTTTTGAGCTTTCCACTCAATATCTAAATTTATGTGTCTTTATTTAAGTTAAATTTAATTGAAATAAATTATTATTTATCACTGGGAAGTTTCGAAATGAAAGTCCTGTATATAGACAGTGTTTCATAACGATTTGAGAGGGTATTACAAAACTTTATTGCAAGTAAACTGATGAACTTATGTTAATGAAACCAGTCCATAATGAACGAGGAATATAAACCGTTATTTTACACCTAAATGTTCTATGTGTATACCATGGCTGACACGACACACATCCACACGACAATCTAGTTCTCGCCACGCTCGCATCAAAATGACCTGTCGATGTGTCAACCGCTGCAATGATACGCTTCCTCAAGTATCACGTGGCTTTTATGGAATGAATATCCTGTCTTTGATGTAACCCCACAAAAAAGTCACACGGTGTGAGGTCCGGTGATCTTGAGGGCCACAGCATTTTCAAATGCACGCCCTATCCAACGTCTTGAAAGCACTGTGTCCAGGTTGATGGGCGACAGGGTGTTTTTCCTTTGCATAGGAAACCTGCTTATTTAAATTGTTTCTACCACGCACGATTTGAATTTTCACTAGGTGGATTCTTTTCGAATATTATACAAAATGAATGTTGAACAGTAATGACTGACCTAGTATATGAAAATACAAAACTCAGAACGATAAGTCCACACACGTAGCAGCTATTGGACAACAATAAGGAATACGAGCTTGAAATACAGCTGAACAAAAGAATGTGAATAACGACCTGGTGGCAGCGGCAGAGGAATAGGAGCTTCAACTGTAGCTGAACAAAATAAACCGGCCTAGCGGCAGAAATGTGAACTCTCTGCTTGACAAAACCTACACGCACAAACTGTTTGAGTTCTTTGTCCATTCTGGAATGGTTATATTAACTTAGGTTTAATAGTTTAGTGCAATAAAGTTTTGTAACTCCTCAAATTTTAATGAAACATGGTGTACAGTGTTTGCAACAACTCTATACCAAAAGTTGTTCTGATCATGTTTCTTGTCTATGTATAGCACATTCACTTAAAATAATGGTGAAATTTGTTTAATATTCTGCTACTATACATATGAAGTACACCTTTTTGCTGCATAATTCTATGAATAGGTACCACATTTACCTACTGTACCTAGTTTTAATTTTTGGTGGAAAAATCTGGTATGATACATATAATAATTCAAATAATGGTCTTAAATTAATAAAAAAAATGATTTGATACAAATTATCTTTCTATCAACGAAAATAAAACCATAATTATTTCATTCTCATTATCTGAAAATGTAACAAACCTGCTACATCTACATTAAGTATTAAATTACATAACTTTAGTTGTTGTTTTATATAGTGTAAATGTCGGATAGTTGATAGCCGTCCCAACCAGGGTTTAATAATCGGCCTCCTAATCAATTCTAAATGAATATTTATGTTTAATTCAATTTTTTCTTTAACAGAAACCCTAGTTAGGTAGGCTATCATTGAGAAATTTATTGGAAATGCTACAAACGATTTAGGCTACAAGACAAATTACATTTTATAAAGAATATAAGTGATAATTAATTATGCTAATCGATGACTTCAGTGCAGTGGAGGATATCATGTCCAGGGTGTTGTCAGGAACTTTCAATTTTCGGAAGACTTCTAAGAACTCCCGTGGGATTGTGCCTCTAGCCCCAGAAATAATTCCTATAACGTCCCATGTCTTGATGTTATATTTGGTCCCCAAATCGCTGCAGCATGGCAGAAAAATTGCCAGTTTTTCTTTGCAGACTTCTCTAGGTTGTTCCTCGCTGTTCTCAAAACGGACTATGGGATCGAGAATGAGTCCACAATTTTTTTTTCGGTCTATAACAATGATATCTGCTCTTCGAGTTGAACCGTCAGCAGAAAGGCACCCAATTTCCTCGTACACCTCATACTTATCAGCCGGCGAAGGTCATTGGCAATCATGGAGCGAATTTTACTATGACTGTCAATTCTCAGTAATTATCTCTTCCGGCAAAAACTCAGTACATGGGCTAAAGAAGTCCTCTGAAGTTAAATATTTAGGCATAATTTTCGACAATCATTTAAAATAAAGCCAACACATTAATTACCTTTGTAATAAATTACGTAATATAATATATTATTTTGTTTTATTGAGAAATTACTTATCAATAAGTTTATTACGCACAATATACTTAACTCTATTTCAAATAGTAATTATGTATGGAATTATAGCACGGGGGAGCTTATTTAAAACCAATTTTAATCCACTTTATTTATTACAGAAGAAAATAATTGAAATATGTGTTCATAAACCTATTGATTTTCTATCTAAAAATTGTTTTTAGACTTCAATGTTCTTAAAATAAGACATATTTATTATATTGTATTAATAAAATTCATATATAAAAATTGTAATAATTTTGAATTGTATTCTCATAGTTATAAAACAAACGGTATGGAGTCCTTAAGATTATTTGAACCAAAATGCAACACTGCTACAGTATTTAATCATAGTAGTAATTTAGGCCCAAGAATATATAACAAATTTATATTTAAATATCCTAATCTTGTCAATTCTAATAGTTACAGTATTAAATTTATAAAGTTATGTGTGGATTTTATAAATAATGAAAAATTGTAATTTAAATTTATATATTCTTATTGTGTAGTAGACATGAGACAATGCATTATATACTACTTAATTTCAGTTCAGGAATCCGCCCCTGAGCACGAGTTCCGCTCTTTCAGGGGTGAGCTAAAGTTTTATCTGTTTATATTACATGAGGCTATCAAGTGTAAAACTCGCGTTATTCCAAAACTAAAAAAAAAAAAAAAAAATGTTACATATGGGATGTTGTACTTCTTGCAGCTTTCTATCTACTGATATTGTCGGTTTGTGCAAATCTTGTCTAATTCCTCTTCCATAGAGCTGGGAAAACTACTGTCAAATGCAAAACTGTCCATATCCATAACGGTTTTTCTTGTTTTCTGACAAATCACTTTACCTGGATAAGGTGAGTTTTGCATTTGATAGCCTCATATTTGGTGTTAGAATTATTAGCAAATAAATAAATAAACAAACAAAAATATAAATAAATTAATATATATATATATAAGTAAATAAATAAAGAAGTAAATAAATAAATAAGTAAATAAATAAGTAAATAAATAAATAATAAATAAATACGTAAATAAATAAATAAGTAAATAAATAAATAAATAAATAAACTGTACCACAGATCGTAAATATTAGGGAGCACTAAGCTTAGCCACATCTCATTCAGTTCCTTCCTTCCAAATGTATGAGTAATTCTTTCATTTAGCAAACACATCATAGAAAACTGTTGAAGCAATATTTTATATCATTCAAAACTCTGTACCATAAAAGAATAAACTAGAAATACGATGCGCAATAACTTGATGAAATCTATTTCGTGTAAAAATTAATTTACTAAAGTACTCATCTTTGATGTCTACATCTGTTTGAAGTGGATGTGTTCCAAATTTCTTCACTGAGAGAGAAGCGAGATCAAGTTTCATTAATCTTACTCAATTTCATTGCATTCCATCACAATAATGTAAGAATATTCATTTTGTATTCCCTGAATATCTGCTGGAAATAAATTCAGAGTCTTAACAACATAGGAGGAATTTCGACTGTATGTCTTGGAATGGGGAAAACATTTTAAATATTGTGGCTGTGACGTTGCAGATCACTTTGATAATGATACACAAGAGAGTGTAGGAAAGTACACAATTTTCAGAAGTAATATATATTTGCATGTATTTACAAAAACTTCCCTCATTAGAGGGCTGCCAGAGGGAAAAAGTGACAGAGACAGCTCTAAAATTAATAATAATATGAGAAAGGTCTAATATAAAAATATAACAATATCTCTAATATATATATAAAAAAATACAAAAAGTAACAGAAATAACATGAGGTGATACCGTGTTAAAATTCTATTTTGTGATGGCTGTCAGTACCACATATACAAGCGGTAATTATATTCGTATGAGAAAATAAATAGGCCTATAAAATGTGATACTTTCCCATTACACGTTTTACTCTTCTCACAACATTTCAGTTCCTCTATTACGTTGTCAACTATATTAGGCTTTATGCGACATTGTTTTTAAATAATATTAATAATATCAGTATAATGTACGTGCCTGAAATATTTTTATTTGCTCGTTTTTCGGATTACTACACAATAAAGAGTGTCTCTAAAATCCCAAACTTTTGACAATATAAATTCTGCGGTGTACATAATTAATTCTCACAATTTATAAAAGTAACATATAACTACAATATTGTGAAAACACTGAATGAGGAAAATGTTGGACAAAAAGCTCACATCTTGTCTTCATTAAGGAATATTTTATAAAAACGAAATATTTTTTGACTATTGTTCGAGTTATGAAGTCATCGAGAAGATTTTAAATGGTACAATAAAGTTTTATTAATATCATCTGAAAGAGCATTAAGGGGAATGTAAAATTTTACTCTTGCAATAGCATTTGGTGTTTTTCTATATGTCCTGAATTTATGAACAAAACACATCACAATTTAATTAGATAGTCGAAATGTTCTACATTTACAATCTGGCAATGTTTAAGGCACAATAAAAGCTCCTCTTGAACATTTTGAATTGCTTCTTCCAAAATTCATTTTTTAATATCACCATGTCTCGCAGCAGAGACCCATCTTCCTGATTACTTACTTAAAAACGGAGGTTCATTGCCGCCCTCACTTAAGCCCACTATCAGTCCCCATCCTGGGCAAGATTAATCCATTCCCTACCACCATGTCCCACCTCCCTCAAATACATTTTAATATTATCTTCCCATCTACGTCTCGGCCTCCCCAAAGGTATTTTTCCCTCCGGCCTCCCAACTAATACTCTATATCCATTTATGGATTCACTCTTACATGCTACATGCCCTGTCCATCTGAAATGTCTGGATTTATTGTTCCTAATTATGTCAGATGAAAAATACAATGTATGCAGTTCGACGTTGTGTAATTTTCTCCATTGTCTTGTAACTTCATCCCTCTTAGCCCCAAATATTTTCATAAGTACCTTATTCTCAAACACTCTTAGCCTCTGTTCCTCTTTCAAAACCATACAGAACAGTCGGTAATATAATTGGATCGTGTCATAGAATTAGTCCCATTCCGAGGCTTGTGTTGGGGTTTCGTAACAGACCCTTTTTACGGTGATAGGCTGTTACCCCCTTCGCCCAACCCCCAAGCTGGAGGACCACCCTTTATCAGCTCTCCGCGACTGCTTATTTAATACAGTGCGTATACTAAGTGGTTCCGCAGGAGAAGTGGCAAGCAGAACGCGGAGACTCCGGGAGTTGTGTTGGTATCGTGCAGGTAGAGTCAATGTCCTTGGCCACATTGAATGGTGGAGGGTGGGAGGGAACAGGAATTGTTGAGCTATTTTTCAACATATTCCCCACCGGACATGGTTGGTTGGTAATGTGAATCTTTCTAATAAATATTTTCATGAATTTGTTTTCTTTCTGTAAACGGGTCCAGGGAAACTAATTTTTTACAGCCCTCGTAATTGTGCTCGAATGGCCAAAACTTTTATAAGCACTTATTTTGGCATTATTGACATGGTGGAAGAATAAAAATAATAACCTTTTATTTGCCCCCATGAGAATATTTGCTTATGCGACAAAAGTCTGTGTCGGTAGTTTCTAATAATATTAACCATCATGAAACAAACTCTCTTTCAGATAGCTCATTCTTTCTCCTTTCGCACAGCTCACATGCCAGGTCTTGCCTCCTCCCAATATCTTTAAATTTGTCTAACCAAACATATGGATTATCCAACAAATTTAAATTATACAGATTTTGAAGTACTAACTACTGAAGAAATCTATAAATATAGTTTTCTAACTTACTACCACACAAAATCTAATCGACATGAATGTCGTACTCGAAGACAAAAGTCTACTTTCCCATTAATTGAGCCTAAATGTCATACATAGAAGTGCAGCTCTTAAACATGGTGCTAGTTTCGGCCCAAGACTTTATAATAAAATTACAAATCATTATCCAAATTTGAAATATTTTAAAATTGAAGCTTTTAAAAAAGAAATTTATAAAATTATTCATGATATATAATATTAACAAAGGTGTGTATTTTTTTACCTTTTATTTCTGTCGACTATATTCATGTTTTATTAAATATCATTGGCTTCTGTCTGATTGTCAATTTATATTAAATGAGTTTTTCTCTCTTTTTCTCTTTCTTCTTTATTCTTGCTCTTGTGTGTTATTTATTGGTTTGAATTAAGTTACTTGCTGTATTTAGTAAACTGTCCTTGTAAATTTTATGTTATATTATTGACTAAGGCCACACCGTACACGAGCCTGGCCCTTACGGTAGTGGCTAGAAACATTTTTGTTTTATAATTTTAATTTGTACTCACTAGCTAGCTAGCTTGTTAAATAAATAAATATGAGAATCTTAAAATGCCAGCCATTAGAGTCCAGACAACATTACCACCTCTTGAGTAAGTTCCGGGACACTCTTTGAAATTCCGCCGATGTAATCCTAGCTACTATAACCAGAATATACTCTTTTAATTCTTCTATTTGATGTGAATTACTTTTATACACTTACTCTTTCAATGTTCCCCACGGATAAAAATCGCAAGGATTTAAATCAGGCCATTTCGCAGGCCACTATCCTCTGCTATTTTTTTTTATCATTTAACACGTAAGGTATTTTGTCAGCATGGTAAAATAAATGTGGATAAATATACATTATTAAACGCTCATAGATAAGTAACTTAAATTCTAGTAAATAACAGAAAGAAGTGTTAGAAGATTCAATGCTAGGATTTAAAGCATATCAGTCTTTGATTTTAGATAGTGTTTGTTGTCGACTGCTGGGAGTGCAATCTGCTACTGGCGAATAATCAAGAAATTCTTGTAAGAAAACATTTCTTACTACGATTGATCGCCTACATCTTTAATCTAAGAATGTTACAATCTATGGCTTGTTCCTTTACTATTGATTTGGGTTTCATTAAAATCGAGTTTTGCCATTCACAACCTCCACTTGCAAATCAACACTTGATCTGAAGTAGAGAGTGACAAATTTTTCTCGATTTTTAAATTTAAAAACTTTAAATTGTGTGTAGATATGTTCGCTTTCTGCCTGTTCACAAAAAAATATTTTATTCAATAAGAATTATATTTTATAATTCATGTTGATCGGGGCTGCCACTCATTCTATTGTATGATTCTTTGCTGTTTATTTTTCACAATCTACACATTTATCAATGCATGTAACTGTGCGTAAGCACACTTTATTTGTTCACTGTGACATACCATAAGTACAGCAGTATCAATACTGTAAATACAGGACGTTGTACACATTGCGTTATCTTGTTAAATGTTATGAAAGACACAAAAAATCGACAGGCGAACCACGATTGCCAATTTAACGTTGAATAATGATTTTAGATTAAGTTTTAAACAGAATAAAATATTTTATTTAAATGCTACCACACATTTGTATGTAGCATATTTATATGTAACGTCATTTTGGGAGACCTCGACACTTTTAAGAAAATTAACCACTTTATTTCTCTCTCTGTGAGACCGGGAGGGGAACATCCCTGTGCACCGCGACCTGAGGTCTATTGTGCGCCCCTGGGATGATTTGCGAGCTCATCGGTCGCACCCACGCCGAACCGACCTAACCGCTAACACTCTGACGACCAGTCCAACAATCCCTCCAAGTCCCTATACCATTCCACCCCCAAACAGCCCCACATTCCTCTCTCAAACGGTCTGAGGTGTAAAACACCCCACCCGTCTCCTCAACGGTCTGAGATGTAGGCTCCCCTCTCCCGTCGAGAGGAGGAGTGGGTTCCGCTGCTGGGTCACCGGCTACCACGCTTGACATATCCATGGAGGCCGGCCGAGAGTGTCTCAGCTTCGGAGGGCCGCTGCAGGCGCGATCTGAAAACCAAGGAAGACAACTGGAATGACGAGGAAAGGATGATGAGGGAGGAAAGAAAATGGCGAGAATGAGTTGGATTTCGTACGCCTGAAAAAGTTACCTGATATACATCCATAGGAGTGAGGGAAAAAGTACGAAAAAAAACCTCACCCAGGCAACTCGTTGCAAGCGGGGAATCAAACCCCGGCCCGCTGGGTTCGGAACCGAAGACGCTACTACGAGACCACAAAGGTGCACTAAAGTAACCATTACGAGCACTGTTCCTAGTGGGAAAATTTCGAACTACATGAGATTTGTGTTTACTGTGTTTGTAATCTCTGTGTAAGTGAATCTCGTGACTTCAGCTTGTATCTTAAATCCACAGAAGGCAATGAACACAATGAATGTGAGTTACACTTTTCTTTTCGGTCATGAAATATAATACATCATCTTTAGCTTATCGTATTTTGAATGGATGTGCGTGATATTAGAGATGCACAAATTATTGTATATACAGTATATTTTTTACTTATGGCGAAGAAAGAGTAGTGATACATTTTACAGGTTAGTAAAGGCGCCAAAGTGATTACCCTCAAACATTATTATCTTTGTTTCGAGTGTGTTGTTATCTTTTGAATGAAGGTGTATCTCAGGAAGATTTCGACACAGTTTTTTGGGGAGATCTCGACATGTGTCGAGTTCTCCCTGATTTCGCTTGTGGTCCTTCTGGAGTGACTCTATCAAAATTTCTCTTTATGTGTCTGCCTGCATATATGAAACTACCCATCTTCCATTGAACCATTCTAAATTAAACTATATATTTTTATTTTTATTGATATCGTACAAATAGAAAAAGATACAGTACAACTCTCGATACAAACATGAAAGATCAATTAGTTAGGCATACCCTTCGTCTTTATTCTAAAGGTTATATGAATCAATGACGTAAGAGAATTGACATCCTGACGTACTGCAGAATTAGTATATGTTTGAGTACGATCTGGTTCTAGCCGAAAATTGATATGAAATTAGAGTTGAAGAAGATATTACCACTCCCTCAAAAACACCACAGACACCATCTGCACAAGGACATTTAGACTTGCCTAATTCCTCACCTACTGATACTTCCTTTGAAAAACTGTCGCCAGTTCCGCTGCTAATACTTCCATCTAGTGGAAAAGGATAAGAAATTACGTCTTCTTCGGCTGTGTCTGAACCCACGAACTTAGGATCTAATATCAATAATGTTAAGAACTAGACCGCTGGAGACGGTTAATCTAATTCCTGTACCTTGGGGGTTATGTTTGGTTTCCACGCAATATTCTTAATATGAAATCTGTTTTTAGGGTAGGCCTACTGCATGATAACATCGACCAGTTCATGCTTGTGTCCTTCTTGCAATCAGGGGCCTGAGTTGTATGGAGACACAAGAGATCGTGCAATACGACCAAATAACTCTGAATTAGCGTTAAGCCCAACTGGTCAGTCCAGCTTTAAAGACCCCTGTGGGGATTCTATAACGCGTACACATACAAGACACATAGTGCATTAGCGAAAAACTAAACTCAACACTGGACCTGTAATTCTATATAAAACGCAATTGGAGTGCCTCATACTTAATCTCACTTATCAACCTTAAGTCGTAATTTATTTCGTCTTATTCTTATTCTTCGTCAACAGCAGACGAGACTTAAGAATACTGTGTCTTGTCTTATGGGACTCAAATATTTATGTTATTTTAGTCTTGTCCATTAAGTATATGGCCTCTATTACAGAAATTCTTTTTCAAAATTTTTAAGTTGTTGTGAGGACTATCGATAACACATATTCTCTCTTATCATAAGACGTATAAACATACTTTTTCTTCGTCTTGTTCCCTTCAAGTATTAGGCCCTATGACCTGTTACAATTCCGCAGTTGAATTTTCAACAAAGCGTTTCGTTTGACGACATAGAGCAGTGGTATTCAATCTTTCTTGCTTGCGTACCTCCAAAATAACATTTTTTTGTCTTCATACCTCCATACTGCATTGTAATTATGAAAGAAATAATGCAAGACTATGATTGATGTGTGCAAAAAAGTAGGACTATTATTATTACCATTTTTGCTTGCGTACTTTGCTCCACCGCGTATTTTACGTACCGTAATTTTTAAAGGATTATTATGAACTTTAATTTTGCTTCGTGTATTTTCCGCACACATTTTACGTACAATTTTTTTTCCAGTGCAGTTTGAATTTTCCTTCTCCAAATTCCATTGCTAATACTTGCATTCCATGGCATTGTTCATTGACTAGTACCCAACTCAACTACCTGCTTCACAAAGAAACCCTAAATAACGTGACTTCAATACTGATGCTTGTTCTTGTAAATTACCCCTAAGGCAGTGACTGAGACAAGTTTTACTGTTTAATAAGTATCGTGCAGTTGTCACCATAACATGAAGAATCCATCGATCAACCATCTGTAGGCTATAAACTCCTACAATGTACTCAAAGACTACGTATTGAGAATGCTACGTAAAAACTTTGCAGATTGAAAATGGCAGTAAAATACATTAAAATAAACAAAAAAATCCTATTATGCGTTTTGTAATTGAGTACAGCGCATTGCCGGCTTACCTACTAAAACACACTCACACTTCGTCTGAATAGCAGCCCTTGGTATTACCCCACCATTCTGTTTGTGGAACGGCAGTTGCTTGTACTAATACACAGCGCGCCTCTGGAACGTCACCTGTGCAGTACGATCGCTGTCTTATTCTAGTCATGGACTATCTCTTTCTCTTTCCCATAACATAAGATCGCAGCCCCGCTGTTTACGTTCCACATACAAAATGGTCACCTACTAAATTGCAGTAGGGTGGCAAGACTTCTTAAAGCCATCGATGTAGCTCAGTCGGCTAAGGCTTTTGCTTGTTGATTCGGAATTGCGGTCGGGTGTTGGTTCGATTCCCGCTTGCGATGATTACCTGGTTTGGTTTTTTCAGAGTTTTTCCCAACCATAAGGCGAATGTCAGGTAATCTATGGCGAATCCTCGGCGTCATCTGGCTAAATACCATTTCGATATCTAGAATCCCATTGACACTACCTAGTAGTTCATACTGCGTCGTTAAATAACCAACTAAAAAAAAAGATTTCTTAATAATCTACTTCTGTGGAGTAATGGTTAGCATGTCTGATCGTGAAACGAGCGGGCCCGGGTTCAAATCCTGGTTGGGACAAGTTACCTGGTTAGGTTTCTTACGGGGTTTTTCCTCCACCCATTAAGAGAAAATTCTGGGTAACTTTCGGCAGTGGACCCTAGATTCATCTCTAGCATTATCATCTCCATCTCATTTAGGCCCTATATAACCATCGTAGTTGATAAAGTGTCATAAAATAACAAATTAAAAATAATTTTCAATGGCAAGTTGTTACTGTTGTTACGATATTACACGTTAATACTTAAGTAAGAGAACCGTCTATTTTATTGAAAAACTACAAAGGGATAATTTATTCCTTATAATTTTCTCTAGTAATCAGAGTAACACTCAGAATCGTACGGGTGGTACTTATTGAGGAAAACAGTGTTAACCTTTAGGGGAATTTATTTTTCTGTGAAGAGTATTCATTTGGGACTAATATAGTACAGAATTTTTGTTGTACTCTATTCAAGGAATAACCTCTTAAAACCTGAACAGTTATATTACTGTACTTCCATTCTGTATATGTTACTGCGTGTACACCCATGTATGCCTCTGCATAAGAATAAAGAATAAGAATATGAAGTATGCATACGAAATTATAAAGTTTATCTCATAATCATCATTGTCATCATCATCATCATCATTATACCACAGTCTACTAGATACAGTCGCGAAGCTCAATATGTAATAAAAATGCAAACATGGGTAGTTGCCCACCACTAGGATCGCTACTATCGCCTCATCATCGCAGATCTCTCTCCTAGCAGACGTCAAAATATGTTACACTTTCGTTGTCGTGTTCTTTGGAAAAATTAACACCTTTCTTCCATTACTGAAATATTAAATGCATAAAGTTAATTTATTATTTTAATGAAGTATATTAAATTCCAACATAAACTCGAAGATACCTGCAAGAAATAAGTAATATAATTTTTGTTTGTGCAAAACGAACTGAAATTTACTATAATAGCTTCACTCATTCAAGTTTATAGCGATAATTAACTATGAAACCAATAAAATATTAATTTGCATTTCCCTTTACAACAATAATAATGGAAATATGAATTAATGGAGTAACTTACGTGTACCGGTACTTGTAGTGTAGGCTTACGTAGTTAACAAAGTGGGATGAGGTTAAGCAATAATAATCACACCAGAATTGGAAATAAAACGTGATCAATAAATATTATTGTAACAGACTTTTTCTACGTCTCTAGTAAAGCAACAAATAAAAATAACAACAAAATTAACAGCTATAATTAAAAACACATCCTTTGAAAGAAATAGGCCTAAGCAATAATAATCCCACCAGAATTGAAAATAAAACGTGATCAATAAATTTCATTAAAACAAACTTAATTTTTCTACGTCTTTAGTAACATAACACATAAAAATAATAACAAAATTAATAGCTACAATTAAAAATATATCCTCTTAAAAAAAAAGTAGACCTAACCTTTATTTCTCTGGAAATTTAGCAGCCTAAGTGACAGAACTTTAACCGGTATCTAATGTCCTTTCGGTTAGACTGAAACATTTCATTGTGAAATTTAAGGATATAATGTATTCTGACAGTCACAAAGAACTTCAAAATTAAGAGTTTTGTTTCTGCACAGCATTCTTATGGAAACCCAGGAACCTTTCTGAATCTTTCGGAAATCGGACAAAGGATAACTCTGGCCTCTTTCTCTTACTGTTGCTACAATTTATAGTACTACAAACGTCTCACCCTTGTCCCATATTATTATTCCAAATATTATATTTTAGCCATTAACATTTTCATACAACCAATAACGAACATTTCACAAGCATCAATGTGAAATGCGCAACGAGCTAGCACTCGATAGAAATACGACACAGTCCAAAGTCGACCATGGACAGTCTATTGTTTCTAGTTGCTAACCGCTTGGAGCGCTTTATCACGAGATTTGCAAAAAAACACCTCAAGCTTCGCGACTGTATATAGTAGACTGTGATTATACTGCATTTTCACTTTTAGAATGTCGAATGAAATTCAATCTAAAGAAGTTTTATTATGTTTGTGAAGACGAAAAGGAGTAACGCATTGTTTTACATGACAGAATTGAATTTGAGGTAATTGTGATACATCCTTTTTCAATTCTATTACAGAGTGGCTGCGTGGCTGTCTGTTGAGCTGCTCAGGAAATTCGGCAAGGCAGAAGGTAAGAAAATTTCAACAATATTTTAAAATAAATTTTTCCAGACGCATGTTTTTTTCAAGTTTTTCTTGATCTATATGGTAACTTTATTGCTAGCTACACTCAGTGATTTATAATTAGGACAGACGATAAAGTTATTTACGTCTTGTGGCGCATTATCTGCCGGTGAACGGTAACTTATCGCAGAAGACAGGCTGTTGTTATCTTCATTGATAATTATGATAAATACAGGGTGTAAACGATATAAACTGCCAAAAAAAAGTACTGGTAATAGATCATAAATGACGAGCAAAAAAGTCTAATAAAATTTTCTTTAACTATATTATTATTATTATTATTATTATTACTACTACTACTACTACTACTACTACTACTACTACTACTATAATATAGAAAAATCTTCGTTAAATACAGAGCCAAATAATATTTGTAGCATTTACTAGAAATGGACATGCTGGGTTTTGAATATTTCCTTATCATTCGGTATTTGTCTTTGTGACTGAGGGAAACCATGAAAACCCCAATTACATTGGACGACCACGGAGTTTGAACTCGGAACTTCCAAAATCCTAGTCTCAAACGTTACTGTATCAGCCACCTTGCACAGTTATTATTATTATTATTATTATTATTATTATTATTATTATTATTATTATTATTATTAATATTATTACTATTATTAGGGAAAACACGGAAATTCTACTTGAAGCAAGTAAAGCGATAGGATTGGAAGTAAATCCCGAAAAGACTAAGTATATGATTATGTCTCATGACCAGAATATTGTACGAAATGGAAATATAAAAATTGGAGATTTATCCTTCGAAGAGGTGGAAAAATTCAAATACCTTGGAGCAACAGTAACAAATATAAATGACACTCGGGACGAAATTAAATGCAGAATAAATATGGGAAATGCGTGTTATTATTCGGTTGAGAAGCTTTTGTCATCTAGTCTGCTGTCAAAAAATCTGAAAATTAGAATTAATAAAACAGTTATATTACCGGTTGTTATGTATTGTTGTGAAACTTGGATTCTCACTTCGAGAGAGGAACAGAGATTAAGGGTGTTTGAGAATAAGGTTCTTAGGAAAATATTTGGGGCTAAGAGGGATGAAGTCACAGGAGAATGGAGAAAGTTACACAACACAGATCTGCAAGCATTGCATTCTTCACCTGACATAATTAGGAACATTAAATCCAGACGTTTGAGATGGGCAGGGCATGGGCGAATTCAGAAATGCATATAGAGTGTTAGTTGGGAGGCCGGAGGGAAAAAGACCTTTAGGGAGGCCAAGACGTAGATGGGAAGATAATATTAAAATGGATTTGAGGGAGGTGGGATATGATGATAGAGACTGGATTAATCTTGCTCAGGATAGGGATCAATGGCGGGCTTATGTGCGGACGGCAATGAACCTCCGGGTTCCTTAAAAGCCAGTAAGTAAGTAAGTATTACTATCATTATTATTATTATTATTATTATTATTATTATTAATAATTATTATTATTACTTTATTATTTTTTTCTAGTGCTTTATAAAAAAAATTCGCTATAGAAAAATCTTTGTTAATTACAGAGCTAAATAACATTTGTAGCATTTTCTAGAAATGGACATGTCGGGTTTTGAATGTTTCCTTATCATCCGGTACTTTCCTTTGTGACTGAGGGAAACCATGAAAACCCCAATCACATTGGACGACTACGGAGTTTGAACTTGGGACTTCCCAAATCCGAGTCTCGAACGTTACTGTGTCAGCCACCTTCCACAGTTATTATTATTATCATTACTATTATTATTATTATTATTATTATTATTGTTATTATTTCTATTTTCTAGCGCTTTATAAAAATATCACTATAGAAAAATCTTGGTTAATTACAGAACGAAATAATATTTGTAGCATTATCTAGAAATGGACATGTCGAGTTTTGAATGTTTCCTTATCGCTCGGTATGTGCCTTTGTAACTGAGAGAAACCATGAAAACCCGAATTACATTGAATGACCACGGAGTTTGAAGTCACTACTTTCCGAATGCCAGTCTCAAACATTACAGTATCATCCACCTTGCACGTTATTATTATTATTATTATTATTATTATTATTATTATTATTATTATTATTATTATTATTATTATTATTATTATTTCTTTTTTTCTAGCGCTTTATAAAAAAAATTCTTCGTTAATTACAGAGCGAAATAATATTTGTAGCATTTTCTAGAAATGGACATGTCGGGTTTTGAATGTTTCCTTATCATTCGGTTTTTGCCTTTTGCTATGAAAACCCCAATTGCATTGGACGACTACGGAGTTTGAACTCGGAACTTCCAGAATGCGAGTTTCAAACGTTACTGTATCAGCCACCTTGCACGGTTATTATTATTATTATTATTATTATTATTATTATTATTATTATTATTATTTCTTTTTTTCTATCGATTTATAAAAAATCACTATAGAAAAATCTTCGTTAATTACAGAGTGAAATAATATTTGTAGCATTATTTAGAAATGGACATGTCGGGTTTTGAATGTTTCCTTATCATTCGGTATGTGCCTTTGTGACTGAGAGAAACCATGAAAACCCCAATTACATTGGATGACCACAGAGTTTGAACTCAGGACTTCCGAATGCGAATCTCAAACATTACAGTTATTATTATTATTATTATTATTATTATTATTATTATTATTATTATTATTATTATTATTATTAATAATATTATTATTATTATTTCTTTTTTTCTATCGATTTATAAAAATTCGCTATAGAAAAATCTTTGTTAATTACAGAGCGAAATAATATTTGTAGCATTATCTAGAAATGGACATGTCGGGTTTTGAATGTTTCCTTATCATTCGGTATGTGCCTTTGTGACTGAGAGAAACCATGAATACCCCAATTACATTGGATGACCACAGAGTTTGAACTCAGGACTTCCGAATGCGAATCTCAAACATTAGTTATTATTATTATTATTATTATTATTATTATTATTATTATTATTATTGTTATTATTGTGCGAGCTCTTCGCATCGCCCCTCTCCGATGGGTGCGAAGCTTGGACCCAGTGACGGTATGTGGTTGCCATGCCGACGCATTTGTAATGCAATAGGTCAGCAGTAACGCGAGAGTGATGTGATGAGGAACATTCGCTCCGCGCGTCCCCCTGCGGTTCCATGCCGCACGGTCACAGCTACATAATAAGGTCGGGTCAGTCAGCGGGGGGATCACACGTCTGCGCCAAATCTGAGGCCTTACTGCGTCTTCATTAGTCTCGATTCACTTGTCCTGCGAATACAAGGTTTTTTTTTTACGTACTTCTTGTTCTCGCTTTCGCCTGTCCTCTCGTCCTTCCACGCCTTCTTTATCATTTCCCATCTATACGACTGGATATTATATTATTCTTAACATGCAGATGCTGTACAAGTTTCACTAACTAAGGCTTGTCTGGCTAATGCACAAACCTATAGATCTTCACTGTGGCTTAGCAACGTCGCTTCCACCAACTACGATTAGTCTTGATTCCCAGTTAGCTGCTCTGACTTAACAGTACATATATCACATTAAAATTGATGGCTTACTTTAATTGAATCGATTTTGCATATACAGTATTTTTCTTTTGTATAAATAGATTATAAAATTGCACTTTTTCAATTCACATATCTTTAAATTATAAGCCCTTTTCTGTGCGATAGTTTTATAAATTCAAGTTCAAATTCAAATTTATTTATAATTTACATTTGAAATGAATACATGTGAATACATACCCGAAATGAGCATATGCTCGTGCTCTGGTACAGTCCAGTAGTCTACATAAATTTTACAGGGATCAAATAATAATGCTGAAGATAGAAATAATAGTAGTAATAATAATAATAATAATAATAATAATAATAATAATAATAATAATAATAAAATCATCGTGACAGAAATTATACAAAGATTGTAATACAAATAATAATAATATTAATAATAATAATAATAATAATAATAATAATAGTAATAAAACAAAAATATTTACAATAATAAAATAAATACTAAGACGGATAAAATAAAATATTAAACCACTAGCGAGAGTTAACACAATTTAAATAAGCATATAATAACCGGAAAAAAATGACGAACTCGAAAATCAACAGAAAAGTTCGTTGTATCGCAGACGACAGCAACCGCCGTATTGACATTGTGTTGTGCTTTAATGGTAGTAGGGGGGAGCCGAAAGTCTACGTAACTGCCGTTCTCTTCCAATCTTCTCGTACAATCATGGGAAGTTAATGCTGCAAAAACAAAATGTCTACGAGTCAAACTGTTCATTATTACCAGGATAAATACAAATAATACTGAAATATATTAATCTAGTTTCAGTTATAGATCTCCCCTTTTGTGCAAGAGGTATCATATCAAAATATTTTATGAATGGCGGGGAAAATATAAATTTCAAGAACTCTCTAGTGACAAGAGATAGTGACAAGTACAATCAAGTGTATCTGTGGCGATGCTAAGAAATCATTTTTTGGAGATATACACTGTTATTAATTAAGAAAATGATCTATTTATATTTATTACAATGTTTTATCTTATAGGTTACATGCATCAGATAAATACAATAAAAAGTAGTACCATATAATGCTAGTAACAATAAAAAAATAAAAAATAAAATTGATCAAATATCATACAAATATTTTCACTTTATTTTTAAACTTAAGAATGTGTAAATTGCTTAGGTCTGGATTATTTTTCAATACTGAATTGTATAGTCTTGGTCCATAATTCCCACTATAAAAAAATATATATTTAATTTTCTTCTTTTCCCCTTTTTTTGTTCTCATGATCATTAGATGAATTTATTATCATACCCTTTTTATTGCGGATTTTATTTAATTTTCTTTTTTTTCTTCTTCTTTTTTTATTATTATTTTACTACATTCCATTTGAAGAGCCCACTGAAAGAATGATGGATGTCACTTTCTTGTTGGAAATGAACCAAGACTGTCAATGCATACCTT
Source organism: Periplaneta americana (assembly GCF_040183065.1). Taxonomy (NCBI): domain Eukaryota; kingdom Metazoa; phylum Arthropoda; class Insecta; order Blattodea; family Blattidae; genus Periplaneta; species Periplaneta americana. Next base: position 38,074,857 of record NC_091123.1, read on the forward strand.
AAGACATATAGAATGTACATACAGAGTTATATGTCGTTAACACTGATAGTCATTGTCCAGTAATGATCGGAAAATCACAGTTAAGCTTTGAGCGCCAAGCATTTCAAAATTTCAATTGCTTCTCCTGCAAAATATATTCCAAATGACATCCATCATTCTTGCAGTGGACTCTTCATTTGTTGTATTTCTCCTTACATTTCTTCCCTATTAACTATTTGTACTAACTGAGATGCTTTTATTATATTCCAATCTTTAGATCTGTATTTTACTTCCTTTTTTCTATCATGGTATTATTTTCATGATCTTTAGTGTTGATTTTGTTATGCTATTATTATTTTTTTGTAATGTATTAGTATTCTGTCCTTTAATTTTTTGTTAAATTTTGACTACTTGTATACTTTGTGACCTGGTAGAATGTAAGAGAAGGCCCTATGGTCTTAACTCTGCACAGTATAAATAAATAAATAGATAGATAAATAATAAATAAATAAATTAATTAATTAATTAATAAGTAAGTTACTAACTAACTAAATAAATATATAAATAAAATAAGTAAATAAATAAATAAACAAAATAAACAAACAAAATAAATAAATAAACAAAATAAATAACTAAATAAATAAATGAATGAATGAATGAATAAATAAATAAATAAATAAATAAATAATTATTAAGAAGAAAATAGCATCTGTAATCTTCGTTAAAAATGCTATGAAATTCACGTCTTAGAGGAGTATCAGATTCAAATTTTGCCAGCCACAAACCACATTACACTTTTCTTAGGACATCCATCTTGTATAATTAATTGTAACAATAAAAAATTATTGCATTTGATCGATTGTTACCGTCTTCTGTTTTCTTCAGAGCCTCAAACTTACAGAGAATAATTTTGAGAATTTTATTTTCATCTAGTACCAATATTACATTTCTATCTCTATTCATTAAAAAATAGAATGCTCTGAAACCCCACCATAACATTTGAGACACAGTGTGTTTATGACCTTATAGGCCCATATTATATAACGATAATGAACCATAACTTGGGGGTCCAGGTTGGCCTGTTTTTCTTCTTTTTCTTTTTCTTCGAATTATCCAAATAATCTATAAAGTATATTTCTATACGTCAATGTTAGAGTCGTCTCACAGATCACAAGAAGAATTGTATTGACCTTTGTAACAAAAATCTATATTATAGAAAATCTCCGTTGTACCAGCATGTAGCATTTTTGTTAGTTGACTCGTTCACAAATTAATAGCAATACCTAGAGTGATTACTTACTTTTTATGCACTAATGTTTTAAAGGTTCACTTTAGGCACTGATGTCAGTGAATGAAATGCAGATTTACACACTATCGTAGAAAGAAGGAATAAATCTAAGCAATAAAGCTGTAATTTTCTGTGCTTTGAAGAAAACATGACATTTCTAAATGGCTGGTATTTTGTTATAGGCTAATTAATTAAAGTACACTCTGTGGTTCTAAAATAATGTGATTCTTTTATGTATATAGGGATTACATAAAATTAATACATCAATGCTGTTTTTAGTAATCATTAATGTAAGCACTTCCAGGCTTTATTCAGTATCCATAAGATAATCCAGAGTAATGGGTTGTAATTCTCCACTGCATTAGAATAACACAGATTAAAATCAATAAGGGAAATAAATTTTCAGAAAAATACATTAACTCGCACAATATTATCTTAATTAGCATTCATTTGTTAAATTTGAAAATAAACGTTCCCAAAGTAACATAAATTAAACAAATTAAAACAGGAATACTGATGTTAAAGCCGATTATATCAGAGTGATTTTTACACAATGAAATCCAAATTTTTGGTATAGATCTCAAGCGGATGAATAGAAATTAATTACAATTTCAGGGAACTTATATCCTCTCACGTTCGGAAAATCACAACACAGCAAGTGATGGAATTGGTCGCCGTCTTCTCACATGCGCCATGCCTATGCAACGCTTCATGCTGCCCATAACGCGTCTCATTGTTCATCATCATCATCATCATCATCATCATCATGAGTTGGACCTTTTGGGTCCGTTCTGCTCACTCAAGAATCAAAGTCATCTTCCCGTGCTTTCTTCAAAGCCAACACATTAAGTCAGATCACATAAATTTTGATGCTTAGATTTATTCCTTTTTTAATCTAATAAATGACAACTTGCGGCATAGTCGTCATGAGTCACAGAATTACTACTTCCAGGGATTTAAATGTGATTTATATAACTGACTTGAAGAAACCTTTATACAATATCAAAGATTTTTTTTTAATTACCACCTCTGGGTATTGTATTTTAATATTTTTTTGTATTTCTACTCCTTGCAATATGTTTGTTATATTTGTATACAAGGTGGAAATGGTATAACTGTTAATATTGGATAAGAAAAAGAATACATTAAAATAAATAAATAAATAAATATGTATATATGGTAAGTAATGAAATTAAAGTCGCGATTGACAAGGTTTCAGGCAAATTTTTCTAGTATTTCTTACACATTATTAAATTTCCTCTGGAGAAAAAATTTATGTTCTTAGTTTTTAGTTTATTGCTAAAATTATACAAGTAAAATTATAAACTATAAAAAAAATCAGCACTCCGCTGAAAGAGGATGATGTCATGTTCAGGGGAGAATTTAATAAATAATAAAATGATATATATATATTATCTAACTTATATGTATAGTTCATGTATTTAGTTAATATAATTTTTGTGTTCAATTGTATGGTATTTGTATGTTTCGTTTAGATAATTTGTGTGTTTAGACTGTATTTATTTATGTGTGCAATTTGTATAGGTTTTTGTGTGTTTAGTTTGTGAGTTAAGAATGTATATGTGTTCAGTTTGTATACATGTTTGTGTGTTTAGTGTGGATAGTTGTGTGTTCAGATTATAATTTATGTGTTTGGCTTGCATAGCTTTTTGTGGATGTTTAGTTTGCATAATTTATGTGTTTAGTATGTATAGTTTTTTCGTGTTTAGTTGGTATAATTTGTTTATGTGTTTAGTTTGTAAGTATAGTGTAAGCTCTCTTGGACTGGCTCCCTAAGTGTAGTAGACCTTCATCTCACCCTACACTCCTGTAGGAGGCCGTTGCCCTTATGGGATTTCAGGCTTTTCGTATTTCGTATATATATATATATAGGAATTACAATACATAAAATCTTAAAATTTAATATTCACCAATAAAAAGTATTCTAGCGCCAATATTACTACTATCATTGAAGGCAGTGCTCGTTAAATATTTGGGTTCAAACAAACGTGTCGTATTCAAGCCTTTTTGTGTGCATTAGAATATTATCTTAAATTTGTGTGATTTTTATGACGAAATTTAATATAAATTTTATGCGTTTTCAAGATCTCTATGTTTGGCGCGAGTTAGGCTATAAGGATTTCTTTTCTACTCATATTCCACTCTCTCAAATCTTGTACCAACATCTAAACAATGCATTCATTACTTACGTACTGTTCTGCCTAAGAGCAAGGTTTTCAATGCAAACGCAGCATTCTCTAATCTCCCCTATGATCGACATACATGGATGGCTGAGAACCAGACTGTTCTAAGTCCAACTTTTTATAAGAAAGAAATCTGTGTTTCATTGTGTTCCAGTTCTTGTCTGCATATATGAATGGAACAAAATTGTAAATTTAAGAGGCATGATGAGGCCGATAAGCTAATTACTATAAATGACAATTTATTACATGTGCCGTCTATGCTTATCCTTATTTAACAAATATATTGGTTATACAATATTTTGTTACATAATATATATTTATTTGAACGTTTTCGGCTCTATGGAGCCATCATCAGAAACAAGTAAGCCCATATGTATGGTGTGAGTATACTATATGTTGCCGTACAAGTAAACTCAATTAATGTTAAAATTAAAAGGCATGTTTCTATTTAAAATCAATAATTGTAAGGCAGAAATTACAATATAAATATAAGGCGGCTCTATGGGCCGTGATAAAATGTTACAATTGCTGATGATAAAATTAACTAAAATGCTTTAAAATTATTAAGATCAGAATTAATAGTCGTCCAGTTTGATGGTTATGTAGCTTTCCATATTTGGTGGGAGCTTTCTATCTTCAGTGAACTCAAGAACACATCCTCACTCATCATACTGTCGCCCCAGCTCCCACCAAATATGGAAAGCTACATAACCATCAAACTGGACGACTATTAATTCTGATCTTAATAATTTTAAAGCATTTTAGTTAATTTTATCATCAGCAATTGTAACATTTTATCACGGCCCATAGAGCCGCCTTGTAGTTATATTGTAATTTCTGCCTTACAATTATTGATTTTAAATAGAAACATGCCTTTTAATTTTAACATTAATTGAGTTTACTTGTACGGCAACATATAGTATACTCACACCATACATATGGGCTTACTTGTTTCTGATGATGGCTCCATAGAGCCGAAAACGTTCAAATAAATATATATTATGTAACAAAATATTGTATAACCAATATATTTGTTAAATAAGGATAAGCATAGACGGCACATGTAATAAATTGTCATTTATAAAATTGTAAATATTTCTCTCCATAAATTTTCTATGAAGCTATGCGAAATTGTTTCATGAAGCTTTGAATATCAGGAGCTTAAAATAGTTCTCCTGAAAAAAAATAATAAAATGGACTTGGAACAGTCTGGTTCTGGGCCATCGATATCTTAATGTCGTCTATCATCTAATTTCTACTGTCCCGAACCAATTTCCTGTTCACCATTCCTTCCAGTTCATCCGTCAGTAGGCAGTTCTTTCTCACCCAGTGACCCAACCAATTCCTTTTTGTCTTCCTTATCAGTTTCAGCTTTGTTATTTCTCCTTTCCAATACAGCTTCATTTCTTGTTCTGACTGTCCATTTCATATGGTCCATCCTTCTCCGTATCCACATTTCAAATGCTTGTAATCATTTCTCTTCACTTCGTCGTAATGTCCATGTTTCTGCTCCATACAATACCACACTGCACACAAAGTACTTTGCTAGTCTCTTCCTTAGTTCTCTTTTTACAGAGGTCCGCAGAAGATACTCCTTTTTTTATTAAAAGCTTCCTTTGCCATTGATATCCTCCGTTTGACTTCCAGGCTGCAGCTTATGTTACTGCTTATAGTACATTCATTCATTCATTCATTCATTCATTCATTCATTCATTCATTCATTCATTTTATTCCATAGATATTACATGAGCAATGAAGCTTTAAGATGTGGAACAAGTCAAAATTTTACAATATTACAATAACAATTTAAAAAAAAATTATAGTTTCACAATTTAGTAATTTTCTGCAATTTTTACAATTTTGTGCAATTTTTTACAATATTTTGGGAAGATGTAGTGAGATGAGGTGAGGTCCGAGGATTCGCCAAACTATTACGCGGCATTTGCCTTTTGGTTTGGGAAAAACCTCGGAAAAACCCAACCAGGTAATCAAATCAAAGGGGGGTAATCTAATCAAAGGGGTTGATGCCAAGGACTCGCCATAGACCATCCGGCTTCAGTCCTACGGCTGTGGAAAACCTCGGAAGAAACCAAAGATCAAAGGGGGATCCAACCCAAGCCCGAACGCAGCTCCGGATCAGCAGCCCAGCGAGTCTGCCGACTGAGCTACATCGATGGCTCTACTATAAGTATACAATACATAGCCAATCAGATTATTAAATTTACAAACGCAAACGGTCATTTATCAGTTGAGCTATATGTATAATACAAAACAAGTAAGTTAATTAAATTTAAGGCATAAACAATTCAACCAGTGCGTAAACAATATTTAAATAGGTAGGCCTATTAACATTTCACATGTTCCGCAATATACTCTAGCGATTATACTCACCATCACAATCGCTTTCAACTAGGAGAGTAATAAATCAGCATCACGGTTATCTACAAGTGGCGCAAGCGGGTATGATTAGATGTGCCTTAAATATAATTAACAAGCAGAAGCTGCACCCTCATTTGCTAAATTATTCCCCATCGATTAGTTCCTTCCTCGCATATGATGAACATGCACATAAATTAAACAGCGCCTTGCTGAAGGCACCCCGGCTTTTAGTTGAGGTCAGATCGTGAAGCCGCAACTTCTTAAAGACGTGTGTGATTAATACGTCTGCACACCAGCACGTAGAACTGCAATCAGGCGCTCGCATCTCTCGTACACGTCTCAATTTATTTCTTTGGTTGGTTTAACACATATCTATAATGAAGCAAGACAGGATGAATTAATACAGAAACTGAGTCGGTTGCGTAGGAAGCGCTTGAGTAAAATTTACTGGAAATTCAAAGGGAATGCGTAGGTAACTAATACAGGATGATTCGCTTGCTGCAACATGAGAAATGTTACTGTTTGTTTATATGTAATCTGTAAAATACAATTCAGCTCCAAACTCATGGCACTCGCCTGCACGAAACAAGTAAACTCGCAGGAACAGACTTCAGGACATCCTCTTCTCCTAGCACAGGCCTGCAGAACTCGAAAAGTAGGGGAACTATGACGTCAGCCTCACTCCACTTCTATTTGGGGATGATCGACTTCCGCCCCGAGAATGAATGTTGATGCAGCCGAGCGTAACTAGAACGCCGTGACCGCACAGGTAGAAAAGGTGGGTGAGGTAAAAGAAGGGAGGAAAGCAGTCGCTCTCAAGAGCTACAGTTCTGCAGACCGTCCTGGCAGAAGACGGTCGGAAGGATGTGGGGTGGGGTGAGAAGTTTTGTAAAGTTATGACAGAAAGCATGTAAGTTCCCTAAAAGTAACGTATAGTTTCAAATTGTAAGATTTATTTTGTAATGCAAGCTGACTATTCCATTTTTATTGAAAAGGTTAATTTAACCTATTTTAATAATAATAATAATAATAATAATAATAATAATAATAATGCTTTATTTACTCTGACATAGTTAAGGCCGTGAGGCCTTCTTTTCCATTCAACCTGAGGATACAAAGGAAATACATTATAATATAGCTAGATAGATGGATTTATTGGGGAATATAAATACAGATTTTATATTATCATAATTTTCTCTAAAATCCAATGCACGGATCTTCTGACCGTACGTGCTTTGTATCTAAAACAAGTCCAACTTTGAAGGTTTAACCTCCCTCACCTATGATTGTAATATAATGTTAATACAAATGAAAATGAATGTATGTATGTATTTAATTTCTAATTTATATATCTTCTCACCATTCGTGAGCTGCCACAAGGGACAAAGAGTACTTAACCATAGAAATTTTTACAAGTTCATGAAAAACCATTGATTTTGTTTTAACAATGAAATTTCTACAAATAATTTCCTGCAAATAAATTTTTTGAGATTAGTGAAAATATACCTATTTTTAGAAAGGTAAGTGTTACAAAAAAGTAAAGAAAGCTACTGAACTTAGTTTGATTTCGAATATAGGTGATTCTTCTGGAGAGCAATTGACCCTTTCAATGCAGCTAAGGTTACAATCGGAATAATAGATGTAGGTATTCCAAGCCTCTTAAACACATCTTTCATGAAGAGAGTAGCGGTACCTCTTGCTCCAATCAGAAGTCCGATTACTTCAAGCTCTTTTAGCTGGTATTTTTTTAGGTAATAGGGAATGGAGGATTGTAGATATTCCTTTTTTCATTATCCACTTCTGCTGGCTGTTCATCATCCGTTTCGAAACGCACAGTGGCATTAATTACGAATTCAGATCTTGTAGATTCCTTGAAAGCTATTATATCTATGCGCCGTGTACTGCCAGTGACGGAGAGACCATGTACTTCTTCAAAGGTGTTGTAATCGGCATGTTTAAAGGCAGTGGGTATAATTGATCGTACTTGGTGGAGTCTAGCGTTTCGCAGAGCTTCGCCGTGCGGACAGGATCCCAGGACGTGTGCAAGAGTTTCAACCTCGTTGTGGCAATGCCTATAACGGTTGTCCTGAGATCTTCCCAGCACAGCACGTACTGCAGCAACATTTCCAACCATTTTAATGCCATCGCGCCATTCGCTGTTGGAGAGTCCTTCGTGTTTACAAATCCATTTGTTGGCACTAGGATATTGTTTAAATAAAACTACGCCTTTCCCTTTCTGTGGATGACGACATCAAATATCAAATTCTCTGTTCCTCAGAAGGTTACGAATCTTTGTATCATTTAAGAAATATTCATTCTTATGAAATAAGGCATCTTCTGGAACAATGTTCAGAGATTGGGCACATCTAATGCTCTCCTCATGAACCTGACGTGTTTGTATAATGTATGGCTTTTGAGATTTGTGTAAACATGGAAGGGCATTAATTTGTTGTATTGAAAAGTGTATGTCAATTATCTAATTAATTTAGTGATAATTAAATTATTGACAACGAAAGTGATTATGTAAAGCAAATATTGATACAAAATTGTTCTATAAATTTAGACGTACAAATACGTAAAGTTCTCCTTGGTCGTTTTTCTCCGAAAACGATTTGCCAAGAGAGATGTAAGCCCAGTAATGAACTAACTAGAACGCTGGAGGGGCTATCTCTACAGCTCCCTAGGTGAAGATCCTAACATGGCTGGAAACATGAGCCCATGCATTATCTCTTCATTGTACAAGTTCCATCCATCATTTCATCTTCTCGCTAACATAGGTCTGACCGAAAGCCTCATTGCGTATGTTTGTTTAGTTTGTATACAAGCTTGTTGTATAGCCAAATTAACAACATGGCCATCTACTCTCGTACCTACAGTGCAACAAATGTTCACTGTGCCCTGGGATCTTCAATTGACATGTGAACATGAAGTGCAAATTTATTTATTTATTTAAATAAATAAATTTAAATTTAAATATACAGAATAAAGAATATAATTACAAACAAACAAGAGAAATAGAAATAAAATAATACAAACAATATAAAACAGGAAATGCTGTAGTATTAACAAAATTTTAGACCGAATGAGCAGCGCTCGTGTTCGGTCGCAGTTCAGATATAATATTAATAGGCCTATAAGAGAATATAAAATAGAATAGGAAATAGAATAAAAATTACAGTTACAGAAATTTTATAATACAATATTAATATAAAAGAAATATAGAAAATAAAAAAATAATAATAAAAAATAAGTAAAATAAAATAGGAACTAAAATTTAAATTACAGAGGCAATGGAACTATATAATATAATATTAACACTAGAGAAGAATAATATCGCACGTGAAAAGTAGGACTATATTATATATATATATATATATATATATATATATATATATATATAGATTATTAAACGGATTATTATTAAATTAAACGGAAGTTTTTTTAAGATGAACAAGAATTCTAATTCAATTGATCACGATAACAGGCGATAGGTAGAGGAAGTGTTACAAATTTGGAATAGGGGTACAAATACGAAATAGTGTGGTATACGACTTGAGACGAGTTGTATTCTAGCGGAAGCCTTCCAGATTAGTACGCACTGATACTCTCTTTCGCGGGAAATGTGTTAGTTTGTAGTTAAAAGCTGACCTGTTGAAACGTTTATCATTACTGCTTTTTCGACATTTTGAACATTTTGGCGGTAAGTTCATTTCTTGAATATACATTGTTATTCCTCAATATTAGTAATATTAATGATATAAGTTATATTACTAAAGAGAAATAATCTGCGATTATAGCAATGTATGTTTAATTGATTTCATTTTAAATTATGATATGTTTTGAGGTTATGATTTCCATCAATGTGTCACAAATATGAACTATACTATTATCACAGTCTAGTACATACAGTCACGAAGCTTGAGTTGTGAGGGTGCTAGAAACAATAGACTGTGCTGGTACTATTTCGCATTGTCTGTAATGAGGCAATATTAGCGATCCTAGTGGTTAGCAACTATCTATGGATGCATATTTGCTACGTATTGAGCTTCGTGACTGTATATACTAGACTGTGCTAGTATCATTAGTATTCCATCTTTATATCCTGATTTTCTGTTTCGTTACTAGTGTTGGCACCTGTAGGAGGAGGAGAAATCTCACTTTCCAACAAACTTAGAAAACAGTGGAATGAAAAGGCAATGCAAGAAGCTATAAAACAATTTCGAGAAAAGACGTGAGAGACGATTCATCCGGATTCAGTATTACGGTTGGGAAAACACATTCTAATGAAGATTCTGAAAGCTTGTTCTACGATTCTGTTAGTAGAGGTCATTTCGACTTTGCAATTTTGTTAATCTTCTAACTTGTTAATAGTATTCCATATTTCTACCTCAATTTTTATGAAGGGAATATTGAAATTCTTTATTAGTAGGCCCTTCAAGATTTATTGTTAGCAGAGACTCTTTTTACTGAAAGGCGGTTTCTAATTCAAGTTTTTACAAGATTCATGCAACTAAATCCTCGCTCACAATTTGCAGCATGCGAAGGAATTATATAAATCAATTAGGAGAAATTGTTCACTTAACTTATACAGGGACATCACTTTATTTTTATCAACATTTTTAACATTAACCTGGCTATACTCGGAAACTCTGTTACCCCCTTTCCATTACAGGAGTTTGATGTTACTAGTGCAATATGTAAATCATTTTACTAGGTATAGGAGGAGAGAAAAGTAGTGTATCCATTTATGTCGTAGGGAAATATGATATTACGATTTTCAGTTTGATCTTCACTTTTACGGAATTTATCAAAATACAGTAGAGTAGTAACATTTTTTTTTTTTCAAAAACTCAACTTTTCAGGCGGCTATGTTCGTTATGTAATGCCTACTTTATTTAGCATATTAATTGTTGATGTTAACATACAATATAGAGAGTGCATTTAAATTGAGGGGGTCATAAGTAAAGGGCTGTAAGTGCACTTAAGTTACTTTTGAGAAAATGGGGTTTAAATATTTAAGCTTTCGTAAAATCGGTGAAATTTTTATTTAAATTTTAATGTGTGGTGCGATTAAAACATCCCTTTGCCACTAAAATTTTAGATACTTTTGCTTACACTGGATGCACTTAACTCATGTTATTACAAATGTCACTAGCATTCCTTTGCTTCTAGCCATCTCAATTCAAAAAAAGCTAATCTGAATTTTTAAACAAGTTGCTGAAAATGGTTGCCGTTCATTACAATGCAGGCTTCAATTCAGTACGCATATTATTAAAAACATTTTGAAGCATATTCTCTGAAATAGAATTTATCGTTTCTTGAATATAATTTTTTAGTACGATATTATTAATATAGGCTCTTTCTTCTATAGAAAACACAATCATATTTATGAAACACACTATACACTGCAGTGTTTACTTCACTGCTTGAAGACTTCGAATGCAACAGAGGCCGTAAGTTTGTGTGTCTGACGGGAGCAAGGACATTAGTGAAGGGGTGGGAGTGAAGTACATTCAGAAATCCAGGTACAATAAAAATGCAAGTAAAAATAAAATGATGTCCCTGTTTGAATTGCACCAACTCTTTGAAATCAATTCCTGCACATCTATTGCTCTATACCTTTTCGAATATTTCCCATTAGCATGTCATTTAAATTCAGATTAGTTAAAAAACACATCTCTGATTTCATTTTCTCCATTACCATCTTCGTTTCTGAAATCTAACGTGGTTGTCGCATTTTTTGCATATGTGCATTCAAAGTTTGTTGCATTTTTATAAATCGAGTAACAAAATGCGACAAATGCGACTGTGGCTTAAACCCTGATTTGAAATATTGGAGATATCGATGAAAAGAGAAGAAGTTTGAGTGCGTTAGTACTAATAAACGGGAGTTCCACGAGATACCTTCTGCATTGTCTGTATTGCCTGCAACAAATTTCACCATGACCTAGCGGGAAATCGAACCCGAGGCATGTAGGTGTAATACGAGTATTAGCGCGCTAGTCCTTGAATCACAAACGCAGTTTGATCGAAAGGACAATAATCCTCTACAGAGAATGAAGTGAAACTTCTTAAACTGTGAACATAATTTTTCATCCTGTTCTCTTCAAACTAATAATAATAATAATAATAATAATAATAATAATAATAATAATAATAATAATAATATATTTGTTTATTATTAATATTTGTGTGCTGAACAACAGCCAGAGGCCAATTACAGTTCAGCACAATACACAAATAGAAGATACAAAGGTTCAAAAATAAATAACTAATATCTTAAATCAAGAAAAACATACATAAATAAAATTAAGAACAAGAACAGTAAATACTAATAATCAAAACGAAACTATACCTTAAAAGGATCTAAATTATGCCCATGCAAATTAGCATATTTTATGCATCTACAGACTGGAGAAAGTGATTTTGAATTTCTGTTGTAAAAATTTTTTTGAAATCTTAAACCTTTTGTAGGAATACGAAGGCTGATGTTGTCTATGATAGACTCACAATCAATATCACCCTTGATCACTTTGCAAAAAAATTGATAATCAAGATTTTGACGTCTAGAATAAAGGCTACAGCAGTTAAAATATTTACAGGTAATCTCATAGTAAAGTCAGAGGAATTGGGTATAAATCGAAAAGCACACAAAGAAATAAATTTTCTTTGAATTTTTTCCAATTTAACCGAATCAGTTGAAGTAATGGAATTCCAGGCTACAGATGCATATTCAAGTTTAGATCGAACCAAAGTAAAGTATAAGATTAATAGAGACTCTGGAGTAGAAAAAGAATATGTTATAGATCTTATTAAACCAAGCATTCTTATTGAATGATTACGAATATGTTGAACATGATCATGAAAATATAATTTAGAATCGAGTAATACACCATGATCTTTAATAGAATTTTTCCTAATAATACAGGCGTTATTAAGAGAATAATTAAATTTTATGGAAGTAGATTTCTTGAGTACGAAATGCCAAAAGTTTTTGTTTCATTAATTTTCATTCCATTATCGTCAGCCCAAAGTTCAATAGAGTTAATATCATTTTGAATAGTTTGGCAATCGGCAGAACTATTTATTGAGCGAAAGATTTTGAGATCGTCAGCGAATAGCAGGTAGTTTGAACTTATTCTTTTACATATGTCATCTATAAATAATAAAATAATATAGAGCTCAATGTAGATCCTTGGGGAACTCCACATAAACAATTAAATGGGTCCGAGAGAGAATCTCCTAGACGAACACAACATTGTCTATTAGTTAAATAGTTTTCAAACCAGCTCACGTAGTTAGAAGAGAGACCAAAGTTTTTTTAAATTTATTTATCAAAATATTGTGAGGTACAACATCGAAAGCTTTGTTAAAGTCAATATAAATTGAGTCAATTTGACCTTGAGTTTCAATAATAATAATGATGATAATAATAATAATAATAATAATAATAATAATAATCATACTTACTTACTTATTGGCTTTTAAGGAACCCGGAGGTTCATTGCCGTCCTCACATAAGCCCGCCATTGATCCCTATGCTGAGCTAGATTACTCCAGTCTTTACCATCATATCCCACCTCCCTCAAATCCATTTTAATATTATCTTTCCATCTACGTCTCGGCCTCCCTAAAGGTCTTTTTCCCGCCGGGCTCCCAACTAACACTCTATATGCATTTCTGGATACGCCCATACGTGCTACATGCCCTGCCCATCTCAAGCGTCTGGATTTAATGTTCCTAATTATGTCAGGGGAACAATACAATGCGTGCAGCTCTGCGTTGTGTAACTTTCTCCATTCTCCTGTAACATCATCCCTCTTAGCCCCAAATATTTTCCTAAGAACCTTATTCTCAAACACCCTTAATCTCTGTTCCTCTCTCAAAGTGAAAGTCCAAGCTTCACAACCTATATAGAACAACCGGTAATATAGCTGTTTTATAAATTCTAACTTTCAGATTTTTTGACAGCAGACTAGTTGACAAAAGCTTCTCAACCGAATAATAACACGCATTTCCCATATTTATTCTGCGTTTAATTTCCTCCTGAGTGTCATTTATATTTGTTACTGTTGCTCCAAGATATTTGATTTTTCCACCTATTCGAAGGATAAATCTCCAATTTTTATATTTCCATTTCGTACAATATTCTGGTCACGAGACATAATCATATACTTAGTCTTTTCGGGATTTACTTCCAACCCTATCGCTTTACTTGCTTCAAGTAGAATTTCCGTGTTTTCCCTAATCGTTTGTGGATTTTCTCCTAACATATTCACGTCATCCGCATAGACAAGCTGATGTAACCCGTTCAATTCCAAACCCTCTGTGTTATCCTGAACTTTCCTAATGGATAATAATAATAATAATAATAATAATAATAATAATAATAATAATAATAATAATAATAATAATAATGGCTAATAGTAATAAACTGAAATTGTTATACGTTTTTATACACTCTTGAATTTTCAGGAAGACACCAGAGAAGTCCCTCTGTTAGCTGCTGTATTCCAGTATGATCTTTATTCTCAATTATGGTGCTAATTCAAATTGCGTAATTTTTTGAATAGGTAACTCATACACAGCAGCAGTTCGTTACTGTTAGGGCCGCTCACTGTCCGGTTGATGAGTATACCTGACCCATGAATGTAAATGTTTCAATGCCCGCAAACTATGATTATCTCGCCTACATCTCCAGCGTTAGCGTTAATTATAAATGTATGGCTAAATATTACAACTTGGTGTAACGTGGCCTCATTACACAACAGTGTAAATTTGGTTTATGTTTTTATTTTTTTATATCCTCCACCATGAGAAAGGATAACAAAACTGCGTAATACGGTTTCCAACTGCAACTGTATGTGCTGGCAAATGTTGCATGAAACGTAAACAGTCCAGTATTACGTTTGCCTTCATCCAGTTTGGCGTCGCAAGGGTACGGAAGTTTCATAACGTGAGGTATCACTTTATGTGCGTTTATAGCAAATACTTGGACCAAAAGGAAGTTAATTAATACTATAATTGTGAAGAAAAGTTAAAGTAGGTTATGAAAAGTTATGACGCTCATAGTTTATCTCTGTAGGCAATTTCCAATCTCTAAGTTTTCTTTCCCTTGCATTAATTGATATTGTGACACTCATTTATGTATTACTGTGTATTACAGAAAAAACTGTTCAGTTCTGACTCTACAGGGTGATTCACAAGGAGTTACAGTCACTTAACGGAGCTTATTTCCGAAGACATTCTGTGCAAAAAATGTCATATAAACATGGAGCCTATTCACAATATTATCAGAGTTACAATTTAAAATTGTTTCTAAAATACCTTTTTTCCTTGGTTTTAAGGGATAAAAATATTATAAATAGAAAATGACTATTCAGAATTATCATTTCTTGAATTAGCTAGCATTCTGAAGCTAAAATGTGTTGTTACTTCCTTAGTTGCTTCGTACAGAGTTTCATTTTCGATTTTTAACTAAAAATTACATTTGAGCCGTTCTGAGCAAAAGTGGTGTAAGTCAAAATTGGGTAATGAGGTTTAAAGTAAAAATTGTGTAAAATACAGCGCAAAGTAGCAATTTCTGTTACGAATTGGACGTCTACGTAATATTATGCAACTGTTTAAAATAAATTAAATAAAAGAACGTCGTTAAGTAATTAACTGTCACGTGATTTCCCCCTTTCTACGACCCTGCGACATAACCACTTGGACGTACAGTGGATAGCATGTCTGAGTAATATTTTTATCTTTTCGGATCGGGCAGAAGTGAAGATTGAATTTACAGTACGTAAGGTACTCTTTTATAGAGTAGATACAGAATTATTTCAACATGAGTTAGTAGTACGAAGGACGAAATTGGTAATTGGAATTAGGTACAATCGTCTATAGTGCGATAATATGCACATTAGAACTGAAGCCTTTATCGAAATGAACGACCACCATTTTCAAAAACGTGTTTAAATATCTATATTATGATTATTTTTCAATTTAACTTCCTTCTCTATAGTGTACGCTAATGTGCTGTAGACAGTATAATATACACTGCTTAGTGACTACGTCCGCATGGACAGCTCAGTTCGTAAATAAAAACACTCATTGTTAATACTGTACTGTATTTTGATTAAACAAAAACGTAATGAAAATTATCAAACTCAAAATCGCGATATTTTCTGGTTCACATAAATGGATGAACTACTTTTCTTCCCTCTTATACCTAGTAAAGCTATTTGTTTGTATATTACGCCAGTATCATCGAACTCCTGTCGTGATAGGGGGGTAGCAAACGTGCTTCCGGTCTCAACCGTTGATTCAAAGGTATAGCCAGGTTAATATTGGGAATGTTAGTAAAAATAAAATGATGTCCCTGTATAACTCTTTTATAAACCTTAACTTTAAATTTTTTTAAAGCAGGCTAGATGACAAAAGCTTCTCAACTTAATAAAGCAAACCTTTCCCA
The DNA here is from genome assembly GCF_040183065.1 of Periplaneta americana. NCBI lineage: Eukaryota > Metazoa > Arthropoda > Insecta > Blattodea > Blattidae > Periplaneta > Periplaneta americana. Next base: position 38,091,166 of record NC_091123.1, read on the forward strand.
TATTTATTCTGCGTTTAATTTCTTTCAGAGTGTCATTTATATTTGTTGCTCTTGCTCCAAATTATTTTCAGATTTGCTGTAATAAAAGTGTGTCTCAGTTTCTTTATAGAAAGAGAGTTATTATAATTGAATCCTGCTTATTGGTTATCTGTTGTACAACTGGAAACAGTGTCTTTACAATTAATTTTGTCTGTGCTCGTCTGAGTTAACTTGAAAATATAGGTTTTACAATACTCTTAACACGTTCATGCAGCGTACAGTGAGGAGGAGTATATGGTACTCCGACAAGACAGAGCATATGAGCTATACCATCTCAAATCGACCGAAATATAGAAAAAATTGATCTTACAATTTCTAAATACAATGAATCTTTTTTTGTACACAGAAAACTGTGATACAATGCTTTATACAAAGTTTTAGGCATCAGAACTTCATAGTGTTTAAATTAAAAATATTTAAATGTATCGTATTTTCATAAAATTAGCAACTTTAAACTGTTGGAGCTCCGAAACCCTTTCACCCAATGATCAAAATCATGGTTTATTTTGATGCTGAGAAATTAAAGTTTATATTGACATATAAACAGATTTTCTTACTTTTTATGGAAATGGAGAAATTTAGATTTTTCCTCATTAAGACGCCTTTGCCTAGGAAAAAATATTTTAAAAATATATAGTTAGATTCCGCATTGAAAATACAAATAAACACATATTTTTTACTGATGGTATGTTGATGAGAAAGTATTGAAAATATCAAATAAAGAAAATAAATAGTACGCGCGTGAACTAACGAACTGACTGTGAGACGGGAGCTAGCCGAGACAAGCAAAGCCAGGAGGCAAACACGTAATGTTTCATCTAGTAGCGCATAGCTGGGCTAGCTTTATCACAAGTTTTCATAAACACAGAAATAAAATGACGCCCAACGCTCGCTTATCTTCAGCTCTCGGCCAGTGCGTGCGGTACTGCGCCGTTCAAGTCCAGGCGTGTGAAAATAATTTATTTAATACCCTCGAAACTTATTGCCGTACCACTAAGCAAACAATGCCGAATTCCTCTTAATAATTCAAGGTTTTTTCTCAATACTTTTTTTTTTTACATTTTTATAAATGAGCAAAAAGCCTAAAAGGAAGTAAAATCAGATTGTCTGTCTCTCTGTACACAATAAAAATAAGGATTATTTCTTATCATAACCTACCAAATGTCAGCTTCGAAATGAGCTCTCGTTCAATGTTCTACAGTAAATGGTTCCAGAGTTCTGAGCGCTGAAAAAGGCTTGTTTTTCTAAAATACGCTAAATTTGTCGCTCAATAATATGAAAACCGTTTGACTTTCGATAGTATATTTTTGAAAATGCACTATCCACAGCACCTTCTATAAATAGGAAAAAAATTAGAGTATAAAAAACGCGAGGTTTTTTACTGATCGATTTCATATGGAATAGCCCATATAGTGCCTTTCTCTGAACTAAATTATAATTGTCTCACAATTATAAAGAAAATCCGATGATGATAGAAAATCCTGTCGTTTCGGGATATAAGAAACAGCTTTCCTCTATCGCTATGTGATCGCCTTTTCTCTGATATCACTTGTAGTATGAGCAGTAAATTTTACGGCCATATCTATTATGTTTTCCATGTGATATAAAATTGTGACCCATCATGGGTGTTAAATCCAGAGACGGTTCGTGATCTTTTTTTTTTTTTTTTTTTTTTCAGGTAATCAACATAAGACTCGCTATAACCCATAAAGTTTATAGACTTTCCAGAGCTTCGTCGTTATGACTTGTATCGTGCATGGCTTATGCACGGAAAATAAATGATCATTGGCAGCATATTGGAAGACTGGCTCTTGCTTGTAATTCAGTAAAGTTGTTCAGGAAATTCGTTCCAATTCTGTTATATGGAACGTCATGAAGAGACGGTTTTCTAAGCTTCAAATACATAGTCCATAAAGCTTGAGTTTGTATGTAATTTAAATTTATATTTTAGATAAACACCGTATGGTGTAATTTAGTGTTTTCACACTCCAAGTTGCCTACTATAAATTTGCAATAAAATAGTGATAACATGGCGTGAAATGTTTACTCAGTTTTGCCTCATAACTGAAATATCAATATCGATCCGAGATCGAACAGGAAAACGCCTTTGAAGTGGACATGGTTATAAAAATTCAGATGCATCCATTTGTAATAACTTTAGAGTTGACAATTAGTGGCTTATCACATAGAAATATTGATTGTGGCTATTATAACAGAAGTGAGAGAGTAGTTATAAAAATTCAGATGCAACCATTTGTAATAATTTTAGAGTTGAAAATAAGTGGCTTATCACTAAGGAGCGGATTTCTATGTAATTAAATATTATTTTTGCGTGTGATAAAACACAATTAACAAAGTTAAAAACTCCGAACATGAAGTTTCAAGTTTAAAACCCGAATTTTATTTAACATAAAAACACATATTTTCACAAAAAAATATGTAAACACATATTTTCAGGAAATCTATTATAAACATATAAATCTGGAGTTTTTTTACCTAAATAATTTTTACAAGAACTTTTAAACATTTTAAAACTAAATCAATTATGTCACTAAGAAGTATATACGTTATCTTTTTAAGAATTCTTGGTTGCTTCGTGTTTCTAAGCGCTGTGTGTTGTATCCGTGATCCATTTTTGTAATAGCATCGCCTCAAGTTCTGAGAACTGCTAGGCAGCATATCAGTATTATTATTAGAGAATAAATTAACATGGACAAGAAGGAGAGATCTTGAAACACATAATTAGGAATGTTTATTATTGCTGAAGATGATTCCATTCCCCGCTTTGTGAAACACAACAGATAAGAGCTCGGGTATGAACATTATTTAATTTAAACAAATATCTCGCCTCTCGCTCATGTCCTTCAAGTAATGCAATACGTCTTGTTGTGATTCCCTATTATCGGGCTTCGTCAAACGATATCCTTCAAGATACACTGAAAAATGGTTGTTTAAAAATGATTTGACTTTCCTATTAGCTAATCTAAGCTTTTTGTGTGACACCATAAAAAGAACTCCAAACATCAAAAAACCTGTTGTCTCAAACTGGGAGGTGCTTGACGTGGAAATTACCAGCTTCAGAATTACAAGTACTAAGGGACAAATTCCAGAATGTGTTTGGGAAAAACAGTGGATATAAAAAAATGTGTAAAGTTGCTCAAATATTGGAGAGTGTGCCTGTAGGTGAAACTGACGGTGTTTGTTTTTGTGACATTCCTCTCTTTAAATATGCACGTCTGACGTCCTGTGATGTGGAAAGATCATTTTCACAGTATAAGTCGTTGTTCAGAGATAATCGGCATGCATTTGTGATGGAGAATTTGGAGATGACCTTTGTTGTTCACTGCATAGCACTCAAGTGTGGTGGTGAGTACCTAGTAATTTTTTTCCCACGCTAAGTAAGGTATTTTTGTCATATCAAAAAAAATATATATATATATTTTTTTATTTTTAGCAAATATTTTCGTACTTTTTAGCACATAAAAATAAATATATTTAAATTTTTTAGCTCATAAAAATCCGCTCCCTACTTATCACATAGAAACATTGATTGTGGCTATTATAACAGAGGTGAGAGAGTAAATAAAATAAAAATGAAGGTCAAAACATGGATAGAAAAGACATGGTAAGAGAAGGGTCTATATTAAAAGAACATAAAGGGAAACATTGGAGGCAAAGGAATAAAAGGAAAAATGAATCAACTAAATAAAAAGAAAGAAAATATAAAAAATAAGGTAGGAAAGTGGAAATATGGAAGGTTAAGAATAAAGTATAGAAATCATAAATGAAAGAATATGAAACAATGAGAAATACAAAGATAGAAAGAAAAAAATGAAAGGGGCAGCTAGACAGCAAATGTTAAGGAGAAAGGAAGAGAGGATAAGAAAGAGAGAAAGCTGGAAAGAAACTATGACAGAGATCGAAAGAAGGAAGAGGGAAAGAAAAAAGAGAGAAAAAGCTGGAAAGAAACTGAAAATAGATCGAAAGAAGCGAGAGAGAATGAATAAAGGAAAGAGGAGAAAAAGCTGAAAGGACGCAGAGGAAGGGATAGAAAAATTAAATACTAAAGAAAGAAAATTCTTCTTCACTTCAGAACTAGACTTAAAGCCTGTTTCGGCTTCACAGTGACTCCTTCCAACATTTCCTTGGTTTTTCTTGGTCTCTTTTTCCTTTTGTTCTACATGTTGGTATTCGTCTTGGAATTCGGTTCATTCCCTCTAGATGTTCAATCCACTGCTCTCTAAAATTACGAATCTTTTCTTCCAGTGATACCACGTTTAGTTCGCTTCTTATGTCATTCTTAATTCTATCTAGACTAGTGCAACTCTTGTCCGATCTTAGAAATTTCATTTCAGAGGCTTACAATTTTTTTCTGTCATTGCTTGCGAGAGCCCAGGTCTCTGATCCATACAACAGAACTGGTACTGCTGTTATACGCTCGTATTATAAAACTTTATTTGGGTGTATTTCCTTGTTTTACTCTTCAGTATACTATTTATTGTACTACATATCTGCAGGAACATTGGAAGTTTGTTACTGCTTTCAATTGTGTGTTTGTAAGTGACTTCACATCCTGAGTATTTGAAACTAATGACTTACTCTATAGGTGTATTTTTTAATAGTACATTATGCAACAAGCCTATAATGGTAGTAATTAAGACGCGAGTATGTTTATGAAACGAGCGCAAGCGAGTTTCATAATTTTCATACGAGCGTCTTAATTACCATTATAGGCAAGTTTCATATGACTTTTTATGCTCGACCATATTTCTAACTTGAAATTATTCATAAGTATTCATATTATTCTTATCTGACAGGGGAGCGGAAGTGACCTTGTGCAATCTCCTAAATTGTGAGATTTACGCAGACTCGAAAGTATTGATTTTTTCCGAGGAACAAATGTCATTCACCTTGATATAATCTAGAGAGTAAAATGAGCATTAATCTTGATATAACCTGGAAATTGATTTAGACAATGAAAAACGAGATGACAAATTGAATTTATTTGAATATTATTTACAATTAACGCTAATTATTATAGTAACAGAACATAACGTTCTGCGACAGTATTGGATTTCCAGCCTCCGTGACGTTTCGCTAGTATTCTTTCTATTGCATATCCGAGAATAATCGATACTTGCGCTTTCATATCGCTTTCTGATTGGTGGAAAACCTGAACTTTAATATATAGGTGCACTTTAATGAGGTCCATTAAAGGGCTGCTACCATGTGTATAATTACTACATTTCGGAATGGTCGAGCATAAAATAATTTTAGTTCTGACACTGTATGTTCCATTAAAAGTCATTGTCTTTATTTTATTTGTTGAGATTTTTAAATTATACATCTGACTTATTCTTTGTAACTGATACATTGATTCTTGTAGATCATCTTCATTTAATTTTTAAAACTTGGTCAACCGCAAATTGCATCGTCTTAATGCTAAAATTAGGAGTGATATTAATACAATTAGGTAATCTATTGTTCCATTCTCTAAGAATGTCATCCATATATATATTAAAAACAAACTTTGTGAAATACTACAGCCTTGTCTTACATCTTGATTAATTGGAATGTTAATTGTTGTGTTTATGAAATGGTTAGGATAGCCTCTCCTATACATTATCAACCAGGGTTTATTCCTATTAACACGATCGAAAGCTTTTTAATAGTCAACAAAGACAAAGAGAGTTTCTAAATTCTATTCGCTTCATTTTTCAATTATCTGTTTTAACGATATAACAACATCTGTGCAAGAGCGGCCAATTATAAAACCATTCTGTTCTTTCATTGCTACAACGTCTAAGAAAGAAACAAAGAGGAAAAGTGAAAGAAAGTTGGGAAGAAACTGAGAAATAGAGCAGAAGATGGAAAGAGAAGGAAATAAAGTGAAGACTGGAAAGAATCTAAGAAAGAGATCAAAAAAGAGAAAGAGAAAAAATAAGTAAAAAGAGAGAAATTTGGAAAGGAACTGAGAAAGAGATAAAGAGATCAGAAGAGAGAGAGAGAGAAAAGAAAGAAACAAAGGGATAACTGGAAAGAAGCTGAGAAGTAGAATAGAAGCGAATAAAGGAGAAAAGAATCGAAGATAGAAAGATAGATTAAACTGGAAAGAGACTTAGATAGCGATCGAAAGAAAGGAAAGAGAGACAAAAAGTGAAAGGTAAAGCTGTTGAGCAACTCAAAATGATATAGAATGAAGGTAGGTGAAAAGAGAAAATAAACGAAGTGTGAAAGAGAATATAAGAGAGAAAAGAAAGAAAGAAAACGAAGAGAGAAGGAGAAAGAAAACTGGAAAGTAACTGGGAAAGAGGTCGAAAGAAAAAAGAGAAAGATAGAAAGAAAGAGACAGAAAGGTGGAAAGAATGTTTGCTTGTGAGAGATGGAAGAGAGAAAAAGAAAGAAAGAAAGAAAGAAAGAAAGAAAGAAAAAGAAAGAAAGGCATGAAAGAAGGAAGGTACAGAAAACGAAAGAAAAACTGAGAAAGAGTTTGGGAGGAAAAGAGACAAATAGGAGGAAAGAAACTAATAATGAGAAGGAATACTGGAAGGAAAATGAGAGAAAGTTTGTGAAAGGATCACAGAAAGAGGAAGAAAGCAAGAAAAAACTAGAAAGAAACTGAGAATCAGGGCGGAAAGATGAAATAAAATAAGGGACAGGAAGACATAAAAGAGTGTGCAAGAATAAACTCAAAGGAAGAAAGGTTAGAAAAAGATGATGATACCACAGTCTAGTATATACAGTTACGAAACTCAATACGTAGTATATATGCATCCATAGATAGTTGCTAACCACTAGGATCGCTAATATCGCCTCATTACAGACAATGCGAAATAGTACCGTCACAGTCTATTGTTCCTAGCACCCTCACAACTCAAGCTTCGTGACCGTATATACTAGACTGTGATGATACTATGACAATGACAAAAATGCCTCTGTAGGCTAGAAAGAAAGAATAAAATATTAAATAAAAAAGAGAAATGTAAAGAATGGAGTGAAAGTAGAAAGAGATATGAATAAAGGTGATATGAATATAGGAGATATGAATAAGAGAGAAAAACAGAAAGAATAATAGAACTAAAGAGAGTACCTAAATGAAGAAAGACGGAGAAAGAAATGGAAAAATAAAATAATACAAATGCGAGAGAATAGAGAGAGAAATGAATCAGTTAATGGTTAGGAATGATAGCAATGCAAAATAGTACAGGACTAGCACAAAATATGTTAATTTTATAAATGCACACTGTAACAGGATTCCGCGTGATCTTGTCCTGATAGTGCGAATCCACACCACCAGATTACTCTGCACGTGTTGGTACGTAGCTTGTCGCTCGGCTAGGTAAGTGCATTATCTTTATATAATCACGAGATAGCTTTTATCACTGGCGCGACAGTGTAACAATGAAGACAGAAGCAACTGCATTGCCGGCCTTTCAGAGCTCCCATTTCATCCAGCCAACAGATGAGGAAGGCTTGGCGAAGGGGGTGAGGAACGCAAAGCCCATAAAGAAGAGTCCAATCAAATTCCGCAGGAACCCAGTAAAAATAAAAGCTCCATCGGATATGTTAGGGAGACAAAGGCCATCCAGTCGTTCATTTCCCCTCGTCGGCGTCGCAGAGCTCCTAGGTGGATGCTGCTACTGTAGGCGGAATCAAAGCTGTGCGGATGTCAAAAGGGAGGGGGGGAAGAGGAGTTTATTACTTTCGAAATCATTCTACATTGCTCTGGGATTAGGATGGAACATATTTTCAAGATAATATAAATTACTTGTATTAAACTAATAACACTTAAGTTGCATTAAATCTCTCTTATACGATATATTACTTTAAATCTTTTGACCGTCCTGCATTACCTCTTTCCACTGTTTTCTTTTGTTTTATTCTTATTTAACTAATAAATACAGTTATCCATTTAATTCTCTTTCGACTTTTTCTTCTTATCGTCTTTCCATCCAACCAGTCCATCCACTAATTGTATTTAATTATTTTTATCTCTGTTTCCTTCCATTTCCTTACGATTTCTTTTGCATTTATTTATATCTTACTTAATTATTTCACTTATTTTTTGCTTTCTTTCTTTCTGTTCACATTAATAATAATTTATTCATCTAGATATCTACAATACATTACAATTGAAGGGTTCAAAGCCATAGTGGGCCAAGCACCATTTATTAAAAATGAAGAAAGCACGAGTTAAAGTTAAGTGAATATCATAGTTTAATGAAGATTGACATATCACTTAGTTTTAATGTGTATACTTTATATTACTTGCTATATGTTTCCATTGATTTATGGTAATAACTTCATTTTAATCCTTGTTTTCTAAGGTTTTAGTAAATGGCGCTTGGCCCATTATGGTTCTGAACCCTTTAATTTCATTCATTCTTTGCTTGTTTTAATTTCTTTTTTACTCGTAAATTTTCAATTACATAAATATAAATTAACAACCAATTTATTTCTCAATTTCTTTATCAATTTTCTTTTTTGTACTAACATTCACATTTATTTTTTCGTTTCTGCTGTATTTCCTTCTTCCTGTTCTTTTATAGATATTTTCTTTGTCCCTCTTTGCAGTCCTAAACATTTTCCTCCTGGACAAATTGCATATATGTTTTTCAGTCTTTCCGAAACGCATTGTACCCTGTATTTATCATAAATTCGATCTATAATTCACTTCATTCGTTATTCATCCTTAATTTCATATCCTTACATTATTTTCCTATTCTATTCAGTATTTCCTTTTATTTCTTTAGTTTTTCCCTCTTATTCTTCATTCTTTCGATTTTCTGAATTTTCATATCTTTTGTGATTTCTTTCATTTTTTCGTTTTATCTTTTCTTCATTACTTCAAACTTCTCCTTTTCTCCATTCTTTGCATTATCTCCTTTATGCCATTCTTTTCGATTTTCCTTCACTTCTTTCTTTCCTAATTTTCCTTTTCCTTCGTAATTTCTATTTTTCCCTTCCTTCTTTCTTACGAATATTTTCTTTTTCTTCATTTCTTCCATTTTAACTTTAACTCTTTCCTAGTTTTTCAACCTTTCATTCTTTACGGTTTTTTTCTTATTTCCCATTTTTTTCTTGCCTTCATTTTGTTCGTTTTCCTTTCGATCGCCCTTTCCGGTTTTTCCTTTCCTTTATTTTTTCCACTTTCTCCTTTCCTTCATTCTTTCGGGTTCGTTTTTTTCTTATTTCCCATTTTTCCTTTCTTTCATTTTGTTCGTTTTCCTTTCGATCGCCCTTTCCGGTTTTTCCTTTCCTTTATTTTTTCCGCTTTCTCCTTTCCTTCATTTTTTCAGGTTTTTCATTTCTTCATCCTTTCCGAATTTTTCGTTTCTTTTATTCTTCCCGTTTTATCCTTTATGTCATTTTTTCCGGATTTTCTCCCCGTCATTATTTTTGCTTTTACTTTCCTTTTTTCTACCAGTTCTTCTTTCTTGCTTTGTTCTATCAGTTCTTCTTTACTTTTTTCAACCAGTTCTTCTTTCCTTTCTTCTACTAGTTCTTCTTTTTTATTTTGTTGTATCAGTTTCTTTATTTTCTTCGTTTCCTCCGTTGTTCTTTTAACAGTCTCCTTTTATTCCTTTTCTGTGCTTCTTTCCTCTAATTCTTCATAATCTATTTGTACTTTTCTCTTTCTTCTTTTATTGTTGGCTTTCATTACCTCAGTTTTTCGTTTTTATGTTCTCTCACAATTTTCCTTTTTACGTTTTTTTTTTCTCTTCCTACCTCGACTCTTCATGTTTTCTCTTTAATCAGACCTTTTTTGTATCTGAAATTGAATCTCTTACTTCCATCTATGCTTCATTTCTGTCATTTCTGATAGATCCCTTTCAATTTATTTCACTTTTTTAAACGTCATTCGTATATCATAACACAAACTTTATATACATTCCTGGACTAAAAATACTTCATAATATGGAATGGCCTTGTAATACGACAAAACAAAATTAAGGCACCATATTCTTTATGCTCATAACGTTTCTAACAATTAATTTAAACTTGTGGTTCTATAAGCGATTCTAGAAAAATCTTGAAAGGGGCTGCAGTTGATGAGTGAATGGAATTAATTAAATTTCTTCACGAGCTGATACACCGATTCATATTGTTGTCTTACCTAGAAAGTTTGTATAATGAAGTAGACTATAAGGGAATTTCAAAAGCTCGGAACGTACACCGCCAACCCTCATAGTAAGACTAAATATTATCCCCATTTAAGAAGCTTTAAAAAGGCTTATAAATTTCGATTAATAATACAAAATGTACAGTCTAGTTACGAAGTACAGCAACACACTTTTTTCACTTAGAGAAAAATGTAAATTTCACTGAAGTGGTTCAACTTTTACGCTTTTCGTATGTTCATATTGATAGAGGCTTGAAAAAATTATACGTGTCTCGATGTTTTCTGGGTGGATTTGAATGTTTTATCAAGATCTGGTACGCAAATCTATAAATATTATAACACTGCATTGAAATGTCTGAATCTCTGATCCCTACATTGTAACTATTTTAATGCCATATAAGTTGAGAAACCCAATTTATGAATTACGAAATATAAATGAGAATTATAATTTTTAAATTTCAATACAAAAAAGATAGCTTTTCATGGGAAACGCAGATTTAGAATAAAAGTAGTTTTGAATAAAACTAGGAAAGAAAATGTCAGAAGTTTTAAATACTTGATGGCTAAACAGGATAGAACAACAATATAGAATTGTCGAAGATGTTAAATGCCTGGATAGCGCGTGACGTAAGGTACGTCCTAATCCTCACAAGGGAAGGGATCCGAACCCTTGCGCTGTGTGATAAACTAGCCCTTGAGTACCGAAAGCAACATTGGAAAGCCAAAACGCCGACTAGCCACCTGGCTCTGAGATAACGAATAGGCCTAAAATAGCCCGTAGAAATCTCGAAACACGTTAAACGAAAATGGAGTGAGACGGACAGCGTGGAAAACCACGAGACACAAAATTCACCTAACACTTTTATTTCTTCCCTCCCTTTATGTGGTATTTATTAGATTACGTCAATTTTTTACTTTCCCCTTTAAAATTGTCTAATGTTCCTTCAGTGGAACAGTGAAACTCGGAGTGAGACAAGTGGCCAACAGGCTTAGAGCTCACAAATCTTTTTTCTCAGTCCTAAACTCCCGTGGAAAAGAAAGGATTTTCGAGTACCTTTTTTAATGTTTCTTCATTCATTCATTCATTCATTGGTGCCACGAGTGACGTCAGAATAAAATATTTATGTTAAAACGTTACAATTTTCTATCTGTGTATAACAAATATAGATGTTTCAAGTGAAAAGAAAAAAATATATCCCGAAACATAACGAATGTTAAATGTGAGTAAAAACTTATACCTCTGTTTCGGAATGGAATTTAATTGAGAGGGGCACGGATGGCCCAGCACTGCGACCTACTGAGATCTATTGCGCTAACTCTCGATATAGAATGAGTTGCATGCCTCAGATCCCCTACGCACACCGCCCTAACCACATGACTCCGTTAACGACCGGTCCCTACAGCCGACAGAATCCATATAGCATTCCTGCTTCGGTAAATTCCTCCAAGGCCCCCCTGTCTGTCCGAGGCGAAACTCCTCCCCCGAGTAGGTGCCATTGCAGAAACCATCCAACATCGCTGAACTACATTCCACGGAGGCCGGTCGAGAGAGTCAGCAGCTTCGGGAGGCCGCCGGTAGAGTGATCTGAAAAACCAGGAATTGGATGATGAGGGAGGAAAGGAAGTGGCGAAGATGAGTGGGGTTCCAATCGCCTGATAAAGCTATTTTATATTAATCCATAGGAGTGAGAGAAAAACCCCGAAAAAACCTCACTCAAGCAACTCGTCCTAACTAGGAATCGAACCCGGGATCGCTGGGTTCGGAGTTAGACTCGATAACCCCTCAGCCACAGCGGTGGACTTACAGTACCTCTAACTTAGAACTGCAACTCCAATCTTTAGAGAATAATCTTTCCATATCATTCATATACGATACGATACCGCCGGTTTTACTTCGCTTAGAGAAAAATATTAGTTCTATTATTATATCCTTCGGGTGTGTTTCAATCTATAATATAACTACTTTGCTTATAGCACTCTTATTTTACAGCAAAACTATGAAACATCGGATTTAACTTTCGTTGAAAATAAATTACTGCTACGTTTGAATCTGCATGTTAGTCATTCGAAAAAGGATAGAGACAGAACAATGCACTGCCTATTCATTTAAAATAGATTTAATTTCGATGACCCTTCATTTTCGTGATAATAAATGTTTTGATGTGTACCGTTCCTTTGTAATATACTGGTACTACAAACGAGAATAACACTCAGTCATGGATTAACAGACAATCCTGAAAATCGGCGTCTGAACACATCAGATCTAGTTTTATTATACTCTTTGTTAAATGCTGTTCTAGAATCTAGGTGTTTTAAATCGATGGCCACTGTTGTGTTTAAACTTTTTAAATCAGCAAACGGGATTACATGGGCTTTATTTTAAATGCAGTGAAAGGATTTACTATTTTTACCTCCATACCTACACTCACTAAATAATTAGTAGAAACAATGAAACATATTCCACTTCTGTAAAGGGGGGGAGTTCGTGTTGTAAGGAGATTAAGGGATGTCATTTATATCTTCGGCTTTTAATTTTTAATTTATTTAATGGTTTCCATTTGAAAACTCGTACAATTTTAACAATAAACGACATGTAAAATATGTACAAAATAACCTTGTTTTATAGCGTACAGTTTCGAATGGCTTTGTTCACATTAGAGAGGTTACTCTTAGCGTCATGCGACAGACTACCTTTAAAATAAGAAAGAATATGAAACGAAACTATTAAGAAATCTATGGAACAAGCATATTTTAATTATCTACAAAAGAAAAAAATGAGACTAGCGAAAAATATATTGTCGGAAAAATTCACCATTAAAATGGGACACACTCACGGACAGGAGAACGCGAATTCGATTATGCGCACTGTTCAAAACATAGAGAGATGAGCCTGCCGGGAGAGAAATAAAAAATAGGTTGCAGCCGCCAACTTACTCTTCAAGGAACGACCACTCATATAAATTGAGGGAAAGAAGACAGAGGACGGACACTGGAAAGTTTTCTTTTCTCAATCGTACTATCAGGGACTGGAATGCTTTACCTGCAGACTTACTAAAGGCTTTACCAACAACCAGAGGACGGACACTGGAAAGTTTTCTTTTCTCAATCGTACTATCAGGGACTGGAATACTTTACCTGCAGACTTACTAAAGGTTTTACCAACAACCAAAAATGTATTTAAAAATAGTCTTAAGGACCTTACTAATAGACGGTAATTATACACAGTATTTAAAGGGTATAAATGATATGTTGTTATTGAAGTGTTGTATCAGTGAAGAATTATGTTGTGTCAGTGAAGTGTGTTGTGTCAGTGAAGTGTGTAGTGTAAGTGAAACGTGTTCCTGTCAGTGAAGCTTTATAGTTTATAGTGGCAGTGCAAAGTATTTGAACAGTGAAATGTTTTTGAAGTGTTAGTGCGATCAGGATAGAATCAGTGAAGTGTGTCGTAGTTCCAGTGCAGTGAGTGAGTTGACAGCGAAATGAGTGCAATGTTGAAAGATACTTGTGCAGATATGAACATATCATACTCGTGAGTTCTAGTTCGAATTTAGGTTTAAGATACAAATTAGATTTATTTCAAATGTTATTTTGAGTGATCGTTTCGTTTCATTTAGGATATTCCATGTTATCATTATTATTATTATTATTATTATTATTATTATTATTATTATTATTATTATTTATATTATTATAAATTATTGTTAGTATTAATTATTAGTATTATTATTAATTGTATTTTTAATTTTCAGTTCATTATTGTCATTATTGAGTGTAATTAGTTACCACTGCCACCGGGTATATACCCATTGCAGTGTGAATAAATACATACATACATACAAAAAAATGAAACAAATAAATTAATGAAAACGGCACAACAAGAAAGTCCGGACAGATATGTCTGAAATTTAGTGCATAACCTACAACTTGGTAACCAGAGTTTTGCTTACAGGGGAGAGTTGGGTAGTATCGGACATCGGGTAATATCGGACAGTGAGTGTCTTTCATCTACAACCAGATGATAGTACCCGAATGTGTTGTCGCTTACAGAAACGTAAACATGTTATTCAGGTACTACCATCTGGTGGTAGATGAAAGAAACGCACTGTCCGATATTACCCGATGTCCGATAATAACCAACTCTCCCCTAATGTTATTAAACACCTAATAATTCTTAAAAGGAAGCAGATTGCATTCAAAATTCAATACTGGAGCAACTATGGACTCACCCGATAGGTAGATAGCCTCTCGTACAGAAGTGTAAGAAATTCCCGTTTGCTGAGGAATACTGACGAGAATTTATAGGCGAAATTTCCAGCAGGTGTCAAATGTCATCCAGAGTTTCTTCTGTGAGCTCTATACGTCGTCTTTATCGTTCCTTACTTTGAATACTTCCGTTTCACGAAATAGATTAACCAAATTATGAATCATAATAAGACCTGGAACTCGAACAACATTTCATCCCGGGTAGTACAATGGGCCCATCCGAGCGGCCTGTGTGCGAGGACAGTCCCAGTCCATACCCATTCCTGAAGGAAGACTAATAGAAGTATTGGACAGGCATGGTGGAGGAAAATTCACTCACTAGGCTTATTGCATGAATATAAAAATATTTATTCGGAGATGGGACAGTTACTTGTGTGTTTCAGTCTAAATTTAAATAAAACTCAAAATATAGTATTTTCATTGAAAAATGCATCGAACGCCGAAGCTCAGTCACAGGTAAAATTGTTAGGGGAGAGTTGGGTAGTATCGGACATCGGGTAATATCGGATAGAGCGTTTCTTTCATCTACCACCAGATCGTAATACCTGAATGACATGGTTACGTTTCTGTATGCGACATCACAGAAACGTAATCATGTCATACAGGTACTATCATCTGGTGATAGTTGAAAGAAACTCACTGTCCGATATTACCCGATGTCCGGTACTACCCAACTCTCCTCTAGGACTTTTATTGGATTCTAAACTAGCTTGGGATGAACATATTAATTTGTTAAGTATTAGGCTATCAAGAGTAATTTATTTATTAAGACATTTAAAACTTTTAATACCAAAATTCTCCCTCATAAATTCTTATTACGCCTTCTTCAATAGTATATTATCATATGGTATTTATATTTGGGGAAGTAGTAGTAGCATATCCAAGATTCTCATTCTACAAAAAGAAGCTATACCAATTTTAACAGGGTCTACATATGACGTTACTGTAGATCAATATTTATTCAAGAAAAAACAATGTTTAATAAGTTACCACAAAAGGCGCATGATGCAAGTTATAGTAAATTTAAATCTGTTTTGTATAACTGGTTAATCAATCATCCATTTTACAGTATTAGTGAATGTCTTGACTCCACTGTAAATGTTTTCTAAATTTATAAGTGCATTGCTCTTTATTATTATGATTATTATTAGTATTGGTTATTATTATTATTATTATTATTATTATTATTACCAGTATTGTATTTCATTTGTATTGTTGTATTCATCTGTTTTTATATTTTATGTCAAATATTATCTCTTGTAATTTAGTGTATTTTATGTCTATTGCAACAAACTGTTGCTCATGACAGTAAAAAACGATTGATTGATTGATTGAATGATTTATTTATTTATTTATTTATTTATTTGTTTAGTTACTTATTTATTTATTTATTTATTAATTTATATATATATTTATTTATTAATTTATATATACATATTTATTTATTTACTCACTCATTCACTCATTCATTTTTTCATTTATTTATTTATCTGTTTATTTATTTATTTATTTATTTATATATTTATTTATTTATTTATTTATTTATTTATTTATTTATTTATTTATTTATTTATTTATTTTTCGGACTACCTTTTCTGTCGTCAGAAGAAATTCAGGACTCTTCACTGAAGATACATAAAAAAAACTTAATCATTATCAACTAGATGAGTTCTTTGATTATCTCCTCCATAATTACAGTACGTAAGAAGAGATAGTAAATTTACACCAGCTATGTGGGCACAGTTCATTAGCAACTTAGGACGAACTACAAACTGCTGTGAATAATTTATTCTAAAGTAATTTCAGTACTAACTTCTACCACTCACAACGTAATGTATTACTTCACTTAATTGAAGAATTTAATGAAGTACAAATAGAAACTAACACCAATATTAGAAGTTTCCCTAGACGGAAGTAGGAGAAAGAACAGTTTGTATAAGAATTCATTGATAAATTTAAATGTGGTGACTTTCGCTATTCATATTTTTGTCTCTCGTTAGCAACAATTTTATGCCGTTCCCAATAATGTGAGCCTGATCACAAGTGAAATCTTCAATCTCAATTGATATCACTGAAGTGTCGTCACAAGATAAAAATATTAATAATAATATTAGAAAATCAAATATAGAAACAGCATTCTAATCACCATCAGCAGGAAAGCTAGATAAACCATTTTTAATCACACCTATATAAAATAGACAGCCCTAATTGTGTACAAAAAGGCAAAGGAAGTATTGCTTGTAGCTTTTGTCCGGATTATGAAAACCAGTTCGAACGTAACATTTAAAACTGGTCGGGAACCATTTGGGACAT
This sequence comes from Periplaneta americana, assembly GCF_040183065.1. Classification (NCBI taxonomy): domain Eukaryota; kingdom Metazoa; phylum Arthropoda; class Insecta; order Blattodea; family Blattidae; genus Periplaneta; species Periplaneta americana. The sequence goes on from NC_091123.1 coordinate 38,107,904, forward strand.
TTGGGCGGTGTTCACGAATTAAATGCTGAAAAGGGAAAAAAATGTTCGAGTTGCGTGCCGAGGTTTTCTAGGAGGTGTTCAAGTTGCCTGCCATCACATTCACAGGTATAAACAGGATTAAACAAGGTAAAACAAGTAACATTTCCATTCTCATTTTTATCGCTTGAATTATTACAGTACTTCCGTTGGAAGGTACTGGACCATCCTCCTTACAGTCCCACTCTGGTATCCAGTGATTCCTACCTCTTGGATGGTAAGCGATTCAACACCGATACGACCGTTCAACAAGCCGTAATGACGTGACTTGAGAGAGTTGACGCAGATTTTTTTCTATGCCGGCATCGATGTCTTGGTCTACCGTTGGAACAAGTGTTTGGAGTAGCTTGGTGACTATGTTGAAAAGTAATGCGTACCAGTGCGCTACTACTGAGTATACGTATATTTGCTTGTCACTTTACATTTTTCAAACACCCTCGAACATTGTTCCAGTCACACTGCTCTATTGTAAGAGTCAAGACACCACTGGAAGCGATATGCTTATGAACCAACAGTATGTGCTTGATAGCCTTTTCAAACTCGACTCTTAAGAGACATCCAAGGGCACGTCAGCATACATTCAATGTACAACTACAAATGGCTTCTAGAGAATCAGGAGGTTTATTGCCACCCTCACATAAGCCCGCCATCGGTCCTTATTTTAAGCATGATGAATCCAGTCTCTAGCAACATATCCCACCTCCCAAAAATCCATTTAATGTTATCCTCCCATCCACGTCTCGGCCTCCCCAAAGGTCTTTTTACCTCTGGCCTCCCAATTGCATATAGAGATGCATTTCTGGATTCAACCATACGTGCTACATGTCCTGTCCATCTAAAACGTCTGGATTTAATGTTTAAAATTATGTTAAGTGAAGAATACAATGCGTACAGTTCTGCGTTGTGTAACTTTCTCCATTCTCTATAACTTCACCCCTCTTATCCCCAAATATTTTCCTAAGCACCTTATTCTCAAATATCCTTAACCTCTGTTCCTCTCTCAAAAAGAGAGTCCAAGTTTCACAACCATACAGAACAACTAGTAATGTATTTTTTTTTTTTATAAATTCTAACGTTCAACTTTTTTGAGAGCAAACTGGATGAAAAACTTCTTAATCGAGTAATAACAGGCATTTTTCATATTTAGTCTGCGTTTAATCTCCTCCCGAGTGTCATTTATACTGTTACTTTTGCTCCAAAATATTTGAATTTCAAAGGATAAATTTCTGATTTTTATATTTACATTTCGTGCTATGTTCTGGTCATGAGATATAATCATATACTTTGTCTTTTTGGAGTTTACTTCCAAACTTATGTCTTTACGTGCTCCAAGTAAAATTCCCGTGTTTTCCCTACCTAGTTTTTCTCCTAACGTATTCATGTCATCTACATAGACAAGCAGATGATGTAACCCGTTGAAATAAGTAGGAAAGCTAAAGACACCAATTTTTATCCATTCCTACATAAAATAGCCAGTCCTAAATCTATATAAAATGGGGAAAAATGTTATTTATAGTTTTCGTCCGGATTATGGAAACCATACTGTGGTAAAAAAAAAAAACGGAACCACCTCGGACGTAATCTTTAAAAACTGATCGGGAAATGTTTGGGACATTTGTGAACCCTTTGTACCACACTTTTTGTCGCAACCCTAAGTATTTACACTTAAAATATATAGGGTGGTCCATAAGTAATGTCGTTAATTTCAAGGTGTTATTCTTTCAGATATTTCAAAAGAAAAAATTCAATATAGTTTTGCTCGTTTTTGCTTCCTTTTCGAGAAAAAATGGTTTTATATGAAACATTTCATAACGTATTTTGGGAAAGCTACTGAATTAATTGGCAATATGCTGAGTTAATTTAATGAGCGGTGTACTATGATAATAAATTATTGAAATAATTTTAGTTTTGTACTTTAAAAGAGCAGAAATTTAATGTGAACAAATGTAACTTTTCCTTATGAAAATGAATTTTAGATGTTACATTTGTTCGGATCAAATTTCTACACATTTTAAGGACAGAACTAAAATTCTTTCAATAATTTATTATCATAATACATTGCTCTCTTAAATTGACTGAGCTTTCATTTCATTCAGTGTTCTGCCCAAGGGCAGGTCTTTCACTGCATACCCAGCTTTCTCCAATCTTTCGTATTTTCTGTCTTCCTCTTCGTTTCCTCATCTGATCCATATATCTTAATGTCGTTATCATGTGATATCTTCTTCTGCCCCGAACTCTTCTCTCTTTCACCATTCCTTCCAGTGCATCCTTCATTAGTCAGTTTCTTCTCAGCCAGTGATCCAAGCAATTCCTTTTCCTCTTCCGATCCGTTCCAGTATCATTCTTTCTTCACTCACTCTTTTCAACACATCTTCATTTCTTATTCTGTCGGTCCACTTCAAACTTTTCATTCTTCTCCATATCCACATTTCAAATGCTTCTATTCGCTTCTCTTCACTTCGTCGTAATGGCCATGTTTCTGCCCCATACAATGCCACACTCCATACAAAGCATTCACTAGCGTCTTTCTTAGTTCTTTTTCCAGAGGTCGACAGAAATTCTCATTTTTTATTAAAAGCTTCCTTGCCATTGCTGTCTTCCTTTTGACTTCCTGGCAGCAGCTCATCTTATTGCTTATAGTATATCCCAAGTATCTGAAGCTGCCCACTTGTTCTACTGCCTCATTTAGAATTCGCATGTTTATCTTCTGTATTTTTCTTCCTATGAGAATGGTCTTCGTTGTCTGTGCTTATTGAGAATTAATTTAATATTTTTTTTCCAAAAGACATTATGAAATATTTCATATAAATCAGCATTTATCTTGGAAAGGAAGTAAAAATGAGCAAAATAGTATTTAACTTTTTTGTTTGAAATATTTCAAAGAATAACCCCCTGAAATTATTAACATTGCATACGGTTCATGCTGTATATTGAAATAGTAATATGCGTTACAAGAGCGGTATGTTGAAGTTTTCATGTTCGAGGAAAAGTTTGAAAAATCGAAACGTAGTTGAGCTTTTTTAATTTCCGAGAATGGAAAGAAAACACACCTCTCTTGTATCGTACATTATTTTGTGCGAAGATCGTTTATTACATACCTGAAAGAGGAATTTCTAATTAGTTGCAATGAAATCTCCATCTTGGTTTCTGTCCAATGACGGCAAATTTGCAAAACAAAAATATCTATCTTCAACATTGTTGCTTTAAAATGTTTTCTGTGTTTACTTTACTCCAGCTGGCCGTGATATACGTCTGTCTTTTTTCCCCCCAATCTATAAATGCGAACAAACGGTTTCCTTAATGTTACATGCATCACGAATGCAGTAACTTTAGTGGAGTTGTAGAGTTTACTTAATTTTTGCAAATATTTAAAAACAATAATTAACAGTGCAATTTAGGTGAAATTGCAGTGGTAAGTTTCCAATTTATAATTATTACTATATTGAACGTCTCTAAAAATAATATGTTAAAAGCCTAAAGCAGTAAAATCGATATGTCACTTAAGCGGTAAGAAGAGGGAAATTGTTATGTGTGTTAGATTGGGAATACTGAATGTGGAATTTTACACTTTCCGCGGATTGGTTTTGTGCGGAAACCAAGCAAATATGCACGATCTCGCACAAATGTATATTTCTTATTGCATATAAATGTCAATTTTCTCACATTTGAAAATAATTACGACTGGCATTCTTACTTGCTTCATAAGCAAAGGACAGAACTATGTTACCTTGAGATTTTACATATACTTAATACACTACGCTGCGTAACCTTATTGCAGATGCAGAAGCAATGCTACGTTGTCCCGAATGTAATCAGCAGATCCGTTGAAATGCAGCGCACATTTACACTGGCAAATAACAGCACTAGAGCACGAAAACAAACACTTGCGCAGTCGATATTGAAGAGAAGTGAAACGTATTGCACACGTGTAAGATCTATTTGACACGTGCAGTAATCTATCTGCTTCCACGCGACTGGCCCGATCTCCCGCACTGAATTTTGATAGTGCAGGGGGTATGTCCGGTGAATTGCTGCGGTTATCTTTGGTTTAACCATTATTCATCAGTGTGCCACGTGACCACAAAAATTTCGTGTTTATTGAAATCGGCCTATTGACTATTAATTACGACACTGTGTCCATCCATGAATTATAGGTTGCTTTTAACCCAACATCGCAATAAAGTGATTATCTCATCCGCCTCATCGTACTATTTCCAGAAGCTGCTTATCCGGGCCGACGTGCAGAGATTTCCTGTTTGATGGAATATTCTCATCTGCTACTAACGAAATAATAAATATTATATTAAAAATAATTATAATAATAGGGAAGTATTATATGATATTCTTATTGAATTTGGTATTTCCAAGAAACTAGTTCGATTAATTAAAATGTGTCTCAGTGAAACATACAGCAGAGTCCGTATAGGTCAGCTTCTATCTGATGCTTTTCCAATTCACTGCGGGCTAAAGCAGGGAGATGCACTATCACCTTAACTTTTTATCTTCGCTCTAGAATATGCCATTAGGAAAGTTCAGGATAACAGGCAGGGTTTGGAATTGAACGGGTTACATCAGCTTCTTGTCTATGCAGATGACGTGAATATGTTAGGAGAAAATACACAAACGATTAGGGAAAACACGGAAGTTTTTCTTGAAGCAAGTAAAGCGATCGGTTTGGAAGTAAATCCCGAAAAGACGAAGTATATGATTATGTCTCGTGACCAGAATATTGTATGAAATGGAAATATAAAAATTGAAGATTTATCCTTCGAAGAGGTGGAAAAATTCAAATACCTTGGAGCAACAGTAACAAATATAAATGACACTCGGGAGGAAATTAAACGCAGAATAAATATGGGAAATGCCTGTTGTTATTCGGTTGAGAAGCTCTTATCATCCAGTCTGCTGTCCAAAAATCTGAAAGTTAGAATTTATAAAACAGTTATATTACCGGTTGTTCTGTATGGTTGTGAAACTTGGACTCTCACTCTGAGAGAGGAACATAGGTTAAGGGTGTTTGAGAATAAGGTGCTTAGGAAAATATTTCGGGCTAAGCGGGATGAATCTGCAGGAGAATGGAGAAAGTTACACAACACAGAACTGCACGCATTATATTCTTCACCTAACATAATTAGGAACTTAAAATCCAGACGTTTGAGATGGGCAGGGCATGTAGCACGTATGGGCGAATCCAGAAATGCATATAGAGTGTTAGTTGGGAGACCGGAGGGAAAAAGACCTTTAGGGAGGCCGAGACGTAGATGGGCGGATAATATTAAAATGGATTTGAGGGAGATGGGGTGTGATGATAGAGACTGGATTAATCTTGCACAGGATAGGGATCGATGGCGGGCTTATGTGAGGGCGGCAATGAACCTTCGGGTTCCTTAAAAGCCATTTGTAAGTAAGTATGTAAGTAATAGATTAATATAGTGATAATTGACTAGCAAATGAACTCCATTTCATATGTCCTAGCCTACTCAATCTTCTACTTTTGATGATTGTTATGATATCTGGTTCTTGATACAAGCTTCAAATTTATCTGTTTTTGGGAATTACGCATTGTCCATTTCCCGCAACTGGGCTAACGGTTTTTCTAATTGTTCTGTTTTCAAATACGTAATAATGTCTTCAGTGATCACTTGGAGAGAGTTCATCGTTTAGAATCATAACATAATTCAAGATTGATAACGGTTTTATAGTATATAATATTTTAATGTACCAAAGTACATAATATGGTATTTCCATGCAGATATTCTGCGTCATCATACGATGAAAGAGTAATGGAACGGAGAAAAATTCTCTCCGGCACCGGGATTTGAACCCGGGTTTTCAGTTCTACCTGCTGATACTTTATCCACTAAGACACACCGGATTCCCATCCCGGTATATGCGTAAATCACTTCGTGATTTAAGACGGCGCTTATTTCGTCGGATCCCGGCCAATGAGTCACTCTTAACGAGTTCACCTCCGCACACATGTTGACGTTAGTCCTACGTTCATAGACATCTATGACGTAGTGCAGAGGACGGCCACTAGAGGGAACCCAAGAGGTGGAACACCGGGGTGGGAATCCGGTGTGGCTTAATGGATAAAGCATCAGCACATAGAGCTGAAAACCCGGGTTCAAATCCAGGTGCCGGAGAGAATTTTTCTCCGTTGCACTACTCTTTCATCGGTTTTATAGTAACTTAATTTCGATGTTTTGGATAAAACTTTGAATTTGAAGTGCAAACAACTGATTTATTAGCATTTGATATTCTTTGCTGAATTTCATATTTAGTGTGAGTTCGATTTATAATTTTGTAGCCAAGATAGTAGAATTCTGATAGGTGGTCAAATTCAGAATTACCTATTTTTAGTGGGTTCATAATATAATTATTTTTAGTAATTCGTATAATTAATTCTTTTGCATGATTGTGTGTTTTTTTTACAGCTATTGTTGTTAGGCCTTGAAAATTGAATTGCCACACAGAAAATTAATGCTAGCGAAACCATTCTTCATAACATAAAGCTGAAATAGGCCCATTACTTCCCGGTCGAGGCAAGTTACCTGGTTGAGATTTTTCCGGGGTTTTCCCTCAACCCCTTATGAGCAAATGCTGGGTAACTTTTGGTGATGGAGTCCGGACTTATTTCACCGGCATTATCACTTTCCCTCATTCAGACGCTAAATAACCTAAGATGTTGATAAAGCGTCGTAAAATAACCTACTAAAAACCCATTACAGTGCACTTATTGTTACTTAGTTACAATTACAGTGCAGTTTTTGCGACGGTTTTGGAATAATATTGCTCTAAACTTTCTATGCAAAATATACTCTATTTGCAATTTTAAAAATATGGTATTGCGAAAAATGTTGTACATTACACGTTTGTGAAGTGCATTACAAAATCTCGGAAATTGAAAACTCGCTGCTCGTTTTTCAGACTGTTCCTCGATTTTGTAAAATACACTTCCCAAGCTTGTAATGTAATATAGGCTACTATTTAACATTTTCATAAATTCGGTTTTTCCAGTGTCAACTCTTGAACCTACTATGTTAATTTCAGATACCAGAACTGTAAAAAATCCTCTAATATAATCTTAGATTCTTCCTATCAATACCACACAATCAGAATGTTGTCACTGACTTTATGAAACTTCCTATATGGCAGTACACAGCATAATTTTTCCGAAGGGAGAAAGAATCAATTAAACATAAGAATGTGATGTAATTCGGTAGAAAACGTTGGTGAATATGATAAACATAAGTGACATCATCGAGAATCAGTGTAGGCCTATTGATATATAAATTATTTTCTGTACTGTCACATAGAAGGTTTCATAAAATCAACGACGATATGCTGACACATTAAATTTCCTGTTTTCTAGATATAATTTTATGTCTGTGAAACTGGCTTTTCTTAAAGAAGACTCCAATAAGAATTAATAATGGTAGGCCTAATAATATTATTAATGATAATAATATAATAGTATTAATAATTTTCGGAATAAATTCAGTACCAGTATTCTATATGATGACTTAAATCTAACATATGCATTTCTTGTACATAAAATTAACTTCGATGAAATTTGTGTGCTTAAATAACATATCCGTTACCATCAGTTTTGAAGATATATGTCCCTCTACAACAAAGGTCAAATACTGTCACTGTACGTGTTCGGTGAGACTTCAAGAGGTGTAATATTGGAACCTGAGTACCGACAGAAGGATACATGATATACCATTGAATTGCGTGTGTTGCCACTTAGACTGAAAGCAAACCAACGTTGTTACATCGACTTCGTGGTTGTGTGAGTATGTAAACACGTCCAGTGGGGTAGTTTAAACTACAATTATTACTGAACAAGAGATATACACGCAACACAACTAGGATTATCTAAAACTGTTAAATTCCTATATAAAACAATGTAGGCCTAATTATTTCATTAACATCTGTTTAAACTGAATAAGGTGGTTTATCTCAATTCTTGAGTTATATAATATTCAACCACTCATAGTGTTCTGCCCAAGAGCAGGTCTTTCACTGAAAACCCAGCATTCTCCAATCATTTCTATTTTCTGCCTTCCTCTTAGTCTCCGCATATGATCCGTCTACCATCTGATATCTTCTTCTGTCCCGAACTCTTCTCCTGTTTACCATTCCTTCCAGTGCATCCTTCAGTAGGCAGTTTCTTCTCAGTCAGTGACCCGGCCAATTCCTTTCTCTCTTCCTGATCAGTTTCAGCATTATTCTTTCTTCATCCACTCTTTCCAACAAAGCTTCTTTTCGTATTCCGTCTGTCCATTTCACAAGCTCTATCCTTCTCTATATCCACATTTCAAATGCTTCTATTCGTTTCTCTTCACTTCGTTGTAATGTCCATGTTTCTGCCTCCATACAATGTCACACTCCATACAAAGCACTTCACTAGTATCTTCCTCAGTTATTTTTTCAGAGGGCCGAAAAAGATTCTCCTTTTTCTATTAAAAGCTTCCTGTGCTACTGCTATCCTCCTTTTGACTTTCTGGTAGCACCTCATGTTACTGCTTATAGTACACCCCAAGTATTTGAGGATGTCCACATGCTCTACTGCCTCATTTAGAATTCTCAAGTTTGCCTTCTTTATTTTTCTTTCTATGGCCATGTAATATTATTATTAATAATAATATTATTATTAATAATAATAATAATAATAATAATAATAATAATAATAATAATAATAATAATAATAATAATATTAATGATGATGATGACGACAATTATCAGGGGCAAGTATTTATGGAGATTAATTTTATCATTTGTGTTTTTTAATATTGGGTTCGGCGGAGATTGTTAGAGATTGATTTGTACTTTTGGAGGAGATTAATGGAAATTTTGGAAAATACAATTATTTTGGAATTGGAGTATTAACTTAGTATGAATATTACTTTCCAAATAATTAACATTAAATTTTCGTTGGATTTTGGTAAAGGTGCGGTAAGGCCAATAGACAATATTTGTTGGATTGAGACTGTATTTAACACACATTCATTAAAAATGTAAAAAGACTTGTAGCTCTCAAATTAACACTTTGAAATTATTAGTGAAATGTTAAATTTTCCGTCTTTTGAGTTCGCTAATGTAATCAGAACACCTGGAATACCATTTAATGTAGCCTACTTGGATGTATAACAAATTCAAGAGAAAAAAATGCGAAAAAAAATCAGAATATGAAATTCGCTATAAAACGACGCAATAGTAATAATTCGTGAATGTGTTCATATTTCGCTATTAGAACTCTATTTCGCGATTTGTCACAATTGTTTTATCCGCATATTATTAACCAGAATCACTTAATTCTTAGAAAGATTAGTAAAAATCTATTGTATATATATTATGTCGTGATTTTCGCGATCTCCATGAATACCTGGCCCTGATAATGACAGTGATGATGATTATGATTATGATCATGCTCGTTCATGAATTCTCCGTAGAAACTTCTTCGCTAATTTCAGTAAACTACGTGAAGTTCAATGATTTATGTCTGCTTGCTGACTATGATCCTTACGACATGCTAAAAATGTACTCAATAGCACAATATAGTAAAGTCAAAATGTTGTTATTGCGGTCCACGCATGAGGGCTAGAATTTTTATCCCTGTCGGTCGGTGTACTAGGGTTTTGTCAGCTGAAGTCTTTGCTATAAAGTATTAACTTCAACTCAGGAAATCCTAAATAGATAATATAACGGCATTGATAGCTGGGTTGCTCTGGGTGCATTAAGTGCGCACACAATTGACTCCAGGCTGGTCGAAGAATTCATAATTACCTGGACATCCTGTCCACAAATACTTAGTAATAAAGTACACCTCAGTTAAGTCCCATGACACTGGGGGATAAGGGTAATCAACAAGCTGATTTACTGGACAAGCATGGAACTATCATGCAGTGTTGTGACCCGAAATCCCAAAGTGCAGGCCTATAATCAAATTGGATCTAAAGGACGATAAAATGAGGGACCTACCGGGAGCCTGAGATCTACACCAACTATGAAACAGGCCAAATTCCTTATTTGGGAACCAAACACTTACAACTGTAGGTTATAATCACAGTAACAACTCCGATCCAAGTCTCTATAACAAGATAACAACTAAATTACCAAACATTCTATTTCCTAATGCTTCTTATTTAAAAAATGAATTAAAACTTATTGTTTAGGGAAGCAAAATGTTGTTTCAATTATCTGAGCTTTTCTTTTTGTCTGTTTACTTTTTATTTTAAATACTTGTTTTAAAATTTTGTGGAATGCCCCCTGAACACGAATATGTATTCCTTCTGAGGGTGCTAGAATGATTTTTACATAGCCTGTACATAAATAATATGTATCTTTAGTCTGTCAATAAAATATTATTATCATTATTATTTTTATTATTACTTACTTACTGGCTTTTAAGAAACCCGGAGGTTCACTGCCGCCCTCACATAAGTCCGCCATTGGTCCCTATCCTGAGCAAGATTAATCCATTCTCTATCATCATATCCCACCTCCCTCAAATCCATTTTAATATTATCTTCCTATCTACGTCTCGGCCTCCCCAAAGGTCTTTTCCCCTCCGGCCTCCCAACTAACACTCTAAATGCATTTCTGGATTCGCCCATACGTGCTACATCCCCTGCCCATCTCAAACGTCTGGATTTAATGTTCCTAATTATGTCAGGTGAAGAATACAATGCGTGCAGTTCTGTGTTGTGTAACTTTCTCCATTCTCCTGTAACTTCATCCCTCTTAGCCCCAAATATTTTCCTAAGCAACTTATTCTCAAATCCACTTAACCTATGTTCCTCTCTCAAAGTGAGAGTCCAAGTTTCACAACTATAAAAACCAACCGGTAATATAACTGTTTTACAAATTCTAACTTTCAGATTTTTTGACAACAGACTGGATGATAAAAGCTTCTCAACCGAATAATAACAGGCATTTCCCATATTTATTCTGTGTTTAATTTCCTCCCGAGTATAATTTATATTCATTACTGTTGCTCCCAGATATTTGAATTTTTGCACCTCTTCGAAGGATAAATTTTCAATTTTTATATTTCCATTTCGTACAATATTCTCGTCACGAGATATAATCATATACTTTATCTTTTCGGGATTTACTTCCAAACCTATTTCTTTACTTGCTTCCAGTAAAATTTCCGTATGTTCCCCAATCGTTTGAGGATTTTCTCCTAACATATTCATGTCATCCGCATAGACAAGCAGGTGATGTAACCCGTTCAATTCCAAACCCTGCCTGTTATCCTGGACTTTCCTAATGGCATATTCTAGGGTATTATTATTATTATTATTATTATTATTATTATTATTATATGACTCATGCTGATACTAAGAGGAAGGCAGAAACTAAAAAAAAAAAAAAAAATTGGAGAAAGCTGGGTTTGCAGTGAAAGAGCTACCCTTGGACAGAACACTATGAATGAACAGTGTAATGAGAAAATAGGACAATACAGAGAAAAAAATGCAAATTACCTGTAGTCAGAATTGGAAATGAAAGACTGACTAAACATACAGTTTACTGTCATTCAGTAGGAAGAAGTGTAGACCAACAACGCCGTAAAGGGAAAGATATTAGATGAAGTCGGAACAGGCTCCTTGCCTACTCCTTCAAATGAAGGTGATGATGGTTATGATGATGGAGCTTATACAAATGTAATTGTAAGGTAAAGGTAAAATCATCCTCATTACAGACCACATGTCAGCGGGAGATTAAGACTCCCACTTTTGCAGACAATGGCGGTAGGGATGTCGGTCTTTAAGTGCTTGCTGCCTTCACTTACAAAGAAATACTCATGGTTCTCATTATTCTGTTAGAGACTGATTTAATCAATGGAGAAAATCCATTACCCCATCGGGAATCGAACCCGCGACCTCCCAGGCTGTAAGATTATACCTTATTGCCGTCACTACCAAGAGCCGCAATTGTAATATTACCAAAACAGTAACTAATGTAACTGAAGACTGCTGTATACAGGGTGGAAGTGAAATAGCCTTGGAGGTTTTCAGGGCGAATAGCTCATGTTTTATGTAACAAAAAACTATAATATCATATTGGTGGAAAGTTAATAGTTTTTTCAGGAAAGAAATGTTCTCAAAAGTTTAACAACCTCATATTCTGTAACTACTGCGAGTAGGATCGTGAATTTTGTCCATTCCGATAAGAAAACTGATAAAGAATAATCTATCCCACTGAAGTATTTCAATAGTATGGACGGTTTTCATGTAAATTTAATTTTTAAAATCTCTAATTTCAAGCCACTGCACGATGCGAGCTGGTTAGAACAGAGCGTCGGAAAACAGTTCATCTAGTGAGACACATTGACTTCTTACATCTGTATCACGAGAAGTGTGTGTTAGCGGCGATGTTGCCGGACTGCTGAAACTTTAAACTTAATTTTCTAATTAACCGTGCATTTAATCACAAAACGTAATGTAGGTTTTCTATTTATTTCAGTGTACCATATCATCTCTTTCAATCTCCAAGCTTATTTCACTTCCACTCTGTACTGATGTAGTTTATTCAGAGTAAAAAAAAAAGAAATCGGTTTTCAGTGTAGCAACGAATGTGGGTAGCTAAGAGATACTGATTGACAAATTATTTACATCTAGCTTGAGATGTCGTCGTACTGACAATGTTTCTTTGCCTCAGTTCCGAAGTGTGAGTAAACAATATAATATGTATTGAAATTATTTCACTCTCAAACACATTCACAATTTTATTCTTATAAACAGGAACCAGTTTCTTAAAAATAGAAATACCACAATAACAGCTAACCCAGAACTTGAACATTTTGGGCAATTACAGGGATTCTCTGTCACTTTTATTATAGGGTGCATCGATAACTAGCGTTCAGGAAACTGTGTCTTATAAAAAGCGAGAAAAACACGAAGTTAACATAAACACAGATCAATTTACATTAAAAGTCTGTTATTCAATACATAGCTTATAATGTTATAATATTCTGATACCGCTGCTTGAATGGATATTAAAACTACACCAGGAGAAAGTTGCAGTGAAGTTCAATTCCATTGAGTTGTTATAAGTTATGGTTTGATCTAGCTAATAATTGAGATTACAAACTTAAATTGAATTTTGTTTACATTTTTGTACACTCTTGTGTATTGACTTAAAACAAATGTAAAGTTAGTCGATGGTATAAGTCTTGAATTTCAAATCTATAATCCTGTAATCCTAAAATTTGCAGGTATATGTTTGTAGGAATAGTATTAAGGTTTATAAATTGTTATTTAAATTTAGTAAAGCTCCTTATCTTGAAACATAACAAAACAAACAGAGTTTGGAAGTCGTTTCTTTTTCCCTCTCTATGAGGGAGGGAGGTGAACATCCCATGCTTCGGCCTGGGTAGCGTAGTCGGTATAACGCTGGCCTTCTGTGCTCGAGGTTACGGGTTTGATCCCGACCCAAGTCGATGGCATTTAAGTGTGTTTAAATGCGACAGGCTCATGTCAGTAGATTTACTGGTATGTAAAAGAACTTCTGCGGGACAAAATTCCAGCACACACAGGCGACGCTGATATAACCTCTGCAGTTATGAGTGTCATTAAATAAACCATAATTTTAACTTTTAACATCCCATGCACCGCGACCTGAGGTCTATTATGCGCCCCCTGTGATGAGTTGCATGCCCACCGACCTCACCTACGCCGCACTGACCTAACCGCTAACACTCTGACGACCAGTCCCCGCCATCCTTCTAAATCCATGTACCATTCAATGCCAACAGTCCCCACCCCACGTTTCCCTCTCAGCGGTCTGAGTTGTAAGCCCCCTCTCCCGTCTCCTCAACGGTCTGAGTTGTAAGCCCCCTTTCCCGTCGGGAGGGGAGTGGAGTTGGAAGTACGTTACTAACAATAAATCATTAAACCTTACCTATTTAAGATCATTGCAGAACATTTTTTGTTACTCAACTGAAAACAAAAAAGTCGTTGACAACTTAATTTTCCTATGATACCATGTGAATAATTAGCTGCTCGTATTCTGAAGTGCCACAGGTGTAGCGTAGGCGGCAGGTGCGTTTTCTTACATTTCCGGAGCTGTATTTCTGCATGGGTTTCATTTCTGCTTGGGCTGACTACTTGGTTGGGTTTTTTCCAAGGTTTTTCAACCATAAGGCGAATGTCAAGTAATGTATGGCGACTTCTTGACCTCACCTCGCAAAATATCATCACCAACTCCATAGACGCTAAATGAACTAGTAATGAATACATCGTTGTCAAATAACTAAGCCTTCCCAAAAAAGACAAATTATTGGATCGACATATTGTTGTGAACAGTTTTCTTTAATGAATCAGTGTAAATCAGCTGCATGCTATAGGTTAAGTGATTGTCATCTTTTCTTTGCTGTACGTCTATGTACTAACACAATCCAGTCGAATTTTGATACATTAGTGCAAAACAGAAGTGTCTGCGATCAATTAATTCCTGAAAAGAAGAATGTTCAATAGTTTGTTTATTTTTTATTTTATTGGGTTATTTTACGACGCTAGGTTATTTAGCGTCTGAATGAAATGAAGGTGATAATTCCGGTGAAATGAGTCCGGGGTCCAGCACCGAAAGTTACCCAGCATTTTCTCGTATTGGGTTGAGGGGAAACCTCGGAAAAAACCTCAACCAGGTAACTTGCCCCGACCAGGATTCGAACCCGAGCCACCTGGTTTCGCGGCCACATGCACTGACCGTTAATCCACAGGTGTGGACTCAATAGTTTGTGTGTGGACTTATCAATCTTATACTAATTTATGTTTAGAGTGGTAATTGTTTTTAGAACATAAGTTTATGTACTAGGCCTACACGTCACTGAAGCAAGTTTGAGATCCAGAGCGATGCATGGACATCAGTCGTGTCTAAAAGATTTGGAGTGAGGTTGACGTCATATTTTCCCCTTCAACTGACTTTGGAATAGAAATCCGAGTCCTAGTGATGATAATGGGAAATGTTGGGATGTCATAGAAGTTCTCGGTGGAAACCACTGCTTTGTTTGGATTACGGGCTTGTCCAACAAAAATTGTATTAAATATAATTTCCCTTATTTTCAAATTATTTAGGGTAATAATTACATTCAATAAATCCCGAAAAGACAAAGTATATGATTGTGTCTCGTGACAAGAATATTGTACCAAATGGAAATATAAAAATTGGAAGTTTATCCTTTGAAGAGGTGGAAAAATTCAGATATCTTGGAGCAACAATAACAAATATAAATTATACTCGGGAAGAAATTAAACACAAAATAAACATGGGAAATGCCTGCTATTATTTGGCTGAGAAGCTTTTATCATCCAGTCACCTCTCAAAAAAATCTGAAAGTTAGAATTTATCACACAGTTATATTAGAGGTTGTTCTGTATGGTTGTGAAACTTGGACTCTCACTTTGAAAGAGAAACAGAGGCGAACGAGGTTCGAGAATAAGGTGCTTAGGAAAATATTTGAGGCTAAGATGAAGTTACAGGAGAATGGAGAAAGTTACATAACGCAGAACTGCATGAATTTAATTCTTCACCTGACATTATTAGGAACATTAAACATTTGAAATGGGCATGGCATGTAGCACGTATGGGTAAATCCAGAAATGCATATAGAGTGATAGTTGGGAGGCTGGAGGGAATAAGACCTTAAGGAAGCCGAGACGTAGATGGGAGGATAATATTAAAATAGATTTGAAGGAGGTGGGATATGTTGGTAGGGACTGGATTAATCTTGCTCAGGATAGGGACCGATGGCTGGCTTATGTGAAAGCGGCAATGAATATCCGAGTTCCTGGAAAGCCATAAGTAAGTAAATAATTATATTCAAAGTCTTCAGATGTGAATGCATCCCAAGAAGCAAAATAGCCTTCATTTCGCTCTATTATTATTCATAGTTATATGTGTATTAATATTCAGCAAAGCTGTCTATAATGTGCCATCATCTCCAGCTGAATCGAGCCTTAAGGAAAGTAATCAGTAGCAGTGAATATAGATTCTACCTGGGTATTACGTAATCTCTGTGTGCGTATAGTCCCGTGTGTATATATATGTGGGGCGTATAAAGAAAGCAGGAGCGGTGGGGTGGGTGGATCAGAAAAGAAATGAGAACAAGAAATGGGAAGAAATTGGCTGAGATCGTTAAAAAGCTGTATTGGATGCTGCAGTTACGGTAATGGTAGTGCAAGACATATAAGATTCCTTAATATCTTCTCCCTGCTACCTAGGCAGCCAGCGTGCCTGACGGTTATTTACTCGTCTCTGCTTGCAGAACGTGCTATACGGGTAGCCTAGAACTGTGGAGCTGAAATACTCGTTTACTTGAGAAGAAAAAAAATGCAGTACAGTAATTTGATTCTTTAAAGGGTGTATAGTGGAAGTTATCTCCTTTCATAAGTGTAGGAAACTTGCACATGGCGAATCAGCAGGAAGCCCGTCCAAAAGAAGGTCAGTGTGAAGTCTTCCAGTTTGCGTTTCTATAAAGTAGTTTCTTATTTTGATACTAATCCCTTTTAATAGATTTTATGTTGTGGCTTATTTTACGTCTTTGAGACAATATTTGGACCCGGTTTCTTCAACCTTTGTTAGATTATAACAGTGTGTTATTCCATTTTAACTGTAAACTTAACAGTTGAAGCATTTCTTCAACTACTGTTAAAATCTATGTTAATTTAACTACCCAATTTCATGCAGTTAAATCATTTAACTCTCTGTCAGCATAGAAGTATCCAATATGGCTGGTGCGTTAGATGCTGAACTTATATATCTGGACTATTTAGAAAATGATGTACATGAGTACATCTGAGGGGATGATTTCTGTGATTTGACAGACCAGAAGTTCATACAAAGGCATAGGCTATTTTCTGCCAAGCCTCACTTTTCGCTTTCAACTTAGATCCGTTTGTTTATTCTCATTAATTGGTTTATACTGCGAAATAATTTCCAGCAGAATATTTCTTTCGAACGAAGAGAAATTAGTCCCACGATTTCTTTTTGTTCCAGTGTTTTCCATTTAATAACAACAATACCAATACGCCGCTCCACGCTATTTTGATACAGACGAGGAAAGAAGCAGAAATCAAACTTGAGAGAATAGAAAGACTTCTATCCTCTCTGAATCAAACAACGGAAACAAGCGAGAATCGCAATTGTCAGAATTCAGAAAACAGAAGTGAGCCTATACTTGGTTATAGGTTATGGTTAAACTCTAGAATCTCTGGTCCTAACAGAGAGTTAACAAACAGAATGTTAAAATGTGAAAAGTAAAGTTGAAAAACGCAATATTTTTAACAGCAATTCACAACTTTAACTTACAGTTAATTAACTCTATGTTAGGTGCATTTTAACAAAGGTTGAAGAAACCCGGCCTAGAACTTATAGGTGCCTATTGTTTGAAAAATTATTTTATCTGTAGCAGGTACACTAGAGAAGAATTTTAATTTTTCTCAGAAAAATTGATAATAATTAACAGAATTATCTCCCCTATCCAGAAAAATTAAAGTCATAAGTTTTAACTGTTTATTATATCTAATCCAATTTATTTATAAAAGTAATGGAAACGTAGCTTTTATTGAAGTAGAGTAAAATAAAAATACTTTAAACATGAAACGTTTATAGTAGAGTTTCAAACTAATAATGTTGCGTAAATGTAAACATCTGACGTCACTGGCTTATAAACGGCAATGAGTTAAATCACATTATTCAGACGACAGTCTCTTAGCTACGGATCAGATTCTTACATTGATGTGATGTTTTTCTAGAGTAGGCGTGTCCAAAGCATTAGATCAAGGCCGGCAAGGAATACTCCCCGCTTTGCTAATACAGAACTGGAGTATGCCCATACGTCTCTTCCTTAGATACATTTCCAGAAGCCCGCACAAGGTGCACCTTTTTTATTAAAAGTTCGTTTGCCATTGCTATCCTGCTTTTTATTTCATGGCAGCAGCTCATTATATTGCTTATAGTGCACCCTAAGTATTTGAAGCAATCCACTTGCTCTACTGTCTCATTTAGTATTCGCACGTTTACCTGCTTTATTTTTCTTCCGACAACCATGGTCTTCATCTTGTTTCCATTTTTTTCATTCCATACTGATCACAACTGTCATTTAGTTCTATTAGCACATTCCTTAGTATCGTCAACTCTTCTGCTAACAACACCATATGATCAGCACATCTTAAACAATTTATTCCTCTTCCCCTACTATTACCTCTCCCATTTTCTGAAAATAGGTCTTCACTAGATCCTCCAAGGAGATGTTGAACAGTGTAAGTGATAAAGGGCATTCTTGTTTTACTCCTTTCCCTATTACGCTTCCTTCAGACAATTCTTCTCCTATCCTGACTTTAACTCGTTGTTTGATGTAAAGTTTAATGAACATCCTCCTCGTTTTCCAATCCACAAACATTTTCTTCGTGATCCCCTTCATTTTATTTCAATTCACACTGTCAAACGCCTTTTCTAAGTCTACAAATATTATATACATTTTTTTATTCTGCTCTCCTCTAGGTATCTTTGGCCGATTTTTCGTAGTAGTCCCATTGCGTCACTCGTACTTTTTCCATTTCTGAAGCCAAACTGCTCTTCTTCCAAATGTCCTTCCATCTTAGAATATAAACGTCGATTCAGTATTTGCAGGATAGTCTTCGCCTAATGCGATATCAGGCTGATATTCCTGAACTCCTTACATTTGTTGGCATTATTTTTTATACAAAATTTCATGGCAACCGAGATCGAAATGCAGTATTACAAAATCCATTTTTTCTTCTCTATTAGTGTAGGCCAAATATAGACGTTATTACACGTCAAAAAGCGAAGATACGAACGAGATAATGAATCCAAGAAGTTCTGCATATGGTTTCAATTAAGCGTGGTAATTGGTTGCGTGAATAACTGAGCCTGCAGTGGAGGTGGCGAGTCAGTCCTGTTGAAGGAATTGGTACGTCTGGGCACCGTGACAGTGAGGTGCAGCAGCAGATCGGGAGAATTGAATTAGAATGTTATCGCTTTGGTCTTGCAGGAAGATGTATGTGGCGGAACAATCACTTGGGGATACTGCGGTCTTGTCTCTGTGGACAAGGCCCACCGACTCTGGAAAAGCTATCTCAGGAAAGAGCAATTACTTTCCATACTGTCTTGAGGTGCATTTCAAATAATGTTAGGTTTGTGTCTTTCACACTGAGAAATGGAAGGAGAGGAGAATAGCATCTGAATTTAACTTATGATATGAATGTCACGAAACTAAAATTTGAAATAATGAGTCTGCTATTAAGGAACACATGAATGAAATAGGCCTATATACAGGGACATCGTTTTATTTTTACTAACATTTCCAATATTAACCTGACTATACCTCTGGAGATTTAGAAGCGGAAACACTGTTTCCTTCCCTTCCACGACCGAAGTTTGACGACAATAGTGTAAAATACAATACAAATAACTTTACTAGGTATAGGAGGGAAGAAAAGTAATGCATCTATTTACGTAAACTAGAAAATGTTACGATTTTGAGTTTGATAATTTCCGTCGGGTTTTTATTTAATCAAAATACAGTACAGTATTAAGAGTAAGTGTTTTTACTCACTAACTGAACTATCCAATCCGACGTATTTATTATGCAATGTATAGTATACTGTCTACAGCACATTAGCATACAATATTTGCAGTGCATTTAAGTTTTAAAAATAACCAAAATATAGATATTTAAACAAATTATTGAAAATGGTTGTCGTTCATTTCGATACAGGCTTCAGTTCTTTTGTGCATATTATCAAAATGTTTTCAAGCATATCTTCTGAAATTGAATGTATGGTTAATTCTTTTATTTTTGTAGGATATTTAACAAACACAACTGTTTCACAGTAACCACAAAGAAATAATGCCAATCACTCAAATCAGGCGACATGGGGGAGCCATAATTCTACGCCTGTTGAAATAATTCTGTACCTACTCTATGACAGAGTACCTTACGTACTGTAAATTCAATCTTCACTTCTGCTCGATCCGC
Source organism: Periplaneta americana (assembly GCF_040183065.1). Lineage (NCBI taxonomy): Eukaryota > Metazoa > Arthropoda > Insecta > Blattodea > Blattidae > Periplaneta > Periplaneta americana. The sequence goes on from NC_091123.1 coordinate 38,127,957, forward strand.
ATAGATAAATTTACTCAAATATGCTATCTACTGTCTGTCCATGTGGTTATGTAGGAGGGTTTTGCTTACCTAATTAGACCCTTTTATTTAAATTATTTTAAATAATTGTATAATATTATGTAGAAGTCCAATTCCTAACAGCAAATGTTTTCAAAAAAGAGAAGACAGACCAGCCACTAGCTTTTACAGAAGAGATAGAAGAAACGGGTGGGGGAAAACCGGGATGCGACATAACTAAACAGATGCACAGTATCTGTGCGAAAAATGATTCAATAGTGAATGAATGCTCTTTCTTCACTGAAAAATGCGATCATATTTCTGGAACATACTATACTCACTCACTCTGTACTGTTTACGACTTTGGTTGTGTGTGGAAGTTTGCTACTAGAAGGAGTGGGAGTGAAGTATATTAAAAAACTCAGGTACAATAAAAATTGAAGTAAAAATAAAATTATGGCCCTGTAGTAATGCATTTTGTCATTAAAATAAAAACATTCCACTGACTATTACACTTTTACTATGTCATACTACTTTTGACCAATAAAACTGTACGGAATGTCGTGTTTCAATCAATAATGGCTCCTTATTCTATAATTTTTAAAACATGCCTAGCATTTATTTGTTTGTCTGTTTGCCAACATTGTAATTTCAATAACTGTATCTTTTAAAATGATTCCTGTTTATTTCATCATCCTTAATTGAAACTTTTCCATTATTTATATTGTTTATATTATTTAGGTTATGTTATAGCTTCTGCTATATGAGATTATAGACAGAACCGTATCAGAGATTATATTGTTATGATGTATCGGAGTACATATGATATTTCCGTGCAGATATTCTGCATCATCATATAATGAAAGATGAGTGGAACAGAGAAAAATTCTCTCCGGCACCGGGATTTGAACCCGGGTTTTCAGCTCTACGTGCTGACGCTCTATCCACTAAGCCAAACCGGATTCCCATCCCGATGTAGGATCGAATCCTCTCAGTTTAAGTTCCATCTCTTGGGATCCCTTTATTGGCTTACCCTCATGCACTGCATCATAGATGTAGGCCCTATGACAGTGGCACAATGTCCACACATGTGCAGAGGTGCACTCGTTATGAGTGACTAACTGGCCGGGATCCGACGGAATAAGCGCCGTCTTAAATCACAAAGTGATAATTTCTACACGGAAATATCATATGTACTTCGGTACATCATAACAATATATGATATGCGAAAATAATCACTTTGTGATTTAAGACGGCGCTTATTCCGTCGAATCCCGGCCAGTTAGTCACTCATAACGAGTGCACCCCTGCACATGTATGGACATTGTGCCACTGTCATACATCTATGACGCAGTGCATGAGGGTAGGCCACTGGAGGGAACCCAAGAGGTGGAACTTAAACTGAGAGGATTCGATTCGACATCGGGAGGGGAATCCGGTGTGGCTTAGTGGATAGAGCATCAGCACGTAGAGCTGAAAACCGGGTTCGAATCCCGGTGCCGGAGAGAATTTGTCTCTGTTCCAGTAATCTTTCATCATTTGATGACAAAAGCTTCTCAACCGAATAATAGCATTCATTTTCCATTTCATTGTTCGTTTAATTTCCTCTCGAGTATTATTTATATTTGTTATTGTTGTTTTTAAATATACCACTAAGAATGTTATGCAATAAAATTAGTTGTGAACCTCAAGAAATCATGTATACTGTTTCATAGCTCTGCTGGATGGCTTTCAAGACAGAACGATTTGAAATGGAGAATGAGCAGATATATAAAATCTTCCGTTTTTCGAATGAAGAAAATAATATAATGGCAGACTTTAATACTAACGGGTATTTACTGTGGCAACTGAGAAATATATCTGATAAATTGGACGCTTTCAATTCCTCAAGTTCAAGGGAATCAGGCAACCGTATATTCATGTGCAACTTCTATAATTTTCTAGTGATGTACAGAGTGGGTTAAAAGTCGCTTTCTCAAAACACTTCCTTACATTTAATTATATTCAATTTCTATTTGGCTACACATTCCTTTACAGATTTTGGTCAAAATTGGGCTCTGTTTCTCGATACACAATTCACAACGTTTAGACACTGATTTACAGATGGCAGAACATAACTTACGATTTTTGTCGATTTTCATGAATGACTGTTCGATCATCTGCTGCAACTCATATAGATCCAGAGGTTTCTGAGCACAAATATCATTTTTCAGAATTATTCATAGCTAAAAATCACATTGTGTCAGGTCGCATGATCTGAGTGGCCATTCTGTTGTTCCACGACTGCCAATCCATTCATGGAATTGCTGGTTCAAGAACTCCCTCATTCCTACACCAAAATGAGGTGGTGCGCCATCCTGTTGTCATATTAACTGCATATCGGCAAAACGAGAGCAATTTTCAAGACATAGCATCAGAGAAACAGTTGACGCACGAACATGGTTGTCAACCCACCACTTATTACACCAGCTATTCGTTTATTCAAGTTATGACATTTGTGTATGTGTACAAGTATGAAACCTATGAATGAATATTGGGGAAAGTGATTTTTGACTCACCTTGTATTATACTTTATGCTCGACCATGCCGAAATGTAGTAATTATACACCTGGTAGCGGTCCTTTAATGCATGTCATTAAAGTACACCTATTCATTAAAGTTCAGGTTTTCGATTATTCTCGGATATGCAGTCGAAAGACAACTAGCAAAACGTCACGCAGGCTGGAAATCCAATACTGTCGCAGAAGGTTATGTTCTGTTACTATAATAATCAGCGTTAATTGTAAATAATATTCAAATGAATTCAATTTGTCATCTCGTTTTTCAATTCTAAATCAATTTCCATGTTATATCAAGACTAATGTTCTCTAGGTTATATCAAGGTCAATGATATTCGTGCCTCGGAAAAAATCAATACTTTCGCGTCTGCGCACATCTCACAATTTACGAGGTTGCACTAGTTCAGTTCGCTCCCCAGTCACATAAGAATAAAATGAATACTTATGAATAATTTCGAGTTAGAAATATGGTCGAGCATAAAAAGTCGTATGAAACTGGTAATTAAGACGCTCGTATGAAAATTATGAAACTCACTTGCGCTCGTTTCATAAACATCATCACGTCTTAATTACTATCATTATAGGCTCGTTGCATAATGTACTATTATTCAACAGACGGAACAGTTTTAGTAAATTTTAATGTAAATTAAATAAAGCATATCAGTATAAAATCACGATCTTTTGTGTTGAATTTAATTATGCTTTCTAACACTATAATATTATCAATATATTAAATTTTATTATTTCTCTGTTTTGTAGGCTTAAAAGAACTAGTCGATCTGAATGGCGCAGTTGGTACAGTACTGGCCTTCTGTGCCCAAGGTTGCAGGTTCGATTTCGGTCCAGGTCGTGGCATTTAACTGCGCTTAAATGCTGCAGGCTCTTGTCAATAGATTTAATAAAAGAACTTGTTCTGGACAAAATTCCGGTACACTGGCGACGCTGATATAACCTCGGCAGCGTTAAATAGAACATGACTTCTTACAAGAACTACTTATTCTAAATATATGCAAAGGCGAATATAAACACTATTTCCCTGGAACGAGCAGGGACAGGAAGGAAGAGCGGAGTATGGGAACGACTTTATTATATTAATAAGGTATTTTGCTGATCAATAAATAGCACTGTAATCCTATTAGCTAGAATCAGAGCATTAAGATGAAGTAAAAGTTTGACTTTCCGCTTGAGTCGCTCCATTCCCCTGGGAAATCGTCCTCGGGCTCATTGGTTACGAGGTCAACTGAGCTTAAAGCTACGTGCAGGAAAACTCTCGTTTCCAGCATTCCTCTGGATCCTTCTAAGAAACGAACCCTGCTTTCCATTGCATTATCATACAATCTTCAACAATTAAAAATTGTTTTGTGTAAAATTATGTTCATTTGGCTCTGATGTCATTAGGATCTTCAACTTAACGTGCTGTTTGACGTCCATTAAGTGTAGTGTAAATATTTGTAATTTAAATATGTATTGTACTGATTAAGGCTGGTTGAGTGGAAGAGAAGGCCTTATGGCCTAACTCTACCAGCGAAAATAAAACATTATTATTATTATTATTATTATTATCATTATTACTACACGAATATTAAGCAATATCACGTAATTATTAAATAGAAAGTTACAACTCATCATCAGTCAAGGATGCAGGCCCATTGCCTATTCCGGTCTTATTCTTCATCCAGTACTGGTTCCGTTTATTTATAACTCTTCTCGTAAAAATGTCCAACACTTTGTACAGAGGTGCACTCATTACGAGTGACTAAGAGGCCGGGGTCCGACGGCACATAGCACAGAAATATCATATGTACTTCGGTACATCGTAGTAATATGATAAGCGTAAGTAATCACTTTGTGATTCAAGACTGCGCCATGTTCCGTCGGACATCGGCCTCACATGTGCCGCTGTCACATATTCTGTGACACAATACATGCGAGTAGGTCACCAAAGGGAAACAAAGAGGTAGAACTTAGTCTGAGAGGGATTCAATCCGGCATCGGAATTTGAATTCGGTGTGGCTTAGTGAATAAAGTGTCAGAACGTAGAGCTTAAAACCCGGATTCGAATCCCGGTGCCGGAGAGAATTTTTCTCCGTTCTACCCATTCTTCACCATTCAAGAAATCAGATGCTCGGAGAAATATTCTAGCAAGGAAACGCAAATACTTACTTACTTACTTACTGGCTTTTAAGGAACCCGGAGGTTCATTGTCGCCCTCACATAAGCCCGCCATTGGTCCCTATCCTGAGCAAGATTAATCCAGTCTCTACCATCATATCCCACCTCCCTCAAATCCATTTTAATATTATCTTCCCACCTACGTCTCGGCCTCCCCAAAGGTCTTTTTCCCTCCGGCCTCCCAACTAACACTCTATATGCATTTCTGGATTCGCCCATACGTGCTACATGTCCTGCCCATCTCAAACGTCTGGATTTTATGTTCCTAATTATGTCAGGTGAAGAATACAATGTTTTCCTTTGCTGTGGTCGTGCCAGAGAATCAGTCCCATTCCGAGGCTTACTGTTAGGTTTCGTAACAAGTTGTTTTTTACGGCGATGGGTTGTTAGCCCTTCGCCCAACCCCCAAACTGGAGGACCACCCCTTTTCGGCTGTCCACGACTGCTTATTCAATATATTCGCAGCTACCCTCCATATCTGGAGGCCGTCTCCTCTATCCGCAACCTGAGGACGCGCCATGCCGTGGTGATAGGGACCCACAACACATGGGGAAACGCAAATACAATTTAAAAATAAATTGCACTTCATGTATTACGGAAAGTTACAGCGATCTGGAAGCCAACACAAACCAATAAGATGAGAATTCAATCTACTAAAGTGTATATCTTTGGTTATGTAGCTGAATAACACTTTGTTATCAAAAGGGAAAAGAGAAACCAAAAAGGAGTAGACGATTGAGGAATAAAATAAAGGTTACAGCGTCTAAGGATAATGGATAATATCGGTATTTCCAGGCGCATGCTACATTATGCACCAGAAAGTAAGAAAAATAAGAAGTGATCTAGAGAACAACACGTGTTTATACTTGAAGTACTACAGAGAACATAATCAACGCACGAAGAAGAATAATCGGTTCATGTCTTTTTTTTTAATAGATTATTTTACGATTCTGTATCAACATCTTAGGTTATTTAGCGTCTGAATGAAATGAAGGTGATAATGTCGGTGAAATGAGTCCGGGGTCCAGCACCGAAAGTTACCTAGCATATCCTCAAATTGAGTCGAGGGAAAACCCCGGAGAAAACCTCAACGAGGTAACTTGCCCCGACCAGGATTCGAATCCGGACCACCTGGTTTCGAGGCCAGACGCGCTAACCGTCACTCCACAGGTGTGAACGGTTGATGTCTTGCAGTTAATGATTTTATCACAGTCTAGTATATATAGTCACGAAGCTCAATACTTACTAAATATGCAAACATAGACAGTTGAAATATGCATCCATAGATAGTTGTTAAGCACCAGGATCGCTACTATCGCCTCATCACAGACCCTTTCCCCAGCAGACGATAAAATGTATTTTACTTTCGATATCGTATTCTTTAGAAAAAGGTAACACCTTCCTTCCACTATTGAAATGTGAAATACATAAGGTTTATACATTATTTTCATAAAGTTTATATTATATTTTATAAACTCACCTTCCTGGATTTTTCGGAAGAAGGATAAATCTGACCACTTTTTCTTACAATATTTATAGTACCACAAACGTCTCCATGTCGCATATTATTACCGGTATTCAAATTATTGTATTTTAGCCATTTACAGTTATTACAACCGATAACGAACATTTCACAGTTTACATAACTTTTCACAACAAAGCGAAATACGGCACAGTCAATCCGTCTGTGATTTTAAGTATAGAATGGAAGCTATTTTGAGGTTCAATAAAAACGAATTTATATTGTGATTTTAATTTAGCACATCTACCTTCCTTAAATGTAGACAGAAAATTTACCGTACCACTCCTATGAAATTAGTGTACACACGATTGTGTTACTTCGTCTCTTAGGTAGTAGATAAATACAATAATTCAGTACTCAATTGTAGTATGAAAATACAGACAAATAGAATGTGACGTGTGTCATACATGATATTATGTTTAATTATAATGTATAATTGCGAATATAGGAATATAAGTTAAATATAGTAAATATAACCTATACTTTCCATATGACATAACATACATATGTAGTGGCAGGGCATTGGAGACCATTAAAATTAGACAGAAATGGGCAACTGGTACAGTAAACATAACCTATAATTTCAACATATCTAAATATTCGTGCGTTACAACTGAAAATCATTGAATCGTGCATAAATGAATGTACAAGAATTTCGGAATATTTAATCGAAATAAAGGCAGGTATTACACATACGAACAACGTAATTTTCACACCAAAAATAATATTACACCTTAACTCGCAAGGAATTATGTCTGAAGTGTCTCCTAATCATTGTTTTAAATTTTATTGATGCAATTACACTACATATATGAAATATATGTTACTCTTTATGCATTCCAATTAATTTATATGGTTGAAACGCCGCCCTTCATGATCGGGTTAAGCGAGTCACATGGTCTGCCTTACGACCTGTATTAGATCACGATGACAGTGACACAGTCTATTGTTCCTAGTACTCACAGCGCTCCAAGCGGCTAGCAACTATCGTGAGAAATGCAAAAAATCACCCCAAGCTTCGTGACTGTATATAGTAGACTGTGATTTTATCCTAAAGAGGAAGGGTGAACTCCTAGCATTACGTCCATCATAGTGAACTAAAGTGTGACCCGTAAGACAGAGGGGTCAGATGCATAATAATCGGAAGAATGATCTGAACTATATTCTGTCACACATAGTAATAACGTCACAACTTAATACAATCATCGATTACACTGGACAGTGTCTTCTCGTATCGTGACGAAGCAGGCAACTGAAGTATGACGAATGTCGTGAAAAAACCGCCGGGCGAGGGGTATAGAGGGGAGCGGGGACTTCAAGACGCATTCTTGTGTCCCATACTACAGTGTAAATACAATGAATGCCCGCCTCTAACATAATGAAATTCATTTTGCAGCATACATATCGAAGAAAAATTCACAGAATTTCCAAGGCATTCATTGCATATCAAGAAGAAATAGGAGAAATATTATATTACGAAGTATGGAGATCGAGTAGAATGGTTTACATTTCCTTGAGAATGCTTCAAAGAGAGAAGTATTGAACTTATCACTGCATTCTCATAGTTTCTCTCACGAACCCTTAACTTCCCTGCCATATGATCTCTCCTAATGATGCTCATAAATTGTGGAGTGATGTCGGATGTACTCGTACGTGACAAGTGCAAAACGAAGTGCGATGTCTTTCATTTGAAGCGTCTACAGTTTGAACGACTTTAAAAAGGAAGGCAGAAACGTGCTAAAAGCGAAGTATTACTTATTTCAAATTAGAGGGGAAACGAGTCAGGATGGGAAAAAGAGAAGAAATAATCATCCGAACGCGATACAAAAAATACACATGCATACAAAGCGCGAAAAAGGGTCCCGGTAAAGACAAACCTGTCCCAGGCATGCGAGCTTCCAATCAGTCACAATTTCCTTTTCGCACCCTCCGCGATGAATGGGGGTAGCGGCGTAGGGGATGTTGGAAGCGACTGGGAATTCAATATGGAAATATTTCAGTCATGTATCCATTCAAACTCTGCTGAGTGTTAATTCGCGGACGAGCATTTTGAATTTTGTACTAATACAATAAAGTACCTATGTCTATATTGACTTTTGATTCTCAGCTCATTTTCATTAAATATATCTGCTACAACAGCTATGGTTGAAATATGAAAATATACTTTTAAGTATGTTTGAACCAGTGCAATTAAACGATTGAAATTCTTCTCTAAAATAAACAAAATTAGCCTATGTATGTAATTTGATTTGCACTCATAAGAGATTATTATAATTTATATTATCTCAATATTTTTATTCTGCATTATATACATTTCGTCGTTTTTGATATAGACACAGTAAGTATTCATAGTTCTCTAAATATTTAGCTGTTTACCGTATAAGTAAAAAATATGGATTACTCCTATAGTTTTCTTACTTTTAATTTTATTATATGAAGAAATTCTATATACAAAAGTTGCAGATAGTAGAAAAAGGAATACTTTGGATATGTTTTTGAAAACCTATGTTTTTAATTTATAAAGAATATCTCAGGGGGTAAAACTTAATGTAGGGTAAAGGTATGTAATATTGTAATACGAGTAATATTGTGATAGTTCTTTTTTAGAACGTATTATAATTTTACTGAGCGAGAGAAGGGCCGGTTTTGTGAAGCAACTTGTCCACGAACATTCCCTTAATATGTTGACTCAAGAAACCGATCTAGCTCTCGCTAAGTAAAACTGTAATAAATTCATAAAATTTACTCTGTCACACGTCAAAAGTGTTAAAATTGTTTAAAAAGGTATTTTCCTTCGACAGACGGCCCGTTTCGACGCTATTTGTCGTCGTCTTCAGTGTCTCTTGAACCACTGCTGATTTTGGCTCTGGGATGTGCAGTTGTCGATGGTAGGGGTGGGGGTGTGTTGTTCCTATGGTGGGGGTTGGCTGTCTGTATGTTATGACGTATTATGATGTCAAACAATGTGTGTGTATTGAACTGTAGTTGCGTATTAAGTATGTAATGTGGGTGTGCTATTGTGTTCTTATATATTTCGTATTGTTCTAGGATATTTAACTGTAAAACTTATTGGTGTGATGTGTAAAATTTCCATATCTGTTTCTGTATTATTGTAGTCATGATTATTGTCGATAATGTGATCTGCATAATTTGATGTAATGTAAGGTTTGGTTATAGCTTTAATATGTTCGTTGTATCTTGTATGAAAGGATCTTCCTGTCTGTCCTCTGTAAAAATGTGGGCAACTATTGCATTTTAATTTGTAAACTCCAGTTGAATTATATATATTTGAATGTTTAGTGTGGTTATTTAAGTATTTCTGTGTTGTATTATTTGTTTTTTATGCAATTTTGTACTTTAGTTTTCTGAATGAAGTTGCGATTTTGTGGGTATTCGTATTGTGATATGTTAATGTTATGTATTTATTCTCGCGTGCTGTTTGTGTTGGTTTGGTCTGTTTTTGTTTTGCCTTTTTTATTAGTGTATCTATTATGTTAGGGTTTTATCCATTGTCTTGTGCTATATATTTTATTGTGTTTAATTCTTCAGTGTAGTTGTCATTGTTCATTGGTATATTAATTAATCTGTGTGTCATTGTACGGAAAGCTGCATGTTTATGTTGTATGGGATGATTTGATGAATTGTGTATATGTGTTGTGGTTGTAGTGGGTTTCCTGTATATTTTGAATTCGTGTCTGTTATTTGTTTTGGTTATGGTGATGTCTAAGAAGTTTATAGCTTGCTTATGTTCCATTTCTACTGTATATTTTAATTTGGGGTGTATTTTGTTGAGTTGTTGATGTAGGTTTTCTATTTGTCTTTTGTTTCCATTATATAATACTATTATGTCATCTACATATCGATGCCAGTACATTATTTTCTCTGCGTGTTTGTTGTTGTTGGTATTTAGTATGTGTGTTTGTTCTATGTTGTGAATAAAGATTTCAGCTAATATACTTGATATAGGTGAACCCATTGGTAATCCTTCAGTTTGTGTATAGTATTTATTGTTATGTGTGAAATAATTTTGTTTAGTAATAATTCCTGTGATGTGTAAAATTTCGTTAATGTGAGTCTGTGGTATGTTATTTTTGATAAGCATTTCCCTATATCAAGTATATTAGCTGAAATCTTTATTCACAACATAGAACAAACACACATACTAAATACCGACAACAACAAACACGCAGAGAAAATAATGTACTGGCATCGATATGTAGATGACATAATAGCATTATATAATGAAAACAAAAGACAAATAGAAAACCTACATCAATAACTCAACAAAATACACCCCAAATTAAAATATACAGTAGAAATGGAACATAAGCAAGCTATAAACTTCTTAGACATCACCATAACCAAAACAAATAACAGACACGAATTCAAAATATATAGGAAACCCACTACAACCACAACACATATACACAATTCATCAAATCATCCCATACAACATAAACATGCAGCTTTCCGTACAATGACACACAGATTAATTAATATACCAATGAACAATGACAACTACACTGAAGAATTAAACACAATAAAATATATAGCACAAGGCAATGGATACAACCCTAACATAATAGATACACTAATAAAAAAGGCAAAACAAAAACAGACCAAACCAACACAAACAGCACGCGAGAATAAATACATAACATTAACATATCACAATACGAATACCCACAAAATCGCAACTTCATTCAGAAAACTAAAGTACAAAATTGCATACAAAACAAATAATACAACACAGAAATACTTAAATAACCACACTAAACATTCAAATATATATAATTCAACTGGAGTTTACAAATTAAAGTGCAATAGTTGCCCACATTTTTACAGAGGACAGACAGGAAGATCCTTTCATACAAGATACAACGAACATATTAAAGCTATAACCAAACCTTACATTACATCAAATTATGCAGATCACATTATCGACAATAATCATGACTACAATAATACAGAAACAGATATGGAAATTTTACACATCACACCAAAAAGTTTTACAGTTAAATATCCTAGAACAATACGAAATATATAAGAACACAATAGCACACCCACATTACATACTTAATACGCAACTACAGTTCAATACACACACATTGTTTGACATCATAATACGTCATAACATACAGACAGCCAACCCCCACCATAGGAACAACACACCCCCACCCCTACCATCGACAACTGCACATCGCAGAGCCAAAATCAGCAGTGGTTCAAGAGACACTGAAGACGACGACAAATAGCGTCGAAACGGGCCGTCTGTCGAAGGTAAATACCTTTTTAAACAATTTTAACACTTTTAACGTGTGACAGAGTAAATTTTATGTTTTTAACAAAGTGTTAACGTGAACTTTAATCAATGTAATAATTTCTCAAAAAGAAATATCACAATATCACTAATATCACAATTTTAGCAACCTTTACCCTATATATGTATGTATTTATTCACACTGCAAATGGGTAAATACCCGGTGGCAGTGGTAACTAATTACGCTCAATAATGACAATTAATAATAACACAATTAATAATAAATTAATAATAATAATAAAAATAATAATTAATACTAATAAATAATAATAAATCATAAAAACAATAGTATAACAATATTAACAAAGAGCATCCTAAATTATGAGGCACGATCACAAGTATATGTTCATACATGCACAAGTACCTTTCAGCACTACATTAATTTCTCTGTCAACTCACTCACTGCACTGGAACTACCACACATTTCACTGATACTATCCCGATTTCACTAACACTTCAAATAGATTTCACTTTTCAAATACTTTGTATTACAACTATAAGCTATAAAACTTCACTGACACAAACACACTACACTGACACAACCCACTTCACTGTCATAACACATTTCTTCACTGATGCAACACTTCAAATAACAAAACATCAATTACACCTTTTAAATAGTGTACATAATATACTACCGTCTATTAGTAAAGTCCTTAAGCCTATTTTAAATACATTTTTGGTTATTGGTAAACCTTTAATAGGCTACGTCTTCAGTTAAAGCATTCCAGTCCCTGATAGTACGACTGAGAAAAGAAAACTTTCCAGTATTCGTCCTCTGTCTTCTTTCCCTCAATTTATGTGAGTGGTCGTTCCTTGGGAAATAATTTGGCGGCTGCAACCTATTTTTTATTTCTCTTCAGGCAGGCTCACCTCTGTATGTTTTGAACGTTGCGCATAATCGAATTCGCGTTCTCCTGTTTGTGATTGTGTCCTATTTTAATGTTGAATTATTACAACAAAGCTTGAGAGCCCGTTTTTTAATCTTTTGCAATGTCTTAATATGTTCTAATCTGTAAGGATCCCAACATTCAGCACCATATTCCATTACTGGACGAACTAGTGACTTATATACAATCTCTTTGGATTTATCACAGCTTTTTCTTAGTACCTTCATCATAAAGTGTAACGCTTTCCATGCTTTTCCCGCTGTGTCAGTAACATGTTCCCCCAGCCGAGATCGCTGCTAAAAGTTATTCCTAGGTATTTACATTTGTTAACTTTCGGAATGGTTTCACCTGCTAACGTATACGTGCGATCATTTTATTTAGTTTTCTTGTAAAGCTGATGGTTTTGCTCTTTAGAGAATTTATTTTCATTTTGTTGGCCATTGCGCAATCATTTATTCTATTAAGGCCATTCTGAAGAAGAGAAGTATCTTCATAACTTTTTATTTCCCTGTATACGATACAATCATCTGAGAATAAGCGAACCCTGGACAATATGTTAAATGGCAGATCATTTATAAAAGCCAGGAATAGAAGGGGCCTATGAGACTCCGGAAGTAATTTCTATTGGGATCGATAATTCCTTCCCCACCCGTACTCTCTGAGTGCGACAAATTAAAAATTCCTTGATCCGCTGGAATACTCTGAAGTCAACCCCGTTGATTATAGTTTAACCAGCAATATGTCGTGTGGAACTACATCTAATGTGCGTGAAAATTCAATAATCACTACATCTACTTGGCTGTTTGAATCTATTTCGTCTGTTAATTCCTGACATACTGTTAGGCCTACTAATTGCACATTTGTAATAAATACCACTTGAGTGTCTCGATTTTCCACAGATACCGTATATTATTTCCTCGCAATTAAAGTTGCTTGTAAATTCATTAGTAATCACAGAATCTCTCTGTGACTTAATTAGGTGTCTCCAATGTAGCACTCCGATGTTGTTCCATTGCTTCCTAGTTGTTGGATGCAATCTTTTATCAGATCACTAATTTTCTGGATATCTGTTGGCGACTAGGCTTACAATGCAGTAGCGCTTAGATAACGCCTTGCTTCTTGTTAACGCTTTGTTTCGGTATTAATTTGCCAGATTACAACCCGCAAATTCCCGAATAATTTGTCTCTGTTTGCTAACGGAGAGTGTAAAGACTCTGGATCAACAATTTACGTGATAAACTTTATTGCACCTGGATACTATTACGGTATTTCATCACTGAATTAGATCACAAATCACTACGTTCAATGGAATTTATTGCGTAAATGCAGGGTTGGAGATACAGATTTAGACTACATTTCAATGCCTCTTAAGCATTTAGTGTGGTTATGTTCGACCAAGGATTTATAATTATAATAGGTCTATTGTGTAACTATGTTAATTATTTATGTAATTAAAACATTTTGAAGTAGAATAAGTTACGTCTTTGTTCCCACTGTGTAGGCATGCAGCTAAATTCACTCACAGTGTGACAGAAATAAGACAAGATTAAAAACTCCTTCTGTGAGATAATTAGTAGAGATATCTAAATAAACAAAATTTCACTTTAGAGCGTAGAGATGAACGTTTCTGACATGTGCGGTTCGAATGTTGAGCCATTTCTATAGAGATGGTGTGAGTAGCGGCGAATGTTGAGCCATCTCTATAGAGATGGTGTGAGTAGCGGCGAATGTTGAGCCATCTCTATAGAGATGGTGTGAGTAGCGGCGAATGTTGAGCCATCTCTATAGAGATGGTGTGAGTAGCGGCGAATGTTGAGCCATCTCTATAGAGATGGTGTGAGTAGCGGCGAATGTTGAGCCATCTCTATAGAGATGGTGTGAGTAGCGGACGGCCATAACTCGGGAACGAACGTCATTCAGCGTTCATTATAGTATCATTTGGTTGATAATTAGTGTCATTTGGTTGAGAATTACAAGCTTCACTGAAATAATACCAATTTTCAAAATTTAGAATAATAATTTTAAAATAGTTTATCCGAAGAGCTAGTTTCATTTATTACGATGTCATTTAATAGGCCTATACTGTTTTTTCAACTAATGTTTTCAACCTGTAGTAGTCATCCTCGGGTTGGAATACAATTGCATAATGAACACATTTAATTATATGGTTAAAAGTTCCTGTCTTATTACATTTGAGTTCACCTATTTTACGTAAACATTTTCTCTTGGAAATCATTGTCTATATAATGCTGAAATTCTTAAATTCATTAAGGGAGGTGATGGGTGAAATTTCTATTTTCTACATTTTTCAAGCTATGTCGTTGATTTTTGTATATATAATCACGATGTGATAGATAATGATGTGGTGAAGTTTCATTTCTGTGAGCCAATTAGTTTCTGATTTATTAAAAAAAATATTCTGAAAAAAAATTTGAAAAATTAAATATGTCGCTCAATTTTTTAGTAAAATGTTTGATATTACTCGTGTTTTTGCAAGACCAGTGGCATATTTAGAAAAATATCACGCATCAGTTTTCCTATATCGTTACTAAAAAATGGGAAAATTGTTTTATAACCACTGGATACTTAAAAATAGAAATTTTCCATTGCCCCTACAAAAATGCATTTTTTATTTCAAAAATAATTTATTTAATCATGCAACCCATGCGCTATTTTGTTAACCTCAGTGTATAGAACATGCAGTAAAAATGTTATGTTCCTAGCATCAAAATTGTAAGAGCCTTTATACTTCGAACCTGAGGAAATGTGCTGAAAAAAGTGTGACAAAACAGCTTGTAAAATTTGCATGGAATTGAAATTCAACTATGGGGCCATTTTTATATTGCGTAATTTTTATGGTCTCGAGCGCCGCAGGCTTGCTCAACATATAAATAAGAGATTGCTGATTCATTTTTTACAAGAAAACAAAAATGCGATATTTTACTCAAAATGATCAAAATTTCACCCATCACCCCTCTTAAAAACACTAAAACATTTAAAGTATGTTTTACAGCAGTAAAATAATATGTTTAACGCATACATACAGTATGTTTCAAGACCGTATTAGCCGAGAATGAAGAGCCAGAAAAAATAATAAATTTCCATTTACATAAGCATTCAGTTGTAATTGCAAAAATAAAAGCAAGATAATTTAAAATATGATTTTGGTTCTGTGATGAGAGCTGTACGCGAAAGGAAATTAGAATCTAAATTGTACGTATTTAAAAGAAAGTTGTTATGGAAAATATTAGAACCGTTTCAAGACCGTATTAGACGAGAATGTAGAACCAGAAAAAATAAATAAACTTCCATTTATGTAAACATCCAGTTCTAATTGCAAAAATAAAAGCAGGAAAATTTAAAATATGATTTTGGTCATGTGATGAGAGCTTAAGAAAAATGTTTGGACCGAAAATGTAGAACCAGAAAAAATAAATAAACTTCCATTTATATAAGTTGTAATTGCAAAAATAAAATCAAGAAAATTTAAAATATAATTTTAGTCATGCGATAAGAGCTGTACCCGAAAGGAAATTAGAAAACACAAGAAGAAAACCACGGGGAGAAAACTACTGGTAAGACCGTTTATGAGATATTTAGACTACATAGGGAAGCATTTGTAACAACAGACGTAAAAGTAGTAGTAGTAGTAATAATAATAATAATAATAATAATAATAATAATAATAATAATAATAATGGTGACGAGAACTGACGTAAGCACAGAGGGATGAAGGTAGGATCCGAAGTTCTGAATGAGATTTATCAGATTCGTCATGGGAATTATCAGATTAGATCGCATCCCAGGTGATGAAATGAGACACACTCTTGAAATTCGCTTCTAAATGACACAATTAATTTACACAGCGAAAACTGGATTGAACTTTCAGCGTCGGAATTCGAACTGGAGTCTTCTGTAAGATGAAGCCGTCTTCCAGCAGACTGCTTCGAGAGAGGACATTTTACGTAGATGTCTTCCGTTTGTTTTTCATGAAGAATCAATACTTGTTAAACCATTAAGGATGCTGCGAACTGTCACGTAATTCTCTCTTCAGACGTAACGACCAGTAAAACGGAACTATGTCTGGCTCAGACTACAAAACGACACAAAAGGCAGTGCAATCTAATAACAGAGTATTGTTTCTCCACAATGAAATTAAACCATTTTGCATGTATTAAAGATCTGAATACAGTTCCTTCTTCCTATCGCCATCATCAACATCTGGAAAGAGAGAGTGAGTGAGAGAAGGAGAGAGATAGAGGGCGATGCGTAACTATGCAGAGGGTGCCAAGGTCACAGAGAGCATGCGCTAATCTCAACAACTTGTGCTGCAGTGAGAGAATATTTTGGATTATTATAAATATGAGTCCCGACGTAATGATGGAGAAATGCAGACAGACTGACAGACATTCTTCTCTTACTGCCGGGATTATGGAGATGCCTTCTGTGGACTGCTATAGCTCGTCTGTGTATCACCCTCTGCTGAAATGTTAAGGATTCCGAAGTCATCTGCATTTCTACTTTAATAGACTGCAGCCACTTCAAAACAGACGAAAATGAAATTGTCCAAATATTAACTTGATTCCTCAAGTACTGACAATTTCATACAGCTTAACTAAGAGCCGCAAGCGCTTCATCTCTGGAAAGATCTCTGTTTGCGTTTCTAAATGAATAAACAAATTGAGTAGGTGCACAAATAGTAGGATTAATAATTAAGTCTCTATTTAATGAACTGTGTCTCTCACACATCCGTTCCAAAGTTCTAATTATGTATATGCCATTAGAAAATAATCTCCTCATAATCCGCATCCGTGGTTGCTATCCGATATCATGTACACATTTTTCTCAAACGTACAGTAAGTGCTACAAATATGAAATAGTGTGATATACTACTGAGGCAAATAGTATTCTAACGGAAGCCTTCCCTGACAACTTCTTTCGCGGGATTATGTTAGTTTCCAGTCAGAAGCTGAAGTGTTGGAACGTTTATCATTATTGCGTTTTCGAGAAAAGTGAACATTTTGACGGTAAGCTCTTTTCTTGAATATACATTGTTATTTCTCAAGTATAAACTTATTCTTAAAGAAAAATAATCCGCATCTATTGAAATGTATGTTTAATTGCTTTCGTTCATTCAATTTTTTTATTATGTTTTATTTAACAACTCTCGCAGCTGCCGAAGTTATATAAGCGTCGCCGGTGTGCCGGAATTTTGTCCCGCAGGAGTTCTTTTACATGCCAGTAAATCTACTGACATGAGCCTGTCACATTTAAACACACATAAATGCCATCGACTTGGACCGGGATCGAACCCGCAACCTCGAGCATAGAAGTCCAGCGCTATACCCACTACGCTACCGAGGGGTCCATCATTCAATTTTAATTGCAATTATGCTTCAAATTTGAAATACCGTGTACATTGTGCTGTCCTCTTGTTGGCTAATCCCTTCTGTCTAGCACATTCATATTAATAAAGCGGTCCACACCTGTGGAGTAACGGTCAGCGCGTCTGGCCGCGAAACCAGGTGGCCCGGGTTCGAATCCCGGTTGGGGCAAGTTACCTGGTTGAGGTTTTTTCCGGGGTTTTCCCTCAACCCAATACGAGCAAACGCTGGGTAACTTTCGGTGTTGGACCCCGGACTCATTTCACCGGCATTATCACCTTCATATCATTCAGAGACTAAATAACCTAGATGTTGATACAGCGTCGTAAAATAACCCAATAAAATAAATTAATCAATTAATAATGAGTAAAATAAAAAGAGTTAATCCAATAAATTATTTAGATAATTTTAAGTTACAATATGATGATAATGATGATGATGGTGCTGATTATTATTATTATTATTATTACTATTATTATTATTACCATTGTTATTATTATTATTATTATTATTATTATCATTAATTAAAAATTTTGAACTGCTCATAAGTTGAGAATTCAGAAGGTTGCTTTCGTTTTGTCACGTTAGAAAGTAAGGTCGTTTCCCATTCTTGTAAAAGATGCGAGGGGCAGTCTGGCAAAGTTGCAACGAATGTTTCCTTGGCAACAATCTTGACGAGTGTGAACGAGAAATCGATGTAACAGTTGAGGATCGAACTGGCGGCGGCGGCGGCAGTTGAGATAATCGCACCCCCCACAGCGCGAGGGGCCAGTCACGCTCCTCGCTGCTCCCTTGTGCGGAAACAACTGGCGCGTAGTCATTAAAACCTGATTTGTCAGCTGCCAGTCTCCCTCACTCTGACACCGGGGGCATTCGTTTGTAAATTATCAGAGAATGCATGCGATTTCACACCAGAATTGTGTACAAAGTATTTATTCGCCAAAAAGGGTTGTACTCTTTAGTCCACTCGATACCAAGCTATTCATTAAATCAGAGGTTATGGTGCTCAAATCTGGTCGAGGTCATAAGATTTTTATAACGATATAATTTTCAACATATCTTTCTTCGAGAGGAACGACAAAAACAATGCCACTCTTCATACACCTAAACAACATAAACAGGAAATACACACATTCGGCAGTAAACTGCGTATATACACAACACATCTTTGCAAATCCACCGAACACAAACAACAGAACAGCACTGGAGAAACTCCTCTACAACTACCACCAGCCCCAACCACCACACTAAAACACACAAACAAAACCGCATACACGTGTTGGAAATTTGAATACCGTCTGAGAGGATACACGACAGCAACAGAGAGGCAGATCAATAAAATAACACTACACCATGAAAGTCTCCATAGCCATTCAGACGCTTCTGCCACCGGAAGGGGAAACTTAAAAAAAAATGTATGTATGTATGTGTACATGTATGTATGTATGTATTTATGTAGGCCTATGTATGTATGTATGTATGTATGTATGTATATGTATGTATGTATGTATGTATGTATGTATGTATGTATGTACAGTATTCTGCCCAAGAGCAGGTCTTTAACTGCAAACCCGGCATCTCCCATTCTTCCCAATTTCTTGCTTTCCTATTAATCTCCCTATATAATACCTTAATGATGAAGATTGTTGCATGGCAGTAGAAAGAAGGAAACAGGCAAAATTGAAGTTCTTACAGGATCCAATTGAGGCGAATAGAGATAATTATTTCAATAAAAGACGGGAAGCAAATCGTACACTTAGGAATAAAAAGAGAGATTACTTGAAGGAAAAACTGAATGAGGTAGAAACAAATAGTAAAAATAAAAATATTAGAAATTTATATAAGGGCATAAAGGAATTCAAGAATGGATATCAGGCAAGGGTAAAAGTGATCAAGGATGAGAATGGTGACTTGCTTGCAGACGCACATTCAATCCTGAACAGATGGAAAAACTATTTTGGACAACTATTAAATATACATAGGCCTAATAGGAATGATCGGGACGAAATTGAAATACAAACTGCTGAGCCATTTATACCCGAACCCACACTTTCTGAAGTCGAAATTGCGATAGTCTCCAGGTATCGATCAAATTCCAGCAGAATTAATACAAGGGGGTGAAAGCGCATTATCTAACGAAATTTATAAGCTTGTACTTGCTATTTGGGAAAAGGAAATTGTACCAGATCAATGGAAGGAGTCCATAATTGTACCTATCTTTAAGAAGGGGGAGAAGACTGACTGTAGTAACTTTCGAGGAATATCACTTTTGTTGACGTCGTACAAAATTTTGTCCAATAATGTTTTGAGAAGGTTAACTCCATATGTAGAAGAAATTATCGGGGATCATTAGTGTGGCTTTAGGCGTAACAGATCAATTATTGACCAGATATTTTGTATTCGACAGATAATGGAGAAAAAATGGGAGTATAAGGGTAAAGTACATCAGTTATTCATAGATTTCAAAAAGGCATATGACTCGGTTAAGAGAGAAGTTTTATATGATATTCTAATGGAATTTGGTATTCCCAAGAAACTAGTTCGATTAATTAAAATGTGTCTCAGTGAAACATACAGCAAAGTTCGTATAGGTCAGTTTCTGTCAGATGCGTTTCCAATTCACTGTGGACTGAAGCAAGGAGATGCACTATCTCCTTTACTTTTTAACTTTGCTCTAGAGTATGCCATTAGGAAAGTCCAAGATAACAGAGAGGGTTTGGAATTGAACGGGTTACATCAGCTGCTTGTCTATGCGGATGACATGAATATGTTAGGAGAAAATCCACAAACGATTAGGGAAAACACGGAAATTTTACTTGAAGCAAGTAAAACGATCGGTTTGGAAGTAAATCCCGAAAAGACAAAGTATATGATTATGTCTCGTGACGAGAATATTGTACGAAATGGAAATATAAAAATTGGAGATTTATCCTTCGAAGGGGTGGAAAAATTCAAATATCTTGGAGCAACAGTAACAAATATAAATGACACTCGGGAGGAAATTAAACGCAGAATAAATATGGGAAATGCCTGTTATTATTCGGTTGAGAAGCTCTTATCATCCAGTCTGCTGTCAAAAAATCTGAAAGTTAGAATTTATAAAACAGTTATATTACCGGTTGTTCTGTATGGTTGTGAAACTTGGACTCTCACTCTGAGACAGGAACATAGGTTAAGGGTGTTTGAGACATAGGCAAACGGACGACAGTATCTGTGCGAAAATATGACTCAATATTGAAAGCTCTTTTGTCATTGGAAAACGCGAACATATTTATGGAACGTTCTATACTGACTAACTCAGTACTGTTTACTATATGCAGCCTTGGTTCTGTGTAGAGGAGAGCTGGAACTTCAATAGTAGAAGGGGTGGGAGTGAAGTACATTGAAAAACTCAGGCACAATAAAAATTGAAGTAAAAATAAAATGATGTCCCTGTATATATTTATTATTATTTATGTACAATAGCTGGAGAGGGCATCCTGCGAGTATAAGACCCTAAAACGGCCTCTGGCTCAAAGCCAGTAAAGTCAATAAACATCATCATCACATCGAGAGGAAAACAAGGCAGGTAAACTAGTGTTGGATATTAATATCGCCTATGTATTAAAATATACACAATGAACAGTTAGTAATATCAATAATTTAGGGAGGTTATTCTTTGAGACATTTCTAACAAAAAAGTTTAATAAAATTGTCCTCGTTTTTGTTTCTTTTTCGAGATAAAAATTGTTTTATATTAAACATTTCATATCATGTTTTGGGAAAGCCATTGATTTAATTCCTAACATGCTCAGTCAATTTAAGAGAGCAGGTTATTATGATAGTAAATTATTGAAAAAAAAATTAGTTCTGTCCTTTAAATGTAAAGGAATTTGTTCCGAAGAAATGTAACATTTTAAAATTCCTTTCCAGAACGAAAAGTGATATTTTATTCTGATCAAATTTTTACACATTTGAACATCAGAACTAAAATTCCTTCAATCAATTATTATCATAGTACACTGCACTCTTAAAATTACTGAGAATATTGATAATTAAGTCAATAGCTTTCCCAAAATACGCTACAAAATGTTTCACACAAAATATTTTTTTCTCGAAAACGAAGGAAAAGCGAGCAAAATTATATTAAACTTTTTTGTTTGAAATAAAAGAAAAAATAACTCCCTGAAATTAATGACATTACTTACGGTTCACTTTATATATGTAACAGGGATGACAGAGGGCAACCTCATCGGACACCACAATTTATTGGTTCCCAATTAGAACGTTTATTGATATTAGTTGATTTTTGTATAAGTTATATATCGCAGAATAAATATGGGAAATGCGTGTTATTATTCGGTTGAGAAGCTCTTATCATCCAGTTTGCTGTCAAAAAATCTGAAAGTTAGAATTTATAAAACAGTTATATTACCGGTTCTTCTGTATGGTTGTGAAACTTGGACTCTCATTCTGAGAGAGGAACATAGGTTAAGGGTGTTTGAGAATAAGGTGCTTAGGAAAATATTTGGGGCTAAGCGGGATGAAGTTACAGGAGAATGGAGAAAGTTACACAACACAGAACTGCACGCATTGTATTCTTCACCTGACATAATTAGGAACTTAAAATCCAGACGTTTGAGATGGGCAGGGCATGTAGCACGTATGGGCGAATCCAGAAATGCATATAGAGTGTTAGTTGGGAGACCGGAGGGAAAAAGACCTTTGGGGAGGCCGAGACGTAGATGGGAGTATAGTATTAAAATGGATTTGAGGGAGGTGGGGTATGATGATAGAGACTGGATTAATCTTGCACAGGATAGAGACCGATGGCGGGCTTATGTGAGGGCGGCACTGAACCTTCGGGTTCCTTAAAAGCCATTTGTAAGTAAGTTGTAAGTAAGTAAATTATATCGCAAATATGACTTGGTTTGGGGTATCATCATCACCTAAAATTCATAAGAGTATCTTTCAGTCAACTGTGTCAATTTTTAAATCTATGAAAGCTATATGTAATTTATTCTTTGTCAAATTCCTTATATTTTTCAATCTAATATTTAATTCCTTTTTTAAAAATTGGTATGAATACTTCGTTTACATGACGTCATTCCATTTTCGGCCAATGTAGTGTAATTAAATTTTGAATTCTAACAAATCACAGTCATACATCGCGATAATGTCTGCAGCTCGATTTATCTCTATCAATTTATCGCATGGTCGTTCTTTTGTTTAGACAGTGTCGCCAACTGTTTCCACGTAAATCGATGAGCATGAATCCAGTGTACTTAATTTATTTATTTATTTGCTAATAATTGTAACATAAATTATAAAATATACAGAGAATCTTTAGCTCGCCCCTGAAAGAGTAGAACTCGTGCCCAGGGGCGGATTCCTGAATTGAAATTAATAATTATACAATACAATTTGCAATTAGAGTATATAAATTTTAATTTACAATTTTTCAATTTTTATAAAATCCATACATAACTTTTTAAATTTAATACTGAACTATTAGAATTGACAAGATTAGGATATTTAAATATAAATTTGTTATATATTCTTGGGCCTAAATTACTACTTTGTTTAAATACTGTAACAGTGTTGCATTTTGGTTCAAACAATCTTAAAGAATTCATACCTTTTGTTTCATAACTATGAGAATACAATTCAAAATTATTTCGATTTTTATGTATGGAATTTATTAATACAATATAATAAATTTGTGATTACGTTAAGTACATTAAAGTCTAGAAACAAATTTTGGGATGGAAAATCAATAGGTTTATGAAGACATATTTTAATTATTTTATTCTGTAATAAATAAAGTGGATTAAAATTGGATTTAAATGAGCTATCCCATCCTATAATTCCATACATAATTACCGATTGAAATAAAGTTAAATATATTGTACGTAATAAACTTATTGACAAGTAATTCCTCAATAAAACAAAATAATATACTATTTTACGTAATTTATTACAATGGTAATTAATGTGTTGGTTCCATTTTAAATGATTATCGAAAATTATGCCTAAATATTTAACTTCAAAGGACTCTTTAATAATCGGACATTTACACTGTATAAAACAACAATCAGAATTATGTAAATTAATTCTTATTATAGATATAGGAGGTTTGTTACATTTTTCAGATAATGAGAATGGAATTGTCGTACGCCGGACTCCTGGTCGTTTCGCTCTCCGACGTGTTGTCGAGGTGGGGAGGGGAAACGGGAGTGACGTGACAAGATGGCTGCAGCTGGTGGGTGGGGTGATGATAAGAAGCTGTGGTGAAGTTTAAAGGAAAAGCTGTTTTTTTAAAATAACATTTGTTTATTACAGAAATAGGCTAACAAAGAAAGTATAACTGTGGTTCCCTCCTAGTTCTATGGTAGGGGTAACGGGAGAGTCGTGATAGAAATTGTTTAGAAATTCGTCCTGAGGCTTCGATGCGAGGAGAGTTATGAGGGGTGATAGTAAAGTATGACTTGAATGAGAGGGAGGTAGGGGTAACGGGAGTGCCTGGGGAAAATCGGCTTGCTCTCAGGTGTGCTGTGGGGGTAGGATAACGAGAGAGATGGAATGAGGTAGAAGGTTAGTTCTCTAGTTCGAAGGATCAACACAGCGTGCTGTGCGACTTACCGACTTCGAGAACAAGCTCCTGGCATCGGAGGATCAACACAGCGTACTGTGCGACTTACCGACTTCAGGAGCGGGGAAGGGTGACCTCTATCATCGACGGATCAACAGAGCGCACTCGCGACTTACCGACTCTAGAGGGGGGCTGAGGAGATGGTTGTGTTTAATCGAACAAGCCGGGATAAGAGCTGGGAGTCGAAGTCAGGATGGTGAGAGAAGTGTGCGGGTTGGAGGTGGTGATGAGGCTTGTAGCGAGACTAGAATAAAATAAGTTTAGATTACGTAAGAAGTGAGGCTAGTGTAGGAAAGAATACAGGAGACAGGGGCGCAGCTTGGCTCCCTGTTCCCGGAGTGGTGGCCGTGTGCAGACACGTCCGAACAAAAGACAACCATAGCGTAGGCCTGGTTGGGAGACTGCTGTCAGTGCTAGAGCTACCTCTTTGCCATCTGACGAACGAGTGACTGAAGTCGCGGGGATGCGTTATATTTATACCCCTCGGAACAATGGTGGTTGAGGACGCCATTGACGTCACAGTGCCTGGGGGTATTTCTATTGCCAACGTGACTCGTCGCCGCGCGATCTTTGCTTTCTCCCTCACAAGAGGGAAAAAAAAGCGAGCCAACCTGCTTTCTGAGAGAGAGAAAGCAGCGACTCTAGTTTGCGCGGGTAGGTTTGAACCGTTTAAAATAGGACGCACGGGCATCGAGTATTGATATACACAACAATCGCCCCTCCTGTTTTTGCCCGTGCGGTACTACTAGTAAGTTATGTAATATAACCCTTACAACAAGACAATTAAATACAATGAACAGAAGTGGAGTATCACAAAACAAAAGAATACACTGAACATGAGAAAATACAATAAATGAATACAATAAATTGAAAGGCTAAGGTTGCCTAGTCCGAGAGTCCGTATCTCTTAAGCTATGGAGGTCTCGGCCCCAATCTGTGCTTATCATATTTGGTCTGTATGTTTGGATCATGGTTTGTGAACGCCGATCGCGTGTCAACAATCTTGTTTCGTTTGCCTTGCGGCACCACTACACTCGCATCAATAGCTCGTTCGGTTTGATCACACATCGCGAGCGCGCACACGGCGATCTGATCAGGTTGGCCACTGCGTTTTCTTCTTTGTGGAGGCAACACCGGCAATGGTGCTGCAGCGTCGCTCCTAGCAGCCTCCGGCGTCGTCTGGGATGGTGTTGGTGTGTCCGCAGGTCGGTCTGGATTAGGCGGGGAAGGTTTCGCCTCCTTGCAGGTGGTCACAGCGCGCCAACATCCTGGACCGCTGAGCTCGTTGGTCGTCCCTGTGGTCTCGGGAGACCGGATGTACCGAGGGATGTCGATGTTGCTTGTGACCTCGGAATATGGGCCATCTGATGTCGGGTTGCCGCCTCGGAGTGGATCCGGCATCCCTTCTGAAGCAGTAGGAGGAGTAACTTTGTGCCTGGTGTCCGCGACGTCTTGGGCAACTGTCTGGGACCCGCCAGGGTCTCCCTTTTCAAGTGGGTCCTCCACCTGTGGTACCTCCTCAGAGCAACAGATCCCCTCAGCTGCAGTGGGGGCGTGGCTGTCGCTCGTGACTCCTATCTCCAACATGTGGAGCTCTAGTGGCCTAGACGCTAAAGGATCCTCCTTGCGTCCGCTCTGTGAGGGAGGGCCACTGACATGGCCGGAGAGATGCTGGTACCGTTCCTCCTTAGCGGGATCTCCGGGTACAGGCTTGACAGGTGGCGGTGGCTGTTGCCTTCCGCCAGGAGCGGCGTCCCTTTGTGGTTCTGGCTTGGTACCCTCTCCGGTACTGGGATTGTTGATCAACGGTACTACTGCACCGTTTCCCAACCTCAGCTGTCCTTGTCGATAGTCTAGTTGCGCTGACATGTCTCGCAACCATGTATTCCCTAAAATCGCATCAGCACGCAGCTCTGGTGCGACGAGGAAGTTGATGGGCTTCGTTGTTCCCGCAAGTGTGACGGGGATCTCGGCTTCGCCCTGGGTTGCCATTGTCTGCTCGCGTTGGGCAAGATGAATGACATCCTGTCGGGCTCGTATGGTGCTGCCAATTGGAACTTTCGCAGCATTGATGATGTTCCTGGAGGCGGCACTGTCGACGACCGCTGTGGCTGCGAGGGGTCCCATTCGGATGTCAATCCTCGGGACCGTTTCCTCTTCATCGGGAGCTAGGGCCATCTGCGCGACAGGGCTGGAGATCGGGATGTGGCGAGCAGGATCGGTGCGTCTCTGCTGTCGGACCGGACAGTCCCGATTGTAGTGGTACCCCGGGCAGTAGTGGCACCGTGGAGCGTTTGATGATGAAGTGGAATGATGCTTGGCAGCGGTGTGCTTGATGTCGCCCTCCAGAGGAACAGCACGATGTATCAGTTCCATTGTAGTTGTCGGAACCGGATGTCTGAGAAACGGCCGAATTTGTGGCCGCAGAAGCTCGATGATCACTGGAATGATCGTGTTGGGATCGGCATTAGGAAAAAGTCGCCGATAAAGGAAAATTTTTCCCGTGATGAACTGATCAGCAGCCTCGTTTTCTCGCTGGTGCTTCCCGTAGAGAGAAGCTTGGAGAGTAGCCCTTACAGCCGGGCTGTCGAAGTGGTGAGTCAGTCCTTGTTGCAGTTCCTCCCAGGAGAAAGGAATGCCACTGAAGAGCAGTAGCCAGTCCCTGGCTGGTCCCTTCAGCTGCTGTTGAACGAGACGTGACCACTGGGAGGGGTCTATGTGCGCCTCGGTAAGTAGGTCGCGGCATCTGGAGATGAAGCCGGCCGGATCCTCGTGCTCCAATCCATGGAACTCGGGGAGCACAAGTGGTTGTGGAACCTCGGCGGGGCGAAGACTGTGCATGAGTCTCCGCAGCATCTCGAGTTCCATCTTATCTTCATCCTTCTTCTTGCGACACCAGTCGCAAATGAACGGGTTGCTTTCTCGGAGCTGGGGCTCGTCCTCGAGCCCGAGGCACACTGCGTGGTAGAAGGTGGGGCAGGTGCCGCAGTCCACGTAGTATTGCCCGCGTCCGGGGCAACCCCGTTGGCAGCACTGGTCTCTGGTGCGTGTAAACATGGTTGGGCGCCACCGAGAAAATTACTCCTCTCGGAAGAGTGAAGAGCTATGGGGTGTATGTGGATTCGTCTCAGTACCAACTGAGATAAGGCCCCACGTTGGGCGCCAATTGTCGTACGCCGGACTCCTGGTCGTTTCGCTCTCCGACGTGTTGTCGAGGTGGGGAGGGGAAACGGGAGTGACGTGACAAGATGGCTGCAGCTGGTGGGTGGGGTGATGATAAGAAGCTGTGGTGAAGTTTAAAGGAAAAGCTGTTTTTTTAAAATAACATTTGTTTATTACAGAAATAGGCTAACAAAGAAAGTATAACTGTGGTTCCCTCCTAGTTCTATGGTAGGGGTAACGGGAGAGTCGTGATAGAAATTGTTTAGAAATTCGTCCTGAGGCTTCGATGCGAGGAGAGTTATGAGGGGTGATAGTAAAGTATGACTTGAATGAGAGGGAGGTAGGGGTAACGGGAGTGCCTGGGGAAAATCGGCTTGCTCTCAGGTGTGCTGTGGGGGTAGGATAACGAGAGAGATGGAATGAGGTAGAAGGTTAGTTCTCTAGTTCGAAGGATCAACACAGCGTGCTGTGCGACTTACCGACTTCGAGAACAAGCTCCTGGCATCGGAGGATCAACACAGCGTACTGTGCGACTTACCGACTTCAGGAGCGGGGAAGGGTGACCTCTATCATCGACGGATCAACAGAGCGCACTCGCGACTTACCGACTCTAGAGGGGGGCTGAGGAGATGGTTGTGTTTAATCGAACAAGCCGGGATAAGAGCTGGGAGTCGAAGTCAGGATGGTGAGAGAAGTGTGCGGGTTGGAGGTGGTGATGAGGCTTGTAGCGAGACTAGAATAAAATAAGTTTAGATTACGTAAGAAGTGAGGCTAGTGTAGGAAAGAATACAGGAGACAGGGGCGCAGCTTGGCTCCCTGTTCCCGGAGTGGTGGCCGTGTGCAGACACGTCCGAACAAAAGACAACCATAGCGTAGGCCTGGTTGGGAGACTGCTGTCAGTGCTAGATCTACCTCTTTGCCATCTGACGAACGAGTGACTGAAGTCGCGGGGATGCGTTATATTTATACCCCTCGGAACAATGGTGGTTGAGGACGCCATTGACGTCACAGTGCCTGGGGGTATTTCTATTGCCAACGTGACTCGTCGCCGCGCGATCTTTGCTTTCTCCCTCACAAGAGGGAAAAAAAAGCGAGCCAACCTGCTTTCTGAGAGAGAGAAAGCAGCGACTCTAGTTTGCGCGGGTAGGTTTGAACCGTTTAAAATAGGACGCACGGGCATCGAGTATTGATATACACAACAGAATAATGAATGTTTTATTTTCGTTGATAGAAAGATACTTTATGTCAAACCATTTTTTTATTAATTTAAGTCCATTATTTGAATTATTATATGCATCATGCCAGGTTTTTCCACCAAAAAGTAAAACTGTGTAATCTACATAAGAAAAGTGAACACTATTGTATTGTTGTAAGTCAATTTTAATAAGTCATAATAAAGTGAGAAATCCTACTTTCACATCTACATCTTCATCTTCTAATTCCATATCGATTGTATCTAAAGAAAATGACACTCCTTCATAATACTTGTTCACTAAATTAATGTATTAATCAGGTTATTTGTAATTATAATGTAAAATGTTTAAACTAAATTATGATTTCAGCAGATAATGAAAACGTATTTGTTATACAGTAGAACCTCTATTATCCGTGGTAATGAATGGGGTGGACTGAACGGTTAATCCAAAAAGTCGGATAATCCATACCATAATATATTTTCGTAAATGTAGTGAATAATATTTACACTTTCGTAATTTCTCTCATTGTCTTCTATTTAACACGCTAGGTAGTGGCTGAGAAGTTCACTAATTTAAGTCTGGTTGTCAACGATGGGTTTTTAAGGGCAAGGAAACTCCTTATAATGATTGTCTCTGGAAATATATATTAATAGTGGAGATCTCGTATTGTATATTTACATACTTTATACTTCAATCTCGTATTCTGATGCGAGGTAAGCCACAGTTTCTCTTTCCCCAAACCACTCAATTGTTTACACTGTTTATACTTAGCGCAACAAGATTTCTTTTGACATCCGTAGAAGACATTTTATATAGAAGTTATACAGTACGACAATTCGAACAGTAGACCATTCTATGTAAGGAAAAAGGAATGTAATAATACTACCTAGAAAAAAAAATAACTTGCTAATACAATGTACAGTATTAAATATATTTCTGCAGAAAAAAGCGAGAGAAAGGCAATCGGTTAATAGATTGACGGATAATCGGGGTTACTGTAATAACAAGAGGAAAGCGCAGTACATGTAATTAACATTTTTTAACCTGTATTTCGCTTTTCTCAATTGGCATTACTGAATGACATTCAATTTATTTATTGCAGTAATCTTTATTCATCGATTTCCACTTCATAATGTCTGAATAGGTTAAGTATTCATAAAAGTAGGGGAGAGTCGGGTAGTATCGGACGTCGGGTAATATCGGACAATGAGTTTCTTTCATCTACCACACGATGATGTTAATGTTATGTTTTTTTAACGACGCTCGCAACTGCCGAGGTTATATCAGCGTCGCCGGATGTGCCGGAATTTTGTCCCGCAGGAGTTCTTTTACATGCCAGTAAATCTACTGACATGAGCCTGTCGCATTTAAGCACACTTAAATGCCATCGACCTGGCCCGGGATCGAACCCGCAACCTTGGGCATAGAAGGCCAGCGCTATACCAACTCGCCAACCAGGTCGACCCACACGATGATAGTACCTGATTGACATGGTTACGTTTCTGTGATGTAACAAAAAAGAGAAACGTATAACCATGTCATTCAGGTACTACCATATGGTGGTAGATGAAAGAAACGCACTGTCCGATATTACCCGATGTTCGATACTACCCGACTCTCCCCTACAATTATTAATATTCTGTGAACGAATTTTAGGGATATATTATTTACATTTTTATTTAATTCACGAAATAGTCTTAATAAATGTCACTTGAGGTCTGAGATTTCCCAAATAAATCCACTCGCGAATACTTTTTGCCAAGAACTTTGTAACACATTTATTGTTATGCGTAATGAAAAACAGCTATGAGATACTGAAAGAATATCTGTCTAGTGTATGATGAAGCTATGAGAGTAACATAACATTCTAACCACGATCGAACAACACAACTGCGAACAGGTAACTGGGAACTGTTGTCGTATTAGTAACTCTCGCTGCATTGCAAGAAGTACAAACAATTTTTACTTCTGTGTCACTTGTAGAATTGGAGCATGTAAACAAGATGCAACCTCGCTAAACAGCCGCAGAGAACGTAGGGGAAAGGGGAGTAGCAACACCAGCAGTAATAGTAGTGGTAGTGGTTGTAACATCAAGTTCTTAATTTAAAGTTCAAGTTGATGAAGTCTGGTGAGAAAGCTAAGAAGACTGGATTCTCTTCCACGCCCTTCCCCTCTGTAACCTCCCACTCTTCACTCTCGCAGTCCTCAACTTAAATGAGTTACCGATGAAGCCTTCTAAATAGGCCCTAAAACGTGCAGGAGCCGAGAGACTTCGAGAATTTGAATTCAAATTACAGTAAGACCTGCTACAACTGAAGAACACGAAGGCTAGGAGAGAGACATGATGAAGGAGAAGAAGAACTAAGGGAAGAAGAGAGGAAGATTATGTGAGAAAGAAGGAAGAATCTGTGTCACTCCTCCGAAAGAAGATTAGCATAATCCGATGTAGTGAGTCCCTTCTTGTAAAGAAAGGATAATCCAAACTGTTGTACAAAGCACATATCCGTCTATTACAATTTCCGCGAAGGAGACATGGGCTACGAGGAGGATGCAATTCTCGACGTAAGAGAGGTTTAGTAAACCAAAATTTAGCAATTATGGTAATCTGGGATGAATCGCTTTATCTTTAATTGTATGATGAAGTTTCGTTCACAAAGAAACCCATTTAACGCTTCTGTTATATTGTATTCTATTGAAAAATAAGTCATTACATACTATGAAGTGTTTGGTAGATTTTAAAACTGTGAATGTTGTTCACTACTTTCCTTACGTACCAATTCACCAAGAGAGTTCAAGTATCTGCTATTTTCAACACATCAGAGCCTTATATCACTGAAATGTTGTCGATTTTATCGTTAGTTTACAAGCAAAACACATTAAGTTAAAAATATACATCTGAAATAACGGAGTGTATAATGTATATGAAGGATTCAGTGGGCCAAGCGCCATTTATTAAAAGCGGAGAAAGCAAGGGTTAAAGTTAAGTGAATACTTACTTACTTACTTACTTACTTACTTACTTACTTACTTACTGACTTTTAAGGAACCCGGAGGTTCATTGCCGCCCTCACATAAGCCCGCCATTGGTCCCTATCGAGCAAGATTAATCCAGTCTCCATCATCATATCCCATCTCCCTCAAATTCATTTTAATACTATCTTCCCATCTACGTCTCGGCCTCTCCAAAGGTCTTTTCCCTCCGGCCTCCCAACTAACACTCTATACGCATTTCTGGATTCGCCCATACATGCTACATGCCCTGCCCATCTCAAACGTCTGGATTTAATGTTCCTAATTATGTCAGGTGAAGAATACAATGCGTGCAGTTCTGCGTTGTGTAACTTTCTTCATTCTCCTGTAACTTCATCCCTCTTAGCCCCAAATATTTTCCTAAGCACCTTATTCTCAAACACCCTTAACCTATGTTCTTCTCTCAAAGTGAGAGTCCAAGTTTCACAACCATAACGAACAACCGGTAATATAACTGTTATATAAATTCTAACTTTCAGATTTTTTGACAGCAGACTGGATGATAAAATCTTCTCAATCGAATAATAACCGGCATTTCCCATAATTATTATGTGTTTAATTTCCTCCCGAGTATCATTTATATTTGTTACTGTAGCTCCCAGGTATTTGAATTTTTCCACCTCTTCAACAGATAAATTTCCAATTTTTATATTTCCATTTCGTACAATATTCTCGTCACGAGACATAATCATATACTTTGTCTTTTCGGGATTTACTTCCAAACCTATCTCTTTAAACTTAAGTGAATACCGTAGTTTAATGAAGATTGACATATCATTTAGTTTTAATGTGTATACTTTATATTACTTGCTATATGTTTCCATTGAATTGTGGTAATAAGTTTATTTTAACCCTTGTTTTCTACGGTTTTAGTAAATGGCGCTTGGCCCACTATGGTTCTGAACTCTTCATATGATGTATGTGTATAAATTTAGAATTGGAAAATACATACACAAAAAGAGAAACAACTTACTAAAAATAATATTTTGAGGGTTCAGTTTTGTTAAAAGCTTTCAAAACGTCCTTTCCTCAAAGGTAATATATTTGACTTAATGTGTTTTTCTTGTAAACCGACGTTATATTGTCATTTGTGTCTTCTGCCGACGACTCGCAGTTGTTTCTTATTTGGTACACTATGTAATTATTCCTAATGGAGTGGTGTAGAGTTTCCACACAAATCAATCATTAACACCATAACGTAATTACGAATAAACTCATAAATAATAAATAAGTATAAAATTTCCTCAGCATCGAGTACATTGAAGAAAATTGATTTTTTCGAAATGCCACTTCTATATTATTGCACATTTAATTAAAGTTCTATATATCTAAATCTCATCGTGTTTAAAATAAAATTTTAAATTTACACTAACCCTTTGCTTCTGTCATTCACGTGTACATAGGTAGTTAGAGCAATTAACTGTACTGTTTTCTTTTTTCGCTTGGTTATTTAACGATGCTTTATCGACTACAGTGTTATTTAGCGTCCATGGAATTGGTGATAGCGAGATGGTATTTGGTGTGCTGACACCGAGAATTACCTGACATTGCCATACTGTTCGGGAAAACCTCGGAAAAAATTCAACCAGACAATCAGCCCAAGCGGGAATAGAGCCCATTGTTAGAGGAATGCTGGAAGCGATGTACAAAATAATTATCATACAGGCATATTCATGTAATCTCTCAACCACATATAAGATTGACTAAAACTAAAAATTGATTACATACTATTACCATTACTAATTTCAATAGATATTACCGCGTGAATCTAGTTCTGCTACGTCTAATGGATTCAAATGTGTTTTATACAACTGGCTTAAAAATCCTTTTCAAACTATCATCGAATTTCTTGAATTAGCTTCTCTGGATTTGTATCTTAATATTTTGTATGTATTGCTATTTATTGTATTACGTTTAATGTTATGTATGGTGTTATGGTATGACACGATGTTAAAAAAAGTATCGAATATTTTAAGAGGTGCTAGTATGCATCAAAACAAGAAAATAATGTCTAATAAACATAGGTCCTACAACACATATTTTCTGAGATCTGAACACTTGTTCATAAGAGGTGCTCAATGTCGCAACCATTCATGGCAATGCATTTCTCTGCCCTTCGGTGTAAGGAGTCACGCATTTTTTAAAATTTGTTAATACATTAATAAGAAAGTCCTGATAACGAACCCAAGTTAATCTCTGTGGTAACACGAATGGCCCTATTAATCTTTCACCAAGAACGCCTGCCCATATGTTGATTGAGAATCGGTGCTTATGCTTTGTTTCTTCAACTGCATGGGGATTTTCATCAGCCTGCACATGCTGATTATGAAAATTCACATCATCATCTCTGCTGAATCCCGCTCATAACCGCAACTAAACTTTTATTTTCAGTATTCCTTGCGACGTATCATTATTCCATGCCAAGGGTGTCAACTACGGTATGATTATATGGTAGTCTGCTGTATTATAAGGCAGAGAAATGCATTGCCATAAATGGAGTAACAATGAGCATCTCCTATGAACAAGTGTTCTGATCTCAGAAAGTATGTGTCGTAGGACACATGTTTATTAGACATTTTTTCTTGTTTTGATGCATACTATTACCTCCTAAAATATTGGATACTTTTTTAAACACTCTGTATATGTCTAGCATTATTTCAATGTTCACGACAATAGTACTAAACAATTTGCTGTCGAGAAAAAATATTCTTGCAACTAATTAAACGTTATGATTTAGAGATAATAAACAATATTCAAATATTAGCAATTAATTCATTCAGTCTTTAAGAAATTTTACAATGTGCGTAATTTAGCTATAAGGTTATTTGTTTTGGAGACGGAGTTCTACACATAACATCGACCATAATATTGTATAAAGCCAACGCATTATTGTAGGCTGCTACATTTTGGTGAAATGGGAATTTGATGGCAGTGAAATTTCGAATTTCCCAAAGGAGCGTATTGGATGTTAGTAAGCGCGTGCGTATATCAGATCGTAATCCTAGATACGGAAGCTTTGCAATCTGTAATATTACTTTACGTGGAAGTTGCTCTAATTATTAAACAGGAATACTGAACGGAACTTAATTAAATACACTAGTAAAGAAAATTAAGCTTTTTTCTTTCACAAACTAAATTAACCGAATCTAAGTGTCTTTGTCTTGCAGAATTCTAATATGATTTCAAATTTTTTCAATCGAGGTTTGTTTGTGACGGAGATTTAAAGTTTTCATAGAATTAGTGCTTACATAATGCTAAATCTTTTTTTTTTGTGACACAGATTTAAAGTTTTAATATAATTAGTGCTTACATAATGCTAAATCGGGTTTTTTTGTGACAGAGATTTTAAAGATTTCATAGAATTAGTGCTTACATAATGCTAAATCGGATTTTTGTGACAGAGATTTAGAGATTTCATAGAATTGGTGCTTACATAATGCTAAATCGTTTTTTTTGACAGAGATTTAAAGATTTCATAGAATTAGTGCTTACATAATGCTAAATCGTTTTTTTTTTTGTGACAGATTTAAAGATTTCATAGAATTAGTGCTTACATAATGCTAAATCGATTTTTTTGTTCCAGATTTAAAGATTTCATAGAATTAGTGCTTACTTAATGCTAAATCGGGTTTTTTGTGACATATTTAAAGATTGCATAGAATTAGTGCTTATATAATGCTAAATCGGTTTTTTTGTGACAGAGAATTATAGATTTCATAGAATTAATGCTTACATAATGCTAAATCGAATTTTTTTATGACAGAGATTTAAAGATTTCATAGAATTAATGCTTACATAATGCCAAATCGGGGTTTTTGTGACATATTTAAAGATTGCATAGAATTAGTGCTTATATAATGCTAAATCGGTTTTTTTTGTGACAGAGAATTATAGATTTCATAGAATTAATGCTTACATAATGCTAAATCGAATTTTTTTATGACAGAGATTTAAAGATTTCATAGAATTAATGCTTACATAATGCCAAATCTGGGTTTTTGTGACATATTTAAAGATTGCATAGAATTAGTGCTTATATAATGCTAAATCGGTTTTTTTTTGTGACAGAGAATTATAGATTTCATAGAATTAATGCTTACATAATGCCAAATCTGGGTTTTTGTGACATATTTAAAGATTGCATAGAATTAGTGCTTATATAATGCTAAATCGGTTTTTTTTATGACAGAGATTTAAAGATTTCATAAAATTAATGCTTACATAATGCCAAATCGGGGTTTTTGTGACAGAGGTTTAAAGATTTTATAGAATTAGTGCTTATATAATGATAAATCGAGTTTTTTTGTGAAAGAGATTTAAAGATTTTATAGAATTAGTGC
Source organism: Periplaneta americana (assembly GCF_040183065.1). Lineage (NCBI taxonomy): Eukaryota > Metazoa > Arthropoda > Insecta > Blattodea > Blattidae > Periplaneta > Periplaneta americana. Next base: position 38,164,159 of record NC_091123.1, read on the forward strand.
TTACGTAATGCTAAATCGGTTTTTTTTGTGACAGACTTAAAGATTCCACAGAATTAGTGCTTACATAATGCTAAATCGGTCTTTTTTGTGACAGAGATTTAAAGATTGCATAGAATTAATGCCTACATAATGCTAAATCAGTTTTTTTGTGACAGAGATTTAAAGATTTCATGAAATTAGTGCTTGCATAATGATGAATCGGTTTTTTTGTGACAGACTTAAAGATTCCATAGAATTAGTGCTTACATAATGCTAAATCGGTTTTTTTTGTGAGAGAGATTTAAAGATTGCATAGAATTAATGCCTACATAATGCTAAATCAGTTTTTTTGTGACAGAGATTTAAAGATTGCATAGAATTAATGCCTACATAATGCTAAATCAGTTTTTTTGTGACAGAGATTTAAAGATTTCATAGAATTAGAGCTTATATAATGAAAAATCGAGTTTTTTTGTGAAATAGATTTAAAGATTTTATAGAATTAGTGCTTACATAATGCTAAATCGGTTTTTTTGTGACAGACTTAAAGATTCCATAGAATTAGTGCTTACATAATGCTAAATCGGTTTTTTTTGTGAGAGAGATTTAAAGACTGCATAGAATTAATGCCTACATAATGCTAAATCAGTTTTTTGTGACAGAGATTTAAAAACTTCATGGAATTAGTGTTTACATAATGATAAATAGGTTTTTTTGTGACAGACTTAAAGATTCCATAGAATTAGTGCTTACATAATGCTAAATCGGTTTTTTTTGTGACAGAGATTTAAAGATTGCATAGAATTAATGCCTACATAATGCTAAATTAGTTTTTTTGTGACAGAGATTTAAAGATTGCATAGAATTAATGGCTACATAATGTTAAATCAGTTTTTTGTGACAGAGATTTAAAGATTTCATAGAATTAGTGCTTACATAATGATAAATCGGTTATTTTTGTGACAGAGATTTAAAGACTTTATAGAATTGGTGCTTACATAAAGCTAAATGTAAATATACGCCTCATTTTGTCTTAATTAAAAAGATTTATATGATGATTTTCGGGCATATTTTGTCTTTGGAATGTCTCTTCATGGTTCAGCAGTAGTCTGCCCCCATATTGGTACTTTTGCCTTGGTACCTCCTTCGCTTTGCATAAATTTGCTAATGGAAATGCTCTCCATATTCATCCCTATAAGCCCCAAAAATTTCCGGAAGAAGTCTAGATTGGAGTCCAAGTGAATTTTTAAAGACATGTTGCATTGTATGAATTCACAAAATCACTATTTCACAATAGTTTTAATCTTCGTGATTTTCGAGGAAACTATAACAGATATTTTTTAATGTTTTCCAGGCTGCTTTTTCCAGTGGATTTAATAGTTTCTCAAAACTTTCATCGTCCAATATTAGTGATCTTAATTGTGGTTCTATAAAAATTTCTTCCTTCAGTTTTGTAAAATTAGATTCTAAGTAGGTACATAAATGCAGCAGAATTTTCATCAACTGTTTTTACAAAATGTTTTATAAGTCTCAGTTTTATATGCAGTAGAGGTAAATAAGATACGTTTTCAGGATTTATTAATGAGATATTTGACACATTTTTATGCCCAGGAATAAAAGATTCACCTTTAGACCAATGTTTTCTAATGTAGCGAGACTTCCTATCCCTGCTGTCTCATTCACACAACAAACAGCAGCATTTAATGTATCCAAGTTGCAAAACCAGCAATAAAGCTATCACCTTCAAATCTCCACATATATTCCACTTCTATTTTGAATACTGGATGTTCTCTAGCAGCAATTCCAATTTTCATATATCTCTTTCATATCAGTGGCATGCGCCATAGGTATTGATGGGAATACATTGCCATTATGCAGAAGTAGGCCTACAGCTTTGACTAACTTTCGGTGAGTCTATGAACAATCGCCACTCATCTGGCTGGTGTTCATGTGTGAACATGAATAACCCTGCACAGTGTTGCCAATCCATTCTGAATAATATTTCCACAATTTTATTGACGAAAAGTTATCAGTTGTTATAATTACTTACTTACTTACTTAATTACTTACTTACTTACTTACTTACTTACTTACTTACTTACTTACTTACTTACTTACTTACTGGCTTTTAAGGAACCCGGAGGTTCATTGCCGCCCTCACATAAGCCCGCCATTGGTCCCTATCCTGAGCAAGATTAATCCATTCTCTATCATCATATACGACCTCCCTCAAATCCATTTTAATATTATCTTCCCATCTACGTCTCGGCCTCCCTAAAGGTCTTTTTCCCTCCGGCCTCCCAACTTGCTGTGGTCGTCTCAGAGAATCAATCCCATTCCGAGGCTTATTTGAAGGATTCGTAACAAGCTGTTTTTTTTAATGTGATGGGTTGTTAGCCCTTCGCCCAACCCCCAAGCTGGAGGACCACCCCTCATCAGCTGTCCGCGACTGCTTATTCAATATATTCACAGCTACCCTCCATATCTGGAGGCCGTCTCCTCGATCCGCAACCTGAGGACGCGCCATGCCGTGGTGATAGGGACCCACAATACTTGGTATCAGTTGTTATAACTTATGAAAATTATAACAAAGAAAGCCTGATATATACCCATAGAAGTATATTATACAAAAAGTGACTGTCACAAAAAACCCTACCTGATGGAAAAAGTCCGATTACATATTTCAGTTCTGGATCAAAATCTGCACTAGAATCAGCATTTAGTTTTCTTATGAAAGAAATCATGTTGACCAGTGATATTAAAGGATGTTGTTTTAAATGTGATACAGAGAAAGAATACAACATTATTTGAATTATAATTTTACACGAAAATGAAAGAAGTACGTACAGCTAAGTAAAGATTATATGGGTTTCTTAAAAATGTTTTAAGACAGTCACTCATAAGAGTTCATTTTTAATGCTAGGTAACCGTGTTGATAACAATTAACTGTTACACAATAGCGTGAGAAAAGTACTTTATACCAGTACGGAGGAGCGACTACGTTGAAAATGGTGTACGATACTAAGGTTAAAAATAAAATTATTTTGTTCGCAGGTTTACTACAATCGGCCTCCGATCTCGTTTTATAGATATCCTTAACCACAAAATAAAATGCCGTTTTTGATACTTATATCGTAAATAACTTTCTTATTCACCTATTTATGTAAAAGAAAAATTCAAGTAAAGTAAATTTATGTTTGGTAACATAATGGATAATGTATAGGGATATTACTTCAGTTTACTCCAACGTATTGAATTCGTGGATGATATTGGACTTTAAAAAATTGTTTTTCTTTATAATCCGAACAGAAGGAGAGACTGTGAAAGATTTTACTTTTATCGGACTGGACTAAATATAGTACTATACTTCTAAACTCTCTCTGCTATTGCTGATACTACTACTACTACTGCTGCTGCTGCTGCTGTTGATGATGATTATGATGATGATTTTGATAATGATGATGCACATGAAATAATGAGAATAGTATTTACTTTACTTCTAAAGACATTGGCTCTACCCGGTGAGATATAAGTAATTTCGTTCCCCATTCTTCGTATGTATTTTCTTTGGTATATACCAGGGGTCCTTAACCTATAGGTTGCCGTGGCTTTTTGGATTTGTAGCCATACTTTCTCAAAAGTAAAATTTAAAAGTGATAATTAACGTACTTAATTTAAAATTGTAAACATTTTCAGAAGGACGTTTTTACAAACAATAATGAAAACATTAAGATTGTATAATAATAATAATAATAATAATAATAATAATAATAATAATAATAATAATAACCTCTGCTTGAGATTCTGGCTGATAGGCTACATCATTATCGGACAGTACATCTCACTTGACAGAGGAAGAATAGTAATATTGTTTGTACAGGCCTATATCTTAGAGGCGTATACTGGTTAAAAGGGTTTGGGCTACTGCTGACCCTATTATTACACAAAATATATCTAACAATTACTTTAATTTTAATTACTATGGTAAAACTAATAATACAAAATTATTACATTATGTTATATTATAAAATTTTTCTTTTGTAATTTCCTACCGGTAGCCCCGGTAGCCCGCAAAATACGCCCCTGAGTCTTAAGTATGAATAAAGTTAAATATGTTATTAGTCAGCGATGTGTGCAATGTAGAAGGAAAGGAACTTGCCATCTACCCCATTATCTCATCACTTGGTTGCTTCATGAGTGGTGTCACTTATGGGGTTCCATCTTGTCTTGGAACAATTGACTAAACAACAACAATAATAATACTTACAAATAATATTTAGAGAACTCTGAGGTTCATTGCCGCCCTCACATAAGCCCGCCATCGGTCCCTATCCTGAGCAAGATTAATCCGTCCCTAACGTCATATTCCACTTCCCTCAAATCCATTTTTATAAATGATTGATTAAATGGCAAACTTACTAGTGTTAATTATAAAAGCACATGTGGTTTACAGCTGTTTCGGTGTTCACATGACACCATCACAGTCTAGTATATACAGTCGCGAAGTGCAATACGCAGTAAATATGCAAATATTAGGTAGTTGCTCACCACTAGGATCGCTAATATCGCCTCATTACAGGCAATGCAAAATAGTACCGTCACAGTCTATTGTTTCTAGCACCCTCAAAACTCAAGCTTCGTGACTGTATATAGTAGACTGTGACACCATCATCAGAGCCTTCTAGATCTCGGCATCATCTCGACATCGCTACGTGTTGTGGGGGTGCGTTTGTGTGATGAAAAGTGGAGTCAAATAGTGTGTGTGTTCTGAAATTGATCTGTGTGTTGAGAATTTGATTAGGGTGTGTTTTAGTGTGTCTGTATATTTCATATTGTTCTAGTGTGTTGAGTTTTTGAATTTTGGGTTGTATGTGTAGCATTTCCATCTCTGTATTTATGTTATTGTATATGTGGTTAGCATTAGTTATGTGTTCGGCATATGTAGATACATTGTGTCCTCTGGTTATTGCTTTAATGTGTTCTTTGTATCGTGTTTTGAATGATCTGCCTGTCTGTCCAATGTAGAACTTGTCGCATATTATCCTCCCATCTAAGTTTCGGTCTTCCAAAGATCTTTTTCCCTCCGGCTTCCAACTAACACTCTATATGCATTTTTGGATTCACTTATACGTGCTACATGCCCTGCCCATTTCAAACGTCTGGATTTAATGTTCCTAATTATGTCAGGTGAAGAATACAATGCGTGCAGTTCTGCGTTGTGTAACTTTCTCCATTCTCCTGTAACTTCATTTCTCTTAGCTCCAAATATAATAATAATAATAATAATAATAATAATAATAATAATAATAATAATAATAATAATAATAATAAATATCTAATATTCCGTATTACACTCTGAATATAAAATAATTATTTTTCAAAGTATTTTTATTCTTATTTCCTTTAAATGCGATTTTTTTCTTGATTATATTTCTTTAGTTTAGAGTTTTAGTTTTCCAATCTTTATAAGTGGAAGTTAAAATTTAATACCATGTGAGTGAATTTAATATAAGCAACTATACCGTAGATGTACTTCTCAGAAAGGTATAACTGTCAGTGAAGCATAACTCTGACGTAATCATTCCTGCATTTGTAAGTGGGTTAAACAGTACTTAGGTCAACAGGTCAAATGTCTGGTATAATTCTTGACAGACTTGTGAACTATCTGCCTGTATGAGTGATCTCTCGACAGAGTTGCAGGTTAGGGCCTATCTGCTAATTCGTGATATTGCAGATTATATTAAGCCCTTGCTAGAGGAATGGGAGTCCATTAAAGGATTGCAAACTGCCCCTATCTGTGACGTTAAATTATGCAACGAGGGTAATCTGCATCATGCTAATTAAATAACGCGTACAACAGATTAATCTCTATTATCGGCGCTGCCACTCACGTTTTACGGATGTTGAGTGTCTTACGTCATCAATAATTTCAAGATAGTATTACACTGATTTACGTGAAAGAAGACTTCTCAAGTTCTGTGTATTTGTGACTTTCCTAATAACAGCTATGTCTGTGAAAGCTATCGGAAAAGAATTCTTGACTAGAGAATTTAAGTGGTGGAACTTGATTTCCCTGAATTTGTGTTTGCGTACGTTAACAGTTGAGTAACATCGGCTTTTCATTTTATTGTCAGTCCATAGGGCTGGGTATTTTTCTTTCCATTTACTTGCCCTATAACATCTCCTCGGTGACCTTACATCGTGCTGACCACACGGTTATAGAGGATCATAATGTGACACGTTAGTGTTATTTCAGATATAATCTTACCCTATATCGTATTCGCTTTTAAGTCGAAAGGAAAGAGATAAAATAAGACAGCGAAAGAAGCAAAGAGAGAAAGAAAAACAAAGAAAGAGAGAAAGAAAGGAGAAAGGAATGAAGGTTAGAAGGAAAGAAAGAAAAGAAGAAGGAAAGAAAGACAGAAAGAAAGAGAGTGAAAAGAAGAAGAGAAAGAAAAGAAGAAAGAACGAAAGAAAGAAAAGAAAGAAAGTTATGAAAGAGAAAAAAATGAAAAGAAGAAAGAAAGAATGAAAGAAAGAAAGAAAGAGAGAAAGAAAGAAGGAAGGAATGAAGGTTAGAAGGAAAGGAAGAAAGAAACGAAGAGGGAAAGAAAGACAGAAAGAAAGAGAGAGAAAAGAAGAAGGAAAGAAAGAAAGAAAAGGAGAAGAGGAAAAGAAACAAAAAAGAAAGAAAGAGAAAAGAAGAAGGAAAGAAAAGTAGAAGGAAAGAAAAGAAGAAGGAAAGAAAGAAAAGAAGAGAGAGAAAAAAAAGAGTAAGAAAATCAAGAATGAAAGAGGGAAAGAAAATAAGAAGAGAAAAAAGAAAGAAAGAAAGAAAGAAAGAGAGAAGAAAGAAATATAGGAAGAAAAAGAAAGGAAGGAAGAAAGAAAAAAGAATAAGGAAAAAAGAAAGAAAAGAAGGAGAAAAGAAAGAAAAGAAGGAGAATAGAAAGGAAGAAGAATTAAGTTGATTTGACTTTATCAATAATGCAGTGTGTAATATGAAGTCAAGTCAATAAATTATTTATTATTTGAATAAAAATGAAAGTAGCGACCTAGAATTTTAAATGAATCTCCTGAAACTGCCACTCTTAGATGATAGTGATTTCGATATGTACAGAAACGAAACAAAGAAGCAACAGTTACAACATGGCGGCAGTATAACAATGTACAGTATGTATGTATAGATGAGGAGGCGGGACCTGGCATGTGAGCTGGCGAGAGAAAAAAAATAAGCTATCAGAAAGAGAGCTTGTTTGATTATGGTTAATATTGTACGAATCTACTGACATGGAAGTTCATCTCAGACTAAAACCTATCATCCTCCATATTCTTTGGTGATATAGCCAGGGCACATGATAAAATGACAGGGCAGGGCTAGCCTCCTCTACTGTACGTAAATACGTATGTAATTGACTACGGTATATATTTACATGAACATTTTTGCTTGTTTTTAGGTTCTCTGTTCATTACATAATGTTATCACGTATATTAGGTAATGCTGTGTATAACGAAAACTGGTAAGGCTCATCCTTTAATTAGAGTGCAGTAACTTAGCTAAATGTTCAAAATAATCTATGAAATATTTTGCGGGCTGATGAATATTCACACAGAGAACCTCACTTTCTTTACCCAATAACACAATTCCTAATGAGCGCGGTTACAAGCTTACGTATTACCCCACCAGATGGAACGCATGGCGTCGGTATTGGTTTCGTACTGCTAATTCTGACTTGTAAAATAAGTGTGAGCTTTGTTCGATAATTTATAGCGTTGCTATGGGATACAAAACTCTGCTTGTATCCCGTGAGGTTCCCTGGGTACCACAGACCAGAGTCCCGAGGGATTATGCATCATAGTTAGCCAGTTCCCTCCAGGTTTGGCACTGTGGTGGAAGTCTTCGGTGCTGTGTGTACACTGCACTATTATAGATGAGATATTCGTGCCTCCACGTTCTGCCGTCCAGACAACTCAAGCAAATGATTTGTGTTCGCCGTACCTGCAAACTATCCAGCCTGCCTGTCTAGCGCTGTTGCCAGAAGGCTATTCTCCTCATCCCTAATTTCCTTATGTCCGCATAGCATGTCTCCATTATTACTCCAGACGGTATAATCTGATGTTCAAGATCATGTCTCCATCTCAAAATTTAAATTTTAAATATGTATTCTTATATGAGATCTGGTACATTATATCCTCAAGAGAAACAGAAACTATAGTATATATTTCTTAAATTTCCGTAAAAGTGGAGATACGCATAAAACGGTTTTGCATTGAAAAACTTATTCGTTCGATAAAGGCTCCGAACTTCTCACAGTAAATTCATACATTTGTAACTTCAGATGAAAATTTAAATAATTTACCTTAAGTAATGTAAAATATCTCTGTCATACAAATTCGGAAACTGAGTTCCTTTAAAAAAAGAACCATATCGTCGGTTTCTTGGTAAAAGTGACCAAGTCCAAAATGCAAAATTGTTGGATAAAGACATTTAAAGATTTAATGATCCATTCAAAGATAACTGTATTTCTTTAGATGTTAGTAATTAGTTATTTTGAAGGTAAATGTGCTACATTTTTAGTTTTGAATATAAAATTATGTCTTTAATTTTCATAATGCTTGGAAGCCTTCAATGTGACTTGGTCTATTTTACCAAGAAACCGACAATATAGGCTTACATTGAATCTTATAAATGAAATCTTCCTTACAAACGCTGGGAATGGTCCCTCTGATATGGAGATACATATATTTAATCTTGTAAAATAAGCTTAGCTCTCTTTCTAACACATATGCTGAAAATGGTCCCCATCCGACACATACATACCTATATTGAATTTTGTAAGCAAAATCTTCCCCACAAATGCTCAAAATGGTCCCCTCCGACATCAAGAAACATGTGTATGTAGGGGAAACTCGGCTAATTCCGCAGTACTGGTAATTCCGAAGTAGTGCATATATGATTTTACTGCGGCTTTACAATAGCGTGAACGTAAGTTTTGAGAGGTTGTCAACAGGAGGCATGTCCTCTGCAGTGCTATAGAAAAAAAATCAAGGATATTGGTCGACACCTTTGTCGGCAATACAGTGAAACATTGAAAGTTGGCTGTTTTTTGGTGTTTTGTTACACAGCTGTGAAGAAAATTAGCATTATTACATATGAATTGTTCCTTTTATGTTACTTTCATAATGTATTTCATAATTATTTACTACTGCGGAATTAGCCAAGTCCTATTGCGGATTTATCCGCACTGTTGCGGAATTACCCGAGTTGGTCTTTTTCAACTGCAATGTATGTAAGACTGAATATAATTGCATTTCAATAGGTCTCTTTATCTCATTTGGTAATGAAAGGTTTCGTCCATGTCTACATACCTTGATAATATTTTTCAATAAACATTTTTATAGAAATATGATAGATTTACTTCTTAATATTGCAAATTAGCCGAGTCTCCCCTATTTATTGACACTGCAAATGGGTAAATACCCGGTGGCAGTGGTAACTAATTACACTCAATAATGACATTTAATAACAATAATAATAATAATAATAATAACAACAATAATAATAATAGTATAACAATATTAACAAGAAGCATCCTAAATTAAATGAAGCACGATCACTTAAAATAACATTCAAAGTAAATATAATTTGTATCTTAACCCTAAGTTCGAACTTAAACCCACGAGTATATGTTCATGCACGCACAAGTACCTTTCAGCACTAACTCACTTCGCTCTCAACTCATTCACTGCACTGGAACTACGACACATTTCACTGACACTATCCTGATTTCAATAACCCTTCAAAAACATTTCTCTGTTCAAATAATTTTCAGTACCACTATACAATATAAAACTTCACTGACAAAAACATACTTCACTGACACTTCTTCACCGATACAACACTTCGAATAACAAAACATCAATAATTAAATCCCTATTATTCCGTAGAATCGTACTTACTATATTAACCTCAAAATCGCTAGCCTAGACTCTATTGCAAACTATTTTAGCAGTTCACCATAACTCACACCCTTACACTGTAAACCAGTCTCTTTTCTTTGCCACTATAACTCTCAGAATTTGGTTAAAGCTCATTGTACTTTCACTACAACACACTGTCTCTCTCTCTTTCCCTCTCTCTCATAAGAACGCTGAAAATGGTCCCTCTGACATGGAGACATACATTGAGTCTTGTAGAATAGATCTCTCTCTCTCTCTTTTCCTCTCTCTCATAAGAACGCTGAAAATGGTCGCTCTGACACGGAAACATACATTGAGTCTTATAGAATAGCTCTCGCTCTCTTTCCCTCTCTCATAAAAACGCTGAAAATGGTCCCTCTGACATGGAGACATAAATTAAGTCATGTAGAATAGCTCTCTCTCTCTCTCTCTCTCTCTCTCTCTCCGTATTTCTCTCAGTCTCCATCGAATGCTGTGCTGTGGAGTAAAGAAGATCGCATCCATTTGATGCTTTCTGATTAACACAAAATGATCTTCAAAATTAGGCATATAACCCTGTATACAGGCCAAAAACAAAAAATGCCACTTCTGCATGCTCAACCAAATATTACATTGAAAATAAAGCACTGGAATACAGGACGGTTGCCCTAACGCAAAATTGCAGGACATTTATATTATGATGTATACTTATATAAATGTTTTTAAAAGATAATAGGATAAAAATGCCATGTAATAGTAATATACGTTACAAGAGCGGTATGTTGACGTTTTCATGTTCGAGGAAAAGATTGAAAAAGCGAAACGTAATTGAGCTTTTTTAATTTCCGATAACATGAAAACAAACATACCGCTCGTGTATCGTACATTACTTTGTGCGAAGATCGTTTATTACATATCTGAAAGACGAATTTCTAATTAGTTGTAATGAAATCTCCATGTTGGTTTCTGTTTAATGACGGCAACTTCGGAAAACCAAAATATCTTTCTTCAACATTGTTGCTATAAAATGTTTTTTGTGTTTACTATATTCCAGCAGGCCGTGGTATATGTCTGTCTTTTTTTTGCCCCAGTCTATAAATGCGAACTTAAAACAAACGCTAAGGTTATGTAATGATTTATTTTTCATTTTAATATTTTAACAATATTATTTATATAACATATTGCAGTAATAACATCGGCATCTGGAATCTTGTGGATTTTTTCACGGCTTCCTTAATGTTACTTGTATCAGGAATGCAATAAGTTTCGTGGAGTAGTAGACTTTACTTAATTTTTGAAAATATTTAAAAACAATAATTAACATTGCAATTTAGGTGAAATTGCAGTGGTAAGTTTCAAATTTATAATTATTACTATGTTAAACGTCCCTAAAAATAATATGCTAGAAGCCTAAAGCAGTAAAATGAATGTCGAGCTTAAGCGGTAAGAAGAGGGAAATTGTTATGTGTGTTACCTTGGGAAACTGAATGTGGTATTTCACACTTACCGCGTATTGGTTCTGTGTGGAAAACAAGCAAATACGCACGATCTCGCACAAAATATTTTTTCTGGGAAATCTAGGCACAAAGGAACAAATTGAATAAAACTTTCCTATTCATACTATGCTGATGATGCATCTCTTGAAAGGACTGTGACTGAATACCTTGTATCGTATGCAATTGAAATAACTTACGTACAGTAATTTTATGTTTACTTAAGCTATAAAGTATACCAGTTATGTCAAATAATTTACTTTTCGTATTACGAAAAATGTTCTCATTTGCAATCGAGATACGGAGATCCATCTTGTTATTTGAGTGCATAATAAATTTAATTGTATCATTTATTGTTCCATTTTTAACAATAATCGAAGGAAATAAGTTACAAATCTCTGATATAATTCGGAACATGATAAAGCTACTGAATTGTTGCGAAACGCGGAAAAATGAGAAAATATACGTTATCTTCGAGACAACATTCATGTATTATTTAAGCTCTTTGTTACGAAGAAAGGAATTTTAGTGACACCGTTCTGTACATTGCATTCCTAATAAGAAAATATAAAACATTAAACTATTCAGTCTAATAATCCTGAGCCGTCACTGAATGCAGGAAAAAGGTAACAGGTTTTAATTTTCGTAAGGAATTGAAGCTGCAACCTTACAGTTCTCAGTTAACTAAATCTATTTAAAGATTTGCCTTTCAACAATAAATACACTAAGATAAGTCTTTACTTTATTTTCTGGTAATGGAGTCAGTTTATTTTAAATAGAATCCTAATAGGGATAATATTATTCCGACATAGCCCATTACAAGTTAGATTTATCACTACCGAAGGAAAATAAATAAACCAATTTAAGGACTCGCAGTTTTTTCTTGCTAATCAAGCAGTAAATCACTTTGCGTATTAGGCACATTCATCGCTTGTACAGTGCCAAGTTGGGACATTTCCAGCGAGGCGGAGATAAATTTTCTGTAAACAGAACTACTGTGAAAGTACGCTGCAATTCTCAGTAAGTCCCGAAAAATGCAAGTAGTGAATGTGTAAGAGACGGAATTAATATGAACACACAGGGTTAAAACAAATTTACGGCAGAATAACGTATAATTCAACATTTCAATATTGAAAAGTTAGATTGGATTCAACTTCAGTGAAAACCTTGCTAAAATCGCTATTAATACCGGATGTGTGAAATAATTGAATCGTCAATTGTTGAAACCAAATAAATTTTTTTTTTTTTCATTTTTAAGGAGAAATAAAAACAGATTATTGGCGTTGGTATTATTATTGCAATTGAACTGGAATTTTTTATTTTGCAATTAATTTTGATTAATTTTCAGAAAAGTCTGTGATATATAATACGGATATTTATTTTCAGTCAATGACTTTACTGTTAATATGTGTAAGGTGCAAGTCCTTACATTACATGATTTAATATTGTATGAACGTTTTCGTCGGTTTCATACCAACATCATCAGATACAACATTCTATATAGCAATATCGTCACTAACAGGTACATATTCTATTTTGGTTTGTAGAGACATATGTACCTGTTAGTGATGATATTGTTATATAGAATGTTGTATCTGATGATGTTGGTATGAAACCGACGAAAACATTCATACAATATTAAATCATATAATGTAAGGACTTGCACCTTACATAGCCTATATTAATAATAAATTCATTGACTGAAAATAAATATTCGTATTATGGAATTTTTTAGTTTAAAGAGAACTTGATTCTCCTTATATACCAAGAGAAATAATTAACCTATTGCGTATAATTTCGATTTTAGGGGTGCTATTCATAGACATTTCGCTAGCCCGAGCTATGAGCGTGCTAAACTAGCCCCGGTTATCGGCGGGTTACTTGTACAAGATTCATATCATATATCATCGCTAACACTGGTTTATGAATACGAAAACTTTAGTTCCCTGATCATCCACCGGAAGCCCGGGCAAAGAATGTCTATGAATATGACCCAAGATGTTAAAAAAATTATTTGACTTATTTGGTTTCAACAATTTACAACTTTTTTAAGTTTATTTTTACCGAGTTATGCTTTTAATTTTATTAAACATTTAAAACTGAGCAGTTACAATGTGACACAACAGTTACAAAAAATGATATAATTTCAATTTTAAACGTTTTAACAGATATTTGACTTATTTCGTTTCAACAATTTACTTATTTTTTAAGCTTATTTTCTCCGATTTACGATTTTATTTTATTAAACATTTAAAACTGAGCAGTTACAATGTGACACAAGAGTCACAAATTATTTTATGACAATTGAGATAATTGTAGGAATAATAATAACAATATTGCTGTAAACGGCTGCTCAGATAAAACACAGTGGACACTCAAACGATTTGTGCAGCCAGAAATAATGAAGAATTGTTACAGATTAGCCGGGTCTCCATGTGATTTATACCGCCAAGAGTATAGTATACGAGAAGAGGTCTGCAAATATTGACTAGTATTGCATTCACAGGGTTTCTGATCGAATATGGGGAAAGAGTGTTCAACTGAAATAAGTCAGTGACATATTTGGTTTCAATAACAAACAGGGAGAATCGCTCCTCTCTTTCCACCATATGCAGGACCATATATTTCATTTTGACACCAATCAATCGGCTGTAGACTGAAATGTAATATTCAGTGAAAAAAAAAAATAAATCGAAAATTTTGACTTACTTGGTTTCAACAATTGACGATTCAATTTTTTCTTTGTCATACAATTCGTATGACAAAAATTATTATTATTGTTATTATTATTATTATTATTATTATTATTATTATTATTATTATTTTCATTTGTGTAATAAATTTACTTTCCACACATCATTTTCAGAAATACTTATTTTGTCCTCTTACATTCCTTCATTATTCGCAAGAGGTGAAGATTAACTTTTTCTTCTCCTGATTATGAACAGAAGTATTCACGATGTGTTGTTGAAGATAGACTGTACCTTTAACGAGTACGATGACTTTTTTACTTCCCCAATTTGCTCACTTGTAGCCTCTATTTGAAAAGTCACGAATTTTTATAATCATCACCATAAAAACAGAACAATTCACGAAATTTTGAAAATGAGCTGTACCCTTAACAAGTACGATGTTTTTTTTTTTTTTACTTCCCCATTTTGTTCACTTGAAGCCCTGTTTGAAACGTCACGAAATTTTATAATCATCATCATAAGAACAGAATCATTCATGACTTTTGAAGATCGACTGTACCTTCAACGAGAACGATATTTTTTACTTCCCCATTTTGTTCACTTGAAGTCTCTCTTTGAAACGTCACGAAATTTTATAATAATCATCATAAGAAAATAATTTAATATTATATTTCAAGCTTCACCTTTGAATAGTTTGTTATCACTTCCTCTCTTAATTCAGAACTTTGTAGTAACCTTTCCTATTGTATTCCACTTTTGTTAGATTTATGGAAGTAACTCTTTATTGTCAATATTCTACACATGATAATTATAACTACGATAATGACTACGCTGATCATGATAATTATGACCATGGTTAGTAGTATTTATTTATTTAAGCTGTACGTTTAATCTGTTATTAACGATCTTGCATAAACAGTAAACATTTTTACCGTCAGCGGAATTGTGAGAACGAGAAGGTATTTTGTAGATATGGGGTTAAGAACTCGCCATGGATTACTTGATATTCCTAAAGGAAAACTAAAAGAAAAAAAAAAGAAACAATTAATCCTTCAGTAATCGCTCGGCATACATTTGAAGAGTCCAATGCAAGAATGATGGATGTCATTTGGAATATATTTTGCAGGAGAAGCAATTGAAAGTTTGAAATGCTTAGCGCTCAAAGCTTAACTGTGATTTTCCGATCATTACTGGACAATGACTATCAGTGTTAATGCCATATAACTCTCTATGCACATTCTATATGTCTTAAGCTATGCATTGACAGTCTGGTTCTTTTTCGACAAGAAAGTGACATCCATCATGCTTGCAGTGGACTCTTCATTTGTAATCCATTGCTGTTTATTACGCCATCACATCTCCGCTTTCAAAACTGATAGCGTGAAATTTTCAGTACCTTCCTCCTTGAGTTTAGCTGTGATGTTAGGAGTACTTGGATGTAATTGTGACTCTTTTCTGTGTAATAATATATATATATATATATATATATATATATATATATATATATATATATTCAGAATGGATTACATTGTAATCCGCGCGAGTGATAACGCCAGTGTTTTTAAAAATCGTGAATACAAGCGCGTATTTTCGATTTCCTTATTTGTAATGTAATTTATTCCAATAAGCCATTCATAAGACTTTTTATCCGTATTTTCTATTGTTTGAGTGGTTATTTTATCTTGCAATATAAATAATATTACGTGAACATATTTGATAACACAAAACAATGACTTTCTTTCCCATGAAACAAGCATGACTCTTAGACCCAATAGTGACTTAAATTTTGGGTGTAGAAAATTATAACTCTAGAGTATACAGCGCATGCATTATGTTCAGATACTCCCGCACTCTTCCTACAGAGCTGCGCACGAGATCGGATGAGTCTACTTACGAATTATAGGGGAATAGGTTAGTTTTTGCCTTGAACTCGGTAGACACACGCCCGACCTTCCCTTCTACTCCTACCCCCTCTACAGAAACGTTGTTCCCGTACTGCACATCGCGAATGTTTTGACATAATGCAAGAGCTATAGTTTGTAATAACTAAGAATTAAGCCTATATAATAACGTACTAGCAATAGAGTTTTTAATTATGTTTGCATCATAGTACCACTAATTTTATTGACGTCACTGATTTATATATTAATTTCAAATAGAGTTACATTGTTATATCACAAACATTTTAATTGAGTAGGTAAAGTAATGTTACTATTATAATATGTTGCAAAAATTGTTTATTAAAAAAACAAGAGATTAATTAAAAATGTAATCCGCGCTGCTTTTGTTACAAATTATGGCGCGAGCACTGAAGAGTTTTAATGCTCAGTCCAAACAGTATTCCAACTCATTCCAAAACTAAGCTTCAGATCAGCATATCATTTGGTTTATTTCTAAGCTGCGCTGTTGACTGTCTTAACTGTGTTAGCTAATACGAACATATATTTCTACATATGAAAATATTTTTCGAAATTCGACACTGAAGCTCAGAGAAGAAACACACACATTGCAGTGTCCCTACGTTGGGAAGTCAGTCCAACAAGCCAAGTAGTAGCACTGCCAATGAAGCAGCAATGAATATTAGTAACTGGCACCTGCAGAAGACATCGGACATGAACCGGGACGGCTGAAGAGGGGTGAGGGAAGAAGAGACAATGAGAGAACCCCCCTCTTGAGAGCAAAAGTGATCTCCAATCTCATCTCTATATGTTAATCAGCTTCGAAAACACAAATGCGATTGATTTTCAAAATGCTATCAAACACAATGAAAACACTAATAATAAGTTTACATTTGCTGACGCAGGTCAATACAGAGCAATCAAATGTGTACAATATTACATTCATAATGCAGATCGAGTATTTCTAATCTTCAAGTTGTATTATTAATATCAATATCACACTTGAAATTGAATCGTAAGAGATTGGTGCGAGCATTCCTTTAACGTATAGCGTCATTGGCCGCTCTGTTAAGAATTTATTATGTCTAGCTCCTATAGTAACCAATCGCACTGTAGGTTGTTTAATTGCTAGCTCAATGCCTAAGGAAAGCATAGAAAAAAATTCGAAATGAAAATCTTTTTTGAAAAGTAAGAAAAAGATACTAACTTCGATGTGATCTGTTCAGAATATACATTTACACCTTCAAAAGTTGGTAAGCGGAAAACTTTTTTATTTTTCACATTAGATGGAGGGTCAAAGCGAGAGACGTGTTGAAAAAGAATGAAAATTACTTTTAAAAGTGGTCACTACTCAAAATCTTTACTGGTTTCCGAGTTCCGGCGGGTAAAACAATTTTCACTTGGCGGAGAACGCAAGGATTCAACCTTTTGCCTGTTTGAATCTCAAGAAAAATTCTTTCCTGTGCCTTCTTTTACTTCATTCATTCATTCACAGTTAATTCATGGTATTCCACCCAAGGGCAGGTCTTTCACTGAAAACCCAGCTTTCTCCAATATTTTCTATTTTATGCCTTCCTCTTTGTCTCCGCATATGATCCATGTATCCTAATGTCGTCTATCATCTGATATCTTCTTCTGGCCCCAAATCTTCTCCCGTTCACCATTCCTTCCAGTTATTCTAGTATTTCTGCATGAATAATTTATCCCTCTTGAGCTGTTCTGAGTAGATGAATATCGTCCAAACGATATTCCATGTTTCAACACCGAATTAGGCTTACGGTAAATTTCGTTCACTTCCACGTTATCCGTCTAAAGAAAGTGGCTCCGCTATTGAAATAATGTGAAGTGAATGGCTCTGAGTGGCTCTTTCATCAGTGACATCAACATAGCTTTAACCGTTTAGCTGACCAGTAGGATGCGAAAACTCTCTTGTAGGGTAGACTCGGCTAATTCCGCAATATTAAGAAGTAAATATATGATATGTTTAGCTAAATGTTTGTTGAAAAATATTATCAAGGTATGTAGACATGGACGAAACCTGAGATAAAGAGACCTATTAAAATGCAAATATATTCAGTTGTACGTGCATTACAGTTGAAAAAGAACAACTCGGGTAATTCCGCAATAGTGAGGATAAATCCGCAATAGGACTTGGCTAATTCCGCAGTAGTAAATAATTATGAAATACATTATGAAAGTAACATAAAAGGAACAATTTATATGTAACAACGCTCACTTTCTTCACAGCTGTGTAGCAAAACACGAAAAACAGCCCACTTTCGATGTTTCACTGTATTGCCGACAGAGGTGTCGACCAATATCCTTGATTTTTTTTCTATAGGACTGCAGAGTACATGCCTCCTGTTGACAGCTTCTCAAAACTTACGTTCACGCTATTGTAAAGCCACAGTGACATCATATATGCACTATTGCGAAATTACCCGTACAGCGGAATTAGTCGAATTTCCCCTACTCTTCATTGGTTTGTTGCGTAACATTGATGGTTTGGCCTTCATTTCACTGACGATCGGTAACAAAATGACAGAAAATGTAGCAACCTTGCATTCAGTGATGGTGGAAATAAGTCTAAAGCAAGGAACGGGAAGAGGTAAATAACAACCACCAATATCCTACCTGGCGCGTTAGTTTACTAAACTTTTATGGTGTCATGTACTGTACAGTACATAATTTTGCGACTCAACCGATACTATTACGCGAACACGTGTTGCACTGTTGTCATATATTCACTTTTATTTGTATGACTATCTTAAATACCGTTACAAAAGATCACAAAGATATTAGACTTTTATGTTTAACTCCCCTCCCTGATTCGTCTCTTAAAAGGATCCTATTTAGTCCTCTTCCACCCGGTATAATGTCTTTCTGAATTGGTATTGGGACTTTATGGACACTCTGTACCTTAATTGACGTCGGTGCTCTGAACCATTAAATACGATATACTGAATTTTGTAAGAAGGTATATTTTTTAATCCAAATTGTTTCATACAAATTAAATTGCATAACAAAGATCCAAAGTGCTATTTGTAGGCCTATGTTTTATGCAAGACGTACTTAAAAGCAAGCTGCAAATACATATTTGATGAAGGAAGCAAGGAACGAACATTATTAACTCTAATTAATATTTAATATTATTTTATCCACGTTAATGAAATAACACTCTTACTTAAAATATAAGCTTTCGTACAATTACAGCAAATAGCGTTATTCTCTGTGTTAGGTGGACCATTTCATTACAAACACGTTACACGGTAACTTCATCAATTATGTAATAAAGATTGCTGTGAATTGTTTGCAATGTGTGGAAACCCGTTGTACAATAATGATGAAGCATTAAAGTGACTAACTAATCGTAGTATTTTAAATCATTTAACGATTTAAAGCGAATGTACCATGTGAAAATGTTTCTCGCGTCGATGGAAAAGATTAACGAACTTAATAACTTCAAATTATGAAGAATTATAAATTAGTTACTTGTAAAATAGAGCTTTGTGATAATTGCTTCGCAGAATTCGCTTTGTTTTCAAAACATCACTTTTTCGTTTTTCTTTTTCTTTGCTTGTTCTTCAGAATCAGTAAACAATTATGCGATCTACAATTTATATAAGCATCCAAATGGGGACGTAGAGTAATAGGGGAACAATATTAGTTACGAAAATTAAATTTTTGGGTTAACAGAATGACCTCCTCGGTTTGAATTGACCGCCGCACAGGATCCTTGATAGTTACGCTTGAGTGTTATCCCAGATCACATATATAGATTGATCATTCCTATGTTAAAATCGGTTGTACTTTGAAGAGAACAACCGCCAGGATCGCCACCCGTCCGCCGTAAATGAACACGAGATGGCAGTACAGTCGCTAATGCAATTCAAATGGGAGTTATGACGTGACTCCTTATGTAACAACTAGATGTCAGCATAGTAAAGGTACGGTCACACGTCGCTACTTTTGCAGCGATGCAGTACAAAAAACTGCGCAACTCTCGTACTGCGATGTGTGAACAACGGTGCAACCCGAAAAGTAGCGGCTGCCGAACCTGCTGCTCGCTACTTTTTCATGCTGTCCTCAGCTTAAAAGTAGCGACGTCTGAACAGGGTTCTCAGGGTTGCAGCCGCAGCAATTTTGATATCGGTTTTGTTGAAACTTTTGCTGCGGTTGCGACCAGTGTTGCCGCCCAAATGTGCCAATGATACTTTTATTGTTTGGATGTATTTTAATGTTAGATGTGATGAAAATAAATTATTTGTAACAGTTATTAAATGCACAACACAGTCTGAGCATATTTGCTGACGATATAATTCACTTTTTTTAATTTTCTGTAGCGTAGTTTCAAACAGGAGGGTTGCCAACATTGATTATGTGAATGTGCTGTTGGTTATCATTTAAGTATATAGGCTTTTTAAAAGCTTTATAGTAAAAATAATGCCAATTTCTGAATACTAGTTAGGACAGAAAAGCAAATAATAGATAAGTAAGCTTTCGCATGAGTTTATTAATAATGCGAACATAACCACAAAATGTATATTGAGAAGTCAACACGGAGATAGAAACCTGCAGCAAGACTGCGGCTGCAAAAGTAGCGCCTTGTGTGTGAACAGACTCGCAACCTGCAGTTGCAACATTTGCAGCACTCGGGTTGCGCAGCACGAAAAGTAGCGTGCAGCGCCCTACTTTTGGGTTACGTGTGAACACGACACGCAACTTTTGCAGCTGCAGTACAAAAGTTGCGCAGCAAAAGTAGCGACGTGTGACCGTACCTTAAACCTGACAAAAGTTGTTACCGTCAAAGTCTATAACTCAGAGCAATCTGGGTATATATGATCTAGGGTGTTATTTGTCTTTGAGCAGCACAAGCCGCGCCATTTTAATTACCATCATGGCGTGGACGGTGAGAATCATGCATTTTTTTGTTGAAGCATATTTTAAAAAATGGCGATTCTGTGATTGCATAGCAGAGGCAAATTCGTACCAATTTTAGAGTAGGTCAACACGAAAGAAATCCTAATAAGAAAATCATACTGTTATGGGTGAGAAATGTCGGACGAAAGGTTCAACTTTTAAACAGAAGTCCTCAGGTAGATGTCGCAACATTCGGACTCCCGAGAATATCGCAACAATGAGGCATACTGTTACCACATCACAACGCGATGTTACTGTTATTTGATATACTTAGTCGTTTCCGTTCATTTATGAAAGAATGTGATGTTAGTTTTAATTTTGATATTAGAAACTCATTCTGTGAATAATGAACTGAAGTCCCTTCCGCGTCCACTTCGGTACTTGATTCAACCCTAAACGAGACCTGACTAACATCCGCTTTACCCTCACATCAACCCTCAAACACCAAAGCTCATTTAAACCCTAAGTAAACCCTTCTATTTTGTAAGAGAAGGGATTTACTGGAGTGAAGTAGGCCTACTGATCCCTCAATAGGAAATTTATAGCAAGTCTCACAGTTGGTGCTTCACTTCAAGCCCTCCAAAATTTCTTAAGACCGTCTTCCTGAGCTCCAAGTTTGGCACTTGAGGAAAGGCGATAAAGGAATCTGGTTCATTAGAGGAGAATGAAGCTCCGTTTTTGGGGAAAATCATATTTGATTTACAGTAAAGCTCTTTTTGGCTACAAGGGACCTTCATCCTTCTTCATAGGGCCAAAGCCACTTATCGCCTTTCCTCAAGTGCAGGTGTCGATGCACTGAAATAGGATAGCCTCTCATACCAGTAATTCAAGGGACCCACAGAAGGCGCTTTTTAAATGTTAAACACGATTTTATCTGTCGCTCATGGTGCTATCTACAAATGTAATGGACCCGTGTTCTATTCTCTGATGGGAAGTAGAAATTTGTCATCTTTTTGTAAGTTTTGAGCGTATGTCCCTTAAAGTATTTACTAGTTGGGTCTCACGATCAGAATTGTTAGATCCAAAGCAAGAAATAAATATATATTAATTTTATTTTAATGTACCGAAGTACATATATATGATATGCGTAAGAAATCATTTTGTGATTTAGAGAGTCGCGTATTCCGTCGGATCCCGGCCAAACAGTCACTCATTCGAGTACACCTCCGCACATATATGGACATTGTCCTACGTTCATAGGCTACATCTATGACTTAGTGCAGAGGCCGGTCACTAGAGGGAACCCAAGAGGTGGAACTTAAACTGAAAGGATTCAATCCGACACCAGGATGGGAACCCGGTGTGGCTTAGTGGATAAAGCATCAGCACGTAGAGCTGAAAACCCGAATTCAAATCCCGGTGCCCGGAGAGAATTTTTCTCCCTTCCACTCATCTTTCATCTTAAGAAATAAATAGCTCGAGTTTGGTTCCCGAGTCGAAGATGAATCTCTGCTGGTTGGGTCTAGTGTCGAAAGCGGACCCGTTTTTATAGGAAGATTTTGCTGAATCGAGTTGAGAATCTATCCGCTCCTGCCTTATGACAGTCCTGAATATGTTAAAATAAGGAACATATTGATAATTCTCACACGATTTCAGTTTGTGATATAATAGCAATGACATGTTTAAAATGAAAAGGAAGATGTTGATAATTCTCATATGATTTCAATATGTCATATAATAACAATAGCATGTTTAAAATGAGAAGAAAGATGTTGATAATTCTTACATGATTTCAGTATGTAATATAATAGCAATAGCACAGGCCTATTTAAATTGAGAAGTAAGATATCGTCTGAATTATGGATAAAATGGAGACGAAAGTGTTAGTGATAAAATATCTTCTGAAGAGTTTTTTAATTTCATAATTGAAAAACACTGCACAACATAGAATGTCTTAGTAGTTTACTGTAATATAACGATCGCTCTGTTTATTAACAGTAATCTCATTAGCGGTTTTGATTGATCTAGAAGAAAGTATACAGGGTGTTTAAAAATACGGGGCATAATTTCAGGTATGTATTTCCCACATGTAGACAATCAAAATAGTTCATTACAACATGTGTCCGAAAATGCTTCATTTCCGAGTTATGGCCTTCACAACATTGAAATTCATCGGAACGTTTTTCTTTCCGCAGGTCGTTGTCATTACAGAAGATGTTCAAAATGTCCACCTCCTGCTTGAATACAGACCTCACATCGATTTCTCATTGACCTGCGAACACGATCCCAAACTCCAGGAGTATTGCGTATGTCCTCAGAACATGCCACAATTCGATTCCGAAGGGATTCCAAATCAGGCACCGGAGACGAATAAACCAATGATTTTAAATGGCCCCACAAGTAATCTGAACATTGTCGCTGTGGGTACCTCTCCTGGTACAAACGACGAGCCAGCGCAGCATTGCCGTCCGCCTTACCGTACATGAAGTGTATCTCTGCCAGCTCTTGATTTGAATACATGTCGCACAGTCTAACGCCTACACAACACTGAATGCAACCTTCGCCTCGGTATGAACTGTCAGAGTGCCCTCTTAATGTCTACTTTAACGACAACGACCTGCGGAAAGAAAAACGTTCCGGTGAATTTCAAAGTTGTGAAGGCCATAACTCGGAAATAAAGCATTTCCGGACACATGTTGTAATGAACTATTTTGATTGTCTACATGTGGGAAATACATACCTGAAATTATGCCCCGTATTTTTTAAACATTCTGTATAAAGATTAGAATGATAAAGTTATCTAATAAAGGGTGCGTCAGAAAGAACGGATGGATTTCACTTGTAAGGATTCATCAAATAAAAAATTTATTGTTATGAACAGATTCACCAATACATGCAGTTTATTTATGGTATACAACACCATCCATATGATGTCCTTGGCTTTCGATAGAGGCATCGAGGCGTTTTCTGAAGTTCGCCGTAACTTTCACAGTCATAGTTGGTGGGATTGCCGCAATTTCTTCACGAATCGCCGTCTTCAGTTCATCCAGTGTATGTGGTTACTTACGCCTTCAAATGGTCCCAAAGAAAGAACTCGCAGGGCGCGAGATCTTACCGTAACCTCGGACAATCTCAGTGCAATAGCATGTTTGCGGGCTGATGGTTGAGGTGGCCGGACAACCTACTGTCTGTCTCCACATTTGCAGGAGTACACGCGCTCCGTGTTCGTCCTGGTGATTTCTTCTTTAATGTTGAACCTCTGGTACGAAATGAAGCCACCCACCGCAAAATTGTATTCCGAGTTGGAATCCTAGCGTGACGTCCGATATCGAAATGAGTCCTGAGTGGCGATCACAGACTCTTCATTTTTCAAAAATGTCTCTGCGATGAAAGCACGTTGTACACCAGACCAACATCATGTTCTCAACTGAAACTGCATTCTCTGGCTGACCCAACAGTCGTGGTCCCCCTCACTCTATCCCTCCCCTCGCTGCGTATTGATAGTTTGAAATCCATCCGTTATTTCTGACGCACCCTGTACAATTAAATATTAATTAACTTACTAAAATTCTATTTTACTAATGTTAGCTTCACCAAAACGTTTGAACAGAGCCGCCATTTTCAGTTGACTGTCCATGCTGTAAACAAATGACGATCGCGGATGTATTAACCACCATATTGGTGCACTGTAGACACCTCTTATGGCGCATCAAGGACAACACTACAGCAACAAAGAGTCTACGCTTGCTGCTCTTCTCTCCTGGAAGGGGACGCTTGGTTGAATGACGTAAGACAAGTAGGCAGGCCATGGAAAAAATAATCACAATTGCATCAGTGATGTACA
Source organism: Periplaneta americana (assembly GCF_040183065.1). NCBI lineage: Eukaryota > Metazoa > Arthropoda > Insecta > Blattodea > Blattidae > Periplaneta > Periplaneta americana. The sequence goes on from NC_091123.1 coordinate 38,188,865, forward strand.
TAAGGGAACTGGCAAGTGACTAAAGTCGTTTGGCTCAGTCAATGCCTCGTGACCCCATCTGTAAAAGCATTCTAAAATGGGTCGTCATTCAGCGTAACGAAAGCAATAATAGTAGATTAGCTGCTGTAGGAGAGTGATAGATGTACTAAAAGAAGTCAATTCAGATTAGATTTTGAACACAGAATCCATATCTTGCTTCTGTTGGGAGTGATGACATGTCATATATTTTGTAATAATAATAATAATAATAATAATAATAATAATAATAATAATAATAATAATAATAATAATAATAATAATGTTTTATTTAACCTAGCAGAGTTAAGGCCATACGACCATCTCCAACACTGAACAAAAAAACACTACAAATTTACAAAGTGCAGCACACACACACACACACATACACACACACAAAACGTAAGTAGATAATCATTATATAATGTAAAAAACAAGTCAATAGAAATCAGACATAATATATAATATAGGCTATAGAAAGAAAGGAAAAGGCATAATAAAATGTGAAGAGTACTTCAAAATAAGTGAGACATACAAGTATAAATAGTAATAATAATAATGATAATAATAATAATAATAATACTTACTTAATTACAAGTGGCTTTTAAAGAACCCGTAGGTTCATTGCCGCCCTCACACAAGCCCGCCATTGGTCCCTATCCTGTGCAAGATTAATCCAGTTCTATCATCATACCCCACCTCCCTCAAATCTATTTTAATATTATCCTCCCACCTGCGTCTCGGCCTCCCCGAAGGTCTTTTCCCCTCCGGTCTCCCAACTCTATATGCATTTCTCGATTTGCCCATACGTGCTACATGCCCTCTCCATTTCAAACGTCTGAATTTAATGTTCCTAATTATGTCAGGTGAAGAATATAATGCGTGCAGTTCTTCGTTGTGTAACTTTCTCCATTCTCCTGTAATTTCATTCCTTTTAGCCCCAAATATTCTCCTAAGAACCTTATTCTCAAACACCCTTAATGGTAATAATAATAATCATCATCATCATGATCATCATAATAATAAAATAATAAAGTACAAAGCATAGCCTACAATGAACACAATATTTATTAGGTACATACAGTAAGGAAAATTATGCTTTTAAGTAGCTCAAGTTATCACATTATAGACATACCATTATCCGGAAATACGATGAAAACAAAATCAGATAAACTAAGATAAATATCGCTAGAAAATGTAGTGAATACGAGGAAATATGCAACATAACACTTATAATAGTGTGTTAGTTTGGCAACTCGTCATAAGATAATTTTCTAACGTGGATTGGAAAGATTTCAAGGTTCGGCAGCTCTTGACTTCAGGTGGCAGAGAGTTCCAGTGACGAGAGGTAGCAACAGTGAAAGATGAGGAATACAGAGATGACGTGTACAGTGGAATTTCTAGCGTGTTATCGCGTTGTGATCGAGTGTTAATATTAAGATAACGAGAGAGAGTATGGAAACAGGCGAATAAATAAGAGGGAGATGAAGGTGCGTAATTCGAAATAAGAGAGAAAGCAAGTGCAGATTTCTCCTCTCATGTAACCTAAGCCATGATAGAAGATGAGATATGATCATAGTATCGAACGTTACAAATGAAACAGACGTATCGTCTCATACACTGCCCTAGGGCCATGCTCACCAAATGGCTATAGAATGTGGTATTTAAAATGTCTTCAGTGCTACCTACGAGGACACACTATTAAAAATTAGTAGGCCTACTTCGCCTATGCGGACGGGAGAAGTGAAACTCTTAAAATGTAAATGAGTAGCAAACTCTTTAAATGTTCTTCGATAATGCATTACATCATTCATAGTTTTCCATCCAAGGGCAGATCTTTAACTATAAAATTAGAATTCTCCAAAATTTCCTACTTTTAGCCTTCCTCTCAGTCTTCACATTATGATCCATATATCTTAATGTAGTCTATCATCTAATATATTCTTCTGTCCCGAACTCCTCTCCCGTTCACCATTCCTTCCAGTACATCCTTCAGTAGGCAGTTTCTTCTCAGCCAGTGATCCAACCAATTCCTTTTCCTCTTTCTGATCAATTTCAGCATCATTCTTTCTTCACTCACTCTTTCCAACACAGCTTCATTTCTTATTCTGTCTGTCCATTTGACACGCTTCAACCTTCTCCATATCCATAGTTCAAATGCTTCTATTCGCTTCTCTTCACTTCGTCGTAATGTCAATACAATGCAATATTCCACACAAAGAACTTCACTAGTCTCTTCCTTTGTTGCTTTTCCAGAGGTCCCACAAGATGATCATTCTTCTATTGAAAGCTTCCTTTCCTTCCTTTTGACTTCTTGGCAGCAGTTCATGGTACTGCTTATAGTACATCACAAGTATTTAAAGTTGTCCGCTTCTCTAATGCCTCATTTACAGAATTCTCAAGTTTACCTTGTTAATTTTTTTCCAATGACCGTAGTCTTGATCTTGTTTGCATTTATCTTCATCCCATACTGCTCACAGCTGTCATGTAGCTCCAGTAGTATATCTCTTAGTATCATCTTCTCTTCTGCTAACAAGCCATATCATCAAACAATCTTATCCACTTTATTCTTTTTCTCCTACTATCACCCCTCCCGTGTTTTGAACACAGTTCTTCGCTAAGTAGATGTTGACCAGAGTAGGTAATGAAGGGCATCCTTTACGTACTCCCCTCCATATTTCACTTCCTTTTGACATCTTCTCCTATCCTGACTTTGACTCGTTGTTTCATATAAAGATTACAGAACAGTCTCCTCTCTTTCCAATCTTGAACAATGAGAAACGATTAATTCGGTATAATTTTAACGCTGTTACGTGTATGCAATACTCTTTCGAATTAAAAATTGGACCAGTTGTTTTATGATAGCAGAAATGAGATATGGATATTCTAACCTGATACAATTCGTCACTGACCTGCCTGTACGCTAGTATCGCACCTAAACATAACTGTCCCAGCCGGAGAAGGTGGAGAGGAGAGTTAAGAGGTGGTCTTCAATGACTTAATTTATGTAATAGGCCTAGTTTCCAGGCTTGCTCTAGACGAAGACGACGATAATGATGATGATGATGATGAAGAAGAAGAAGAAGAAGATGAAAATAGTCACTCGCTTGAATGCGAAGCTGTTTCTGTGGAATTTATTTACGTTTGTAATCTTCGCAATGCTTAAGAAAGTTATCTTTCTAATCAATAAATTAATAGCCTAAATATTAATATCCCAATTAATAAGTACTATTTTCGAAATAATATAGAATTCGATTCAATTTCATTAGCTTTCTAATGCAATGGAATAAAAGGAAAACAGAAAGAGAATATATATTCTCTGCTCAAGGATTTATATGAGCTTCAGGACTAGAGAAATTAAACGGAGAAGTTGAAAGAACATCTCCAAGGACTGCCTAGAATTCACGTTCCGAAACAGGGAAGAATTTAAGATATGTCACTGAAGAGATATGAGAAAGCCGAAGAACGGGTGACATTCTTATTATGTTATGAGGCCCAAATATGCGGAGATGGTTTGTCCAGTGCTCAAGAATATAGAGAACATGGTGATTATTACGTGCTTCAGAGAGAGAGAGAGAAAGGGGAAGGAATGCGAAAGAAGTATGATTTTTTTTCCACACTCAGTTCTTAAATAAAATACACGTGTTATCTAACTTGCGTTCAAAGATATCTCACCTCCAATTTTCTGATCGTGTAAGCGAACTTTCTAACAACGGGATAAGTAAGTCAGAACCAAAGATATAGGCGTAACAAATTGACAAACTTTGAAATAGTTCCGCTAGTTCCCAATAGGTGAAATTATTATTGGGGCGGGTAAAAAATATGTTAGCGAAAATGATTATATAACTTACATTAAGCACAGCGTAAGCTGATTTTCCGCTAAACCTAGTGTTTTCACGATCATTAAAATGGGATAACATTTTGCATTACAGTAGAGCATCGATTATCCCAAACAATTGGATATGGGGGGTGTTCGGATAATTGATTTTTCGGATAACCAATCATTTACGAAAACAAATTGTATAGGTGTCATAGGAGCAGTATGAAACAAAGAAACACTGATATTAAACACAAAACTGTACATACAGTATATATTTTGTATCACACGTCTTAAAATAACACAGAAAACTGAGTAGCCTAATTTAACAAGTTCAAAACGGCCATTAAAGTAGGAATACAGTTTAGGAAATAGGTCCAATTTTTTTATTATTTTGCTTCAGAGCTGAGACTCGTTTTTTGCCGCTAAATCTCGCAAACAGCGTTGGCGAAACTTCTACATGACGCGCGCGCAAATTCAAATTTGCCAACTGGAAATCTTTCGGTTAACCGATGTTTCGGTTGATCGGTATCCGAGTAATCGATGTTCTACTGTATTTTATAAGACGGTTATATTTATATACTATTGACGACACGACTGCTGTCTTGCCATCTATTTATAGAAGTAATAACTAAAGAAGCCACAATTACACGAGCAAATTACCGATCACTATCGATTAGTGGGAATCGGGTATCTTTGATCGCCAGTGTACAAGGATTATTATTATTATTATTATTATTATTATTATTATTATTATTATTATTATTATTATTTTGTGAAGCTCTTGATGAATGTTAGTGTGTCATGGTTATGGTTAGGTCCAGGATTGTATTTCAGGTAAGTATTGTGTGAAAACATATAAATAATACTTATTGCATTCTAAATTGGGAGTAACTACGTACATAGGGTTAAGGTGCCTAATTCCGTGATACCTCTAATCCCGTGATAAAATTTCAATTGACTGTCATGGAGTTGTGGTCTCTGATTTTTAAGTTTTTGAAATACCTAACAGATGCCAGAAGATGTCTTCTTTTCAATTCTATTGACTACCCGCTTTTTGAATAGACGCAGTCGACTGCAGAAGCTTTTGTTCAGTGAAAGGTGGTTGACCAGTAAGTTTTCCTTTCTCTTGTGACCGCTACTGAAGAAACACTTCATATTTGAGGTAAGAATTAATGCAGCATTAAAAAAATGATATATTATTGTAGATTAAAGTCAGCTGAATCAATATGTATGAATATTTAAACATTATGAGACAATAACAATGCTACAGGATCTTTCCCATTTTCGGATTTATTTTCGTATTTCTCCTTCCTGGCTCACTCGACCAATGATGCCAACGCTAAATTGTGAAAATTAATGTCCATGAAAGAAAATATTTCGTGGAAATAATAATAGAAATAAGTTATAGAAAACATCAATTATAATTATAATAAACTAATAGGGCATATATTTAACTTAATTACTGCTATTGTTAGGAATATAAATAAAGAGAAATAATTGTGTTATAATTCAATTTATTGATATTTAATTTTGTGTTGAATTTAACTTTCAGTTTATTTTCTTTATAATATATTAATATGTAATATAGGCCCATGTATTCCTGTAGTTGCACAAGTATTTTCTGTGAAATTTGTTACTTAGGCCTTTTTTCTATGTTGTAATTTCTTGCTTAATCCATATTAAAACAATATACCATGACTTTAATGTGTTTTTCCAAATTCACGTTTGTTTTCTGAACAGTTAATGTGGTTTAGTTTGGTATCACGGAATTAGGATATCACTTACGGAATTAGGAAACCACTATCAGGGAATTTGGATAACTGTGACAGATTTAGGAGCCACTGTATAACAATGAAGAATCATATATTATCAAACTTGTGAAACTGTTGACACTTAATGTTGTAAAACTGTAGGTAAATGTCCAAATAACGTCATTTAGATGTTATTTGAAATTTTTTTTTTACAATTTTGGCATAAATATAGACTTTATTAAATATGTCACGGAATTAGGCAACCTTACTCTACTCAGTATATAATTGAGTAGTTTAATATCAAAGACGGACATCTGTCATCTCCATACTTTTGATCTAGAGGCAATTTTTTAATTCACAGTGTTCTTTGTAATATTTAACACAATTTATTTTATAAATGTACTGTTAGAATTTGCATATGGTTTCACTATAACTGGAAAGAGCATGAAAAATTGTATAAAAAAACACAGCTATCTAAATTTCGATTGAGGTCAGATGTCCGTCTTTGATATTAAGCTACTCAATTTATTTATCATAACAGCTAATTTTGCAAACTATGTCGTACCTTAGATATGAAGGTATCTAGGCCTAGCCTACTTACTAGAATAATGTAGTCTAAAAATGGCATCAGAATTGTGACGCGATGTCTCTATCACGCGATCATGGGCCGTTGTTGCAGGATTAAAGCAAAGCAGAGAATGAGTTAAGAGATATAGGGGAAGTCATGGAAACAAGAGACGCACACAGAGCGGGGGCCGCGCTCCGAGAGAGGGAGGCATGATGGAGGAAGGAAGTAATGAATAGAGGAGACGAACAAGACGCAAAATAATGGATAGAGCAGATAAGAGGAGGAGCAGAACAACAAGAAGAAGGAGAAGAGGGGGAAGGAGCGATGAACTGTGACGTCTGGGGGAGAGGCTCTGTGTTGGCGTCAGGGGATAAATAACTGGAATAGCGGATTAATTCAAGACGCCACCGCCGCGAGAAAAAAGAAATTCGTGAATGAATAAAAGACAAACTGAAGAGGGATTCCTCAAATCTGGCCTCTATAACTTATCTGATTTCGGGACTTTGTTTGCTGGAGCGAGAGAACTGGCTAAATTCCACCCCTATCACGTGCTGCTGCGCGGGCCTTGATATCTTACGTCAACTTGGGTAGTATTTAGAACCACTTAAAATCATCTGGAACAAAATCTGCAAATCTGGCTTTCAGCTATAGCTCCCTCTGAAGCTGACCCGAATAATCTCAAGGGAAGAATTTTCCGGGGCCGGGTATCAAACCTGGGATCTTTGGCTGAGCACGCTAATGATATACAGAAACACATCCACAACATATCAATGCACAATTAAATTTCAGAAAATCTAAATATATAATTAAACTTACTTACTTACTTACAAATGGCTTTTAAGGAACCCGAAGGTTCATCGCCGCCCTCACATAAGCCCGCCATCGGTCTCTATCCTGTGCAAGATTAATCCGGTCTCTATCATCATATCCCACCTCCCTCAAATCCATTTTAATATTATCCTCCCATCTACGTCTAGGCCTCCGCAAAGGTCTTTTCCCCTCCGGTCTCCCAACTAACACTCTATATGCATTTCTGGATTCGCCCATACGTCCTACAAGCCCTGCCCATCTCAAACGTCTGGATTTTAAGTTCCTAATTATGTCAGGTGAAGAATACAATGCATGCAATTCTGCGTTGTGTAACTTTCCCCATTCTCCTGTAACTTCATCCCGCTTAGCCCCAAATATTTTCCTAAGCACCTTATTCTCAAACACCCTTAACCTATGTTCCTCTCTCAGAGTGAGAGTCCAAGTTTCACAACCATACAGAACTGGTAATATAACTGTTTTATAAATTCAAACTTTAAGATTTTTTGACAGCAGACTAGATGATAAAAGCTTCTCAACCGAATAATAACAGGCATTTCCCATATTTATTCTGTGTTTAATTTCCTCCCGAGTGTCATTTATAGTTGTTACTGTTGCTCCAAGATATTTGAATTTTTCCACCTCTTCGAAGGATAAATCTCCAATTTTTATATTTTCATTTCTTACAATATTCTGGTCACGAGACATAATCATATACTTTGTCTTTTCGGGATTTACTTCCAAACCGATCGCTTTACTTGCTTCCAATAATATTCCCGTGTTTTCCCTAATCGTTTGTGGATTTTATCCTAACATATTCACGTCATCCGCATAGACAAGAAGCTGATGTAACCCGTTCAATTCCAAACCCTGCCTTTTATCCTGAACTTTCCTGATGATATAATTTGAATTGGTAATGGAAATTACGGGAAAACGGCTGAAGGGATTTTAATAAATCACCCCTCATTTTGAAGCTTGGAACTCAAAGTTTTTCAGAAAAATAGTAGTTTTCAGTGAAATGTCAATTTTTCAACATAATTTTCCTATTTTCCAAAATCCATCTGTCGTCAGTTTTGAGAACTAGCTAATTTCATTTCAGAATAAAACAAAACACACACTACAGTAAACAATATTAAACGAAGGCCATGATCTGCAAGAATGCTGACATATTTAGAGCTCAAATTAAGTTGGTTATTAACAGGGAACGGATTTATATGGACTAAAAATATATGAAATATGTAAATATATATGTAGTTATTTTTACCAAAATATGGAATTAAATATGGATTTTTACCAAAATATGGAATTAAATATGGACTTAAAATTATAAAAAAATGACTATGTACGTTAAATATTGGTACATTTTAATCAAACTAAACAAAAAATATAATGGACGTACCTTATCTTCCAATGTAGTTTCAACAAAACACAATTTTTATTGTCTGTTACCATAACAATAGGTTACAAACATTTCTTTCAAGTGCTGAAAAGTGAATCTTCTTCTATTGTCTCTGAGGATAGATTTATACTGACTAAAAGAGCGTTCGACGTCACAAGAAGTAACTGGTACATAATTCAATTTCACAATGTCTGCTGGGGATAAGTCCAAGTTAATCTTCACTGTTGATTCACCACTCATCACAGCAACAACCTTTTGTAGTTCTTCATATCCAGGGTTTTTTGAAAGTACAGTGTCCACCTTAGCTCTTACTGCATCTGCAACTTTACCTCTACCACGATTCAGTTGTTCCACAGTACTATTTATAATTTCAAAACTTTCAGATAGTGAAATGTGCCTATTTTGGAGACTTTTGAGCGTTTTTATGATGCATGAAAATGTATGCTGAATGTAAGCTAAGTCATTCTTCACACTTATGTCACAGGTAACTGTTTTCGCAGTATCAATTGAGACTGCATCTTCAGAGTCCAATGCAAGGAGAACATTGTTAATAGAGTCTATATGTTCGGCATAATATTCAACTGCTTCTAGCCATGTACCCCATCTAGTTAAAATTGGCTTTGGTGGCAATGGAATTTCAGGGTACATTTCTTTCAACACGTTAACTCTACTGGGAGCTTTGAGAAATACTTTTTTCACTGATGAAATCAACAAATCTACTTTAGGGAAATTGTCTCTGACCACTTCTGCCACACGATGAAATGCATGCGCCACACAAGTAAAATGAGTCAATTTAGGATATACAACAGATAATGCTTGTCCAGCTTTGACCATATAAGGGGCAGCATCGCTAATAAAGAATAACACATTATCGTACATAATACCCTTTGGCCACAGGATACCCATAGCTTCGTTGAACAGTTTAACTATAGTTTTGTTATTGCACTTTTCTAGGACATCACAATGTAAAAGAATTCGTTCAGAATATTGTTCACTTAACAAACCGATAACTACATTACCAACAAGTCTACCTTCTTTGTCGGGAGTCTCATCAATGGAAACCCAAATTGAACTATCTTTAATTTCATCTCTTATCTTCTGTATTGTCTCATCGTAGATGGATGGAGCATACGTCTTCCTAAGTGTTGACTCATCCGGGATTGTATGTTGAGTATATTTTTCAAGGAATTCCCTGAAGACCTTATTCTTTAGTTTGTAGAGAGGAATATCAGCAGAGATGAGAGAACGGCACAGGTCGATGTTAAACTCAGATCTTACATTCGATGTTGTTGGTTGTGTTAAAAACAATTGTCTCTGCTTGGAATTTAGTTGTTTGTTGGCCTGATGTTTACTAGTTGTAATGTGTTGTTGCACCAGGAACTTTTGTGTAGATGATACTGCACACTGACACAAATTACAAAATAATATTTTATTGTCAGTTGATAAACCATCTTCTTTAAATTCTGAAATGTAACTTGTTAGTTTTGATTTTAAATTGACTGAATGACGTACTTTTGGCATATTTACCGTCTTTATAGTATGATTTACAAAACTGAACCTATGTGTACTCTGACTGGCATTTAACTGTTGAGCTGCACAACTGAAGTCTGTTAAAAATTTTAAATTAAATTAATACAGTTTTGTAACTTACTTTCCCATTGTTGATAGGACTGCTAATTTTCAAATAACTCTGATGTTAAAGGGATTACTGAACATGTGTTTAAATCTCTATTGTTGAAATGTATTTTTAAAAGTTAATGGAATTTTGTTTTGTTTTATTGTTAAACCTAATATAATATGGACTGTTTTATATGAAATATGGAAAATATATGGAAATTAACGAAAATATGTACTAAACTCTAAAATATGGAAAAATATGGAAAATAAAAGTAGGATTTTTCAACCCTACACATTGTGAAACATAAAGATAATGCAAAATATAAATTATATTAGCTTTATAAGTAAATATGTATTTACATATAAATCCTTTCCCTGGTTATTAAAAACTTAAGTTATTAAAATAATTTACAGGTTCGATTCTGTGGTGTGTAATTTTCTGGGTACAGCTGTGTATTGGATATTAAAAACTATAAAACTTGAGGTGGTTTGATGACATTATTACTATTAGAAATGAAATATTATTGTAGTTAATGCCATGATGTGACTACTTTTCATTAATTACACATATTAATGCTATATTGATGATATGAAAGTGAAACGTTTTGGGGTTATATAAGTAGATGTAGAGAATAACTTAAATTAGATTTTGATTTCTATATTTTACTGAGTGGCGTCTATACAGTATAGTATATATATATATATATATATATATATATATATATATATATAGTATATGTTACTGAAAGCTATAAAACTTACTTAAGATAGTAATATTATTAAAAATCAAATATTTTTATAGTTATTAATCAAGTGGGGTTGGGTCTTTTTCATATATTTAATGGCGGTGTGGTGTAGATATTTATATGCGTGGTTCTGTTCAGTATTGGCTCGAGAGAATCTTTCACGATTATGGAAGCAAATAAATTTCAGAATGTCTGGTATTCTTCATTGAAAATAAATCTGAAAAATGTTTATTTGAACGTATAATGACCTGAGTTTGCAGCATTTGCTGCACATGCCACTAGTACATTCTATTTTACTCAACATTTCCGAACACAAACACTTCAACACCAAAGCAACTTTAGAAGAAACCGGAAACAAGCTTGGAGGCCACTAGTTCTGAAGATGGCTAACAGTGAAGTCGAAACTAGTCAACTAAGATAATTTATCAAATTAGTTAAAATTTAACACAAGAAAGTTGTTTCTATAATAAATCTTAAGTGAATATAAAGTGTGTAAGCAAGATGTAAAATTACGATTTCATATAAAGTAACTAAGTAGGTTATATAATTCATGCATTGCTATAAAAGTAATTAAATTAAGGGTGTGTGAGAATCAGATTCTTAGGAAAATATTTGTAGCTAAGAGGGATGAATTTACAGGAGAATGGAGAAAGTTACACAACGCATAACTGCAAGCATTGTATTCTTTACGTAACATAATTAGGAACATTGAATTCAGACGTTTGAGACGGGCAGGACATGTAGCACATGTGGGCAAATCCAGAAATGCATATAGGATGTTAGGTGGGAGGCCGGAGAGAAAATGACCTTTGGGGAGGTCGAGACGGAGATGGGAGGATAATATTAAAATTGATTTGAGGGAGGTGGGTTATGATGATAGAGACTGGATTAATCTTGCACAGGATAGGGATCGATGGCAGGCTTATGTGAGGGCGGAAATGAACCTTTGGGTTCCTTACAAATCATAAGTAGGCTAAGTAATCTCATTAGAGGTTTCGATTTACCTGGAGAAAATCAAAACTTGAGTCGGATTTACTCATATTTGACTGTTACACGATTAGAAGAAACTATAGGCATATAAAGATTAGAAGAAATAAAGTATTCTAATAAAATAAAATATTAATTTACTTACTAAACTGTACTGAAAATGCATTATTATACCATCTCATCATTATAAATATTACGCTAGATGGCAGTAGTGTTAGGATTAGTGTTCTTTTATTACTAGTTGTACCAACTATACAATGTTCAATGACCTCTGTGGACGGTTATAGTCAAGAAGGCTTTGTTAATTCAGTTTCAATTTTAATAAAATATTTGCATTCCACTTCAATTATCAATATATATTAAACACTGTCTGATACGTGACTATCCATAATCTCATACAGCAGAAGCTATTATATAATGACCTACGTAATATAAACAACATAAAAGATAGAAAAGTTTCAATTAAGGATAATTGGAATAAACATGAATCATTTTAAAAGGTACAATTGTCGAGAGTAAAATGTTGGAAAACGATTAAACAAATACTAGGAAGGTGATAAAAACAACAAAATGCTAGGGAGATAATAAAAAAATGCTAGGGAGTTGATTGAAATTGTAAGATAAGCAGTCATGATTGGTTGAAACATGTCTTTCCGTGCCATTTTTGTTGCTCAAAAGTAGTATGACGTAGTAAAAGTGTAATAGTTCACGTAAATTGAAAGATGCGTCTGAAAGACGACTTGAATCTCAGCTACCTCAAAACTTCAATCTCGCTCATTGCATCTAACTTTTATCCACATCACGTAATGATTGGGTGAGTTTGGAAGCGAGTTTTCTGTTAGTCACTGTGCCTAATCGAACTATCTTAATCCGATCTAAATAAGTGTTCCGGTTTCCTGGTCGAACAGGCATACGCCCGGTGGTGCAGTGAAGTCTGCGTCTTGTAAATATCAGCATCTTAGGTCAGCGGTGACCAAAATTCGAACGGCAGTGATTACGCGCGAGAGACAGTCTAAGAGGTAAGGAGACGGGGGAGAGGTACAGGGCACGAAAACTACAACCAGTGGTGGTTCGTGCATTAACATTGAGTTCTTCATCGACCCCGCGAATAAAAATCGCAAGCTTTGGTGTATCAGTCATGGCATTAATGTCTTCAAGAACCAATTAAAAATATATACAAATTTTCTTGTTTTTTTTTTTAATATTCTTCATCAACGCAATCGGAAATTTCCTGAATTCTCTTCTGCATATTTAGTTGAGAAATGCGCAGTTTTTTCAAAATTAATTAACAACTTTCATTTGACAAATTATTTCAGCCATCTTGATCATTACGCTTTTATAAAACTCTCCTTCGTTGGAAGGCTTAAGAGAACGAGCTATTTCGTTCGCCACTAGATAGCTGGCTTCCTTACACTTATTTATATCATATTTCTCTTCATGACGATGATTTTAGGCTGATTTCAGTTCTTTGGAGTTTAATAGCTCGTTTCAATACTACACTAGCACGTAATATTCAATCAATTTCTCTATATTATTATTATTATTATTATTATTATTATTATTATTACTGCTGCTACTGATAAAGCTATCAGTATTGTTGTTAGTATTACTATAATAATAATAATAATAGTAATTAATATTATAATTATTATTAAATCAATAACTAGTAAATAACTGATAATAGTAATCTAATGATTAAAAAAGAAATTAAAATGGAGATATGGCGTAGTAATTATTTTATCATTCAAGGGAAGATGTAGACCTATATATATATATATATATATATATATATATATATATATATATATATATAGATATATATATTGAGGCGCGTATATAAGAATTATGGTAAGACTTGCTGATAAATAATAATAATAATAATAATAATAATAATAATAATGATAATACCTGTTATGCCTGTATATTCAGCGTAATGTCCTGTAATGTCGCTTCTATGTACTAGAGAGAGAGAGAGAGAGAGAGAGAGAGAGAAAACTCATCCGGCCTTAATTATTAAGGATGACCACGAGGATCCGGAAATTAATAGCAAACAAATATAATTAATTAAATATGAATATTGCTATAAAAATAAAGTGTAATAATTAAGCTCCATTCATTACCATTTATAAAATAAAATCTTAGAAGATGACTATAAAATTACACTGATAAATAAAAGATTTTATGTAAAATTAGCATATCCTTAATTAAGGCCTTCTGAGTGGTATAAATGAAATTGTATAATCTCCAGGGAATCTTTGAGAATTTGCGAGATGATTGCAGCGTTGAGCAAAGCAACATATTACATTTTCTCCGACAGAGCAGCGAATAAATTCCTCTTCCCATTTTGTACGAAACCTTCTGCTCCTGCTCGTAGAGACAGAGGGTTTGTAGAGGGACATGGTACCGACGCTGCTTACCTTCAGTACGTGAGCGAGACAGAGAGTAATATACAGGAAACTCCCCTTACCAGTATGAATGTCTTTGATTACACGATGTAATCACGATACCCAGTTTGGTCACCGCTGTCTTGAGGTGAAATGAGTCCGGGATCCAGCACTATTAGTTAAGTTACCCAGCATTTGCTCATATTGGGTTGAGGGAAAACCCCGGAAAAACCCCAACCAGGTAAAATTCTCCGATCGGGAATCGAGCCCGGACCACCTGGTTGCGCGGCCAGACGCGCTAACCGTTACTCACAGGTGTGGACTAAATAATTTGTTCCAGGAATCGAACCAAAATCCTGTGGATTCACCGAACAGCGGAGAATCTCCGAATAATAACGATAGTTTGAAAGTGTCTTTGTAACTAATTAATTTTCTGTTTTAATCAACTGTTGAACAAATCAGTTTGCGCACACTGTACCTACAGCAGCAGCGAGACGTTGTGAGACTGCTTCTGTACCGCCAGACATGTTGTTTTCTGTCTTTCTCTATTATTAGCTGGTCCTGTGAAGCCCTGCGGATCCAACCCCCATCCCTATCAGGTGACAAGCAGCTACTGTTAACCCTTAATTAACGACGTGGTGGATGACTGGGGGAAGAGAGGTCAGAAACCAAACAGGTGACTCAACATAACTACTACGTCACTTGTGAGGCATGCAGCAGTCTCCAAGTCTAAAGGCGCTCCCATTAAGAATGAATTGAATTACCTTCAGGGACAAAGGAAAGCGTAGAAAAGCCCCTCGTCGACAGAGTTGTTTCAAAGATCGTATGCCAAAACAAATAGCTTTGGCGCGTCTAGTTCTATGGCAAGTTTACATTTTTCAACACAGACCTACATTGGCTCAGGTTATACGAGAGGAGAAAGTTACATTCTCTTTCTCTCTTGTACCGAATTTTGCACACCTCTGTCCCCTATTTTATTTGTTCGATTCTACAATCTTTCTGGCTATCATAACTCAAATAGTCGGTCACAACACGATAACACGCTAGAATTCCATTTCACACATCATCTCTGTATTCCTCATCTTTCACTGTTGCTACTTCTCGTCACTGGAATTCTTTGCCGCCTGAGTTTCTCCATATTATTACGTCATATACGGAACCAGGCCAGGACGCGTCCATACTTGTGAATTCTTCCCTACAATTACATGTAGCTTGAACATATACACTTGCAATCCCTTTTCAGTTAAAAATATTCGTCACTCTGTACCTGCGATTTTGTAATTATCACAAGAGTGCAATCTACTACAGTATCTCCATTGCATGGGGAATCCTGTACCGCTGTTGTTACTCTAACTTTGCATTTTTTAGTGCCTCTAGTTGTGGCTGGAAACTTATTCCAGTTTTATGACCCCCTTTGCAATACATTGGGCAACTTCCTAAAATGTACTAGACATCCTACTCCAATACACAACAATATCCCCTGCCATGCCACTTTGATAACCTGGGTTCCCCGCATACCATAATAAAATCTTAATTTTTTGTTTTACACTCAAGGCCTCACCTCTCCTGTCACGATTTGCGCCTAAAAAGTGTTCCGAGAGTAACTGCAAATTTTGTCTTTCAAATCAAATTTTTAACTTGAAGAACTCCCAGGAAAGTGGATTGGGCGCTGGAGACCAAGATAATGGTTTCTGCAATTGGCCACCGAGGTCCCCCGACTTTAATATCTACGACTTCTTCTTACGAGATTACATAAAATATATCTATGTATCTCCACTGCCTCAGAATCCACAACATCGTAAGTCCTGTGTCAATGAGTTCGTTTCAGTAAATTTATTGGAGCGCGCGTGGCGTGTGTGGAAATATGGCCTTCATGTCTGCTGTATGACACGCAGGGCGCACATTGAGGGTCTGAGGTATGTACTATAAGGTAATTCGGGGAAAAACGCCACAACTAAGGTATTTCTTGGCTACACAACTCAAACCTGAAGTGATAAGCCAATACAAAAAAATGTATCGTATTTTTCAATTATAATTTGCTCTGTATAATGATTGGTTCCTTTGCAAGTGCGTATCTTGTTAACAATTTTTCATGTTAAAAAAACTCGTGTCAGGGTGGCATCTTCCCGCATATATACGGGGAAGATGCCACTTGGTATGGGGTAAGATGCAACAGCATAGTAAATGGCATACGTAAAATAAACATTGGAATATTTTATGTGTATTTTATTACAACTACAGAGAAACATCTACGAATTTAATTATAAACTTGTTTCATGATTATTTAAAAAAAATTGATTAATTGGGACACAATTCTGAATGTTAGTACGAGCCTGCACCACATTTCATACACTGCGAATTGTCACCACTCCAATCTTCGTGCAAGGATTTCTTACATGCGGTGCACTGAATCCAGTCACACTTGGAACCGTCTTAGCGTAATAGTGTCTAGAATAAACAACAAAACTCATCTTCCTCATCAAAACTATTACCACTGTCATCGTGAATTTCGTCAACAGAAGAAGAAGAAGAAGAAGAAGAAGAAGAAGAAGAAGAAGAAGAGGAACTTACAAGTCTCTTTTTCTTTCTTGGTTGGGAATTTTTTTCTGGCCTTTTTTCCGCATAGTTTCTCTTCTCTATGGTGTAATTGAGATCTACGTTGTTTGTTTTTTACGGGCAAAGAATTTAGATTTCCTTACTTAGGAATAGGGCTGATTGTTTCCAGAATTGAAATCCCGTTATCCGTTCTGATGGAAGCATCTATTGATGTAGGTCTACTGCCACATGCTCTGCTAGTGGAAGGACCTCGTGAACATGTAGTAATGTTTGAAGATTCCATTCGTCATTTGAGAGTTCTGTATGGAATGCCACACAACCTCGCTGCAGCGCATGACGATTTTTGTCCATACTTTAAATCTTCAGCAGCTCGAATTAAATTTTATTTTGACTAAGATGTCCAATCTGTTTTTATTTTGCAGTCTCAAGTCATGGTCTGCATAAAAATGAAATGTGAATTTCATTTTTAATCATTGATATATTTTTGTAAAGTATCAGAGAACATGTAAAATATTATCAAATAATAACCTTCCCAAAACATAATTTACGGGTTAAATAATGTTGCGTCTTCCCCCAGTTACAGGGGGAAGACGCCACTCACACTTACTTGCCTACTGCCGCAAGGTTGTTGCCGTAGCTGCATGTCTAGTGTGCGTAACAAAATGCACAACTCACGTATATAGCAGATATTCCATTTAAAATAAAACATCAGTCTATGAACCTTAAATATAAGCAACGAAATATTATAAAGTGTGTACTCACCAGACTACATGCTCACAAGATTCAAAATAACGACGATGAAAGACGATAAAGTAAGACAAATGCACACGCTACGTGTCCACCCCGTCAACACTCTTCAAACTAGAGGATCCGCGCTGTCAATTGCTGACACATAAAAGAACTGCAAACAAAGTTGCGTCTTCCCCCAACTGGCATCTTCCCCCGAATTACCTTACATTTTCTGAGTTCACTTTCTGATGTCACAATTGCCATGTAATTACATAATTACCGACAACGACGCTATGCCCGTTTATAATCTCGGAGTTTTTTCTGTGGACACCCTATATTTACTGTAGCAATCGGAGGAAGGTCATATAACTAAATGTGTGTTTATTTAAGGGAAAGTATCCCCATAAGTGAACGCAATTGTGAATTCGTCGATAGCAAATTCGACATGCATAGAATGGGAAATTAATTCAAGAGACTTCCAGTTATCTACAGTTTCGCTGGATTGTTTGGTGCCTAGTGACAGAAATATTGCGGTTTCTTTTCCTCTTTGTTATCTCTGATTTCTAACCCACTAACCGGGACATGGAAGCCACTGAGGAGTTTCAAAAATCCAGCTTACAAATCGATTAATCTAAAAAGTGAATTTTGTTATTTTTTATGTAGGGCCTACTAATATTATCATTTATGTGTACATGCACACATTTCATGTAGAGCATAACATAATTTATCATCATCATCATCCTTCACGAATTAGGCCTCTGTAGACCTGTTTCGGCCCCATCTAGCAGTCTTCTAAAAGGTCTTCCTGGTCGACGATGTCCTCTAGGTTTATACTGCATCATAATTTTTGGGATTCTTGAATTTTCCATTCTTCTTACATGATCTAGCCAATTTAATTTGTATCTGCTGATTCTTTCTTCTACTGACTCTACTTCTAATTGTTCTAAAATTTCTTCATCTCTTTTTTCGGTCTAAAAGAGTATATCCTGCTGTCCTCCTGAAAAATTTCATTTCCGTTGCTTTGATTCTGTTCATGTCTTTTTTCTTTAATGTACAATCTCGCTTCCGTATAAAAGGGAGGGTAATACTAGTGTATTATATATTTTTATTCTTGTAGATTTTTGTACTAATTTAGCTTTTAATGTATTGTTTATTATTCCTAGAATTTGTGTAAATTTGGTAATTTTCTTGTTCACATCTTTTTCATTTTGATAAGACATTTCACAACCTAGATAATTGAAATTTTGTACTTGTTCGAGGCATTGGTTATTGTGTATTATCTTACTTCTGACTGGGTCTTGTACTAAAAATGACATTATTTTTTATTTTTGTGCTGAAATTTGCATCCCAA
Source organism: Periplaneta americana (assembly GCF_040183065.1). Classification (NCBI taxonomy): domain Eukaryota; kingdom Metazoa; phylum Arthropoda; class Insecta; order Blattodea; family Blattidae; genus Periplaneta; species Periplaneta americana. The sequence continues at coordinate 38,207,595 of NC_091123.1, forward strand.
AATATATTAATATTTTATTTAATGTATATAATCCTCTTTGTAAATTATCCTCAGAATTTATCTGAATAATAATATATAAAATTTCTCGGAATTCACACGCTTTCAGTGATTATTTGGATGATATACCAATCTACCGATGGAGTGTAAGAATCCGTTGAATTTCGACCAGTCTGAGCCATCTAAAAATGAAATATATTTACATGAACAGTTTATTGTCACTTTAATGTTGTTGTGGATTATTCGCAATTGTATCTTCTCAGGTAGGCTATACAATTGAGAAGTTTATTCCAGCTCTGATGCTACAATTTATAAAATCGCAAACGCAAAACAAATAACTCACTGATTTGGAATCAATATTCAGAATTCTGTGTTGGAAGAAATGATATATTCAAGAACTATGAAACAATGGAGAAAATTGACAGGTGCATGGTTTTACTATGCTGAATAACTTTACTTAGAATTACCTGAGAATATGATCACATAAGGGGAATACTAGGAGAAATAAGGGATTATAAGAAGAAAGGGAATACTAAGATAACAAGGAGAATGCAAGGCAAAAGAAGAGAATGCAAGGAAAGCAAGGGAAAGACAAGGCCAACAAAGTAAACACAAGAAGACCAAGGGAAATGCAAAGAGTAAGGCGAGAATACATGGAGAAAAGGGAAATACAAGGATAAGAAGGGAAATTAAAGGAGAACAAGAGAAGGTCAAGGAGAATAATGAGAAGACAAGATAAAACTATGGAGAATACAAGGAGAAAAGTTGAAAGACAAGGATTATTGCTTTTTCTCGCAACAACTGCTTTCGTGTGTCGTCTCCCCTTCACAGTGCAATGAAATTGAATTATGAATTTAAATAATGATTCAACAATTTTCTGTTAGTTTTAAAGGGATTGTTTCAATAATAATTAAAAAAAACATATATGTTATTTTATTGTGTTTTAAGTTCTTTAGGGTGCAAAATATGCACGAAATTGCTTATTTTTTAACGAGATCACCGAAATCAAACGATTCTAATGACAGAAATCAGAGTAAAATTATCAACAGTAATCTTACTAGAGGTTTTGATTTATATAGAGAAAATCAAGACTCTAGTGGGATTTAATTGACTATTACACGATTAGAAGAAACTATATAAAGATTAGAAATAACGAATTACTCCAATACAATAAAATATTGACTTACGAAAATATAACTGCCCTCAAATGTATTATTGTACCATCTCAACATTACAAATATTACGCTAGATGCATGCTAGATGGCAGAGGTAGCTGTTTTCTTGATATCAGGTGTGCCAACTATGGAATCTTCATTGAACTCTGTAGACGGTTAGTAGTCAAGAACTCTACAGTATGTACATTGAGTGAAGAAGGCTTTGTTGATTCAATTTCATTTTTATTAAAACAGTTGCATTCCACTTCAGTTATCCGGATCTCAGTAATCAACGTCACTTTACAGATGATTTTCAATAAATCTTATATTAAACAATCTCTGATACGTGACTATCTATAATATCATATAGCAGAAGCTATAACATAACCTAAATAATAAATGAGCACAAACGCTACTTAGGTGTAAATTTTTCTGACATTTTGTATATTCGATTCCCTCATCGTTTCAAGTGCATATCATTTTACCTTTTAGGAGTGTTTCCAAATTATATGTAATACGTTTTGTCAAATCTGGCAACCTTTTCATAAGGGAAGCTAACTTTCTTTCTTTCAAGTGTTAGAAAAGTTTTAATTAGGGATGATGAAATAAAGAAGAAAAGTTGTAATTAAGGACGATGAAATAAAAAAATAAACATGAATAATTTTAAAAGGAACAATTATTGAAAATACAATTTTCAAATTTCAATGTTTTAGTGGTTGGTGTTGGAGTTTTATATTAGACGTGTGCGTAAAAGAAGTGGAACTCGTTGATGTAAAAGGTGTATTCCTCAACTTATTCAGGATTTCCGAATGGTGCTCTTCATTTATTTTTAAATATGATTTCAGGGAAGATGCATAGGTAAGACCAGCGATCTATATTAATTCTTGTTCTTGAATGCCAATGCGAGTCATATTATTTTGAAAGTGCTGTGCATCGACTGGAGTGGTTTGTAATTTTCTGTTTTTTGACGTCCAGACCAATGCAGTTTGAAATGTTGGCAAACAAAGAAACAAATGCTAGAGTAGTGATAAAAATAAACAAATGCTAGGGACGCGATAAAATTAAACAAATGCTAGGGACGAGATAAAATTGTGCGATAACCAGCGGTGATTGGTTGAAATACGTCCTTTCGTACCGTTTTATTGGTCAAAAGTAGTATGACGTAGTAAAAGTGTAAGAGTCATCATAAAATCACGCCCCGGTCACTAATAACATACCAATTTAAGATTGAAATGATATAATCTCAAATAGGGTAAAGGTTGGTAAAATGGTGATACGAGTAATATTGTGACAGTTCTTTTTGAGAATTTATTACAATTTTACTGAGCTAGAGAAAGATAAGTTTTATGCTTCAAAGTATTAGGAGAATGTTCGTGAACAAGTTGCTGCACAAAACCGGTCCTTTTCTCGCTCAGTAAAATTGTAATAAATTCTCAAAAATAATTATCACAATATTACTCGTATCAGGGTACTATCAAACTTTCCTATTATTTTAATATATATTTTTTTCCTTTAATCATAACTTCTACAGCAATTATTAAACGATTACCCATGAATTTTACATTATTGTGGACCAATGAAATATATTAAGTTAGTAAATTAAATAAATTGTTTAGAAATATGTGTTGTCTGGGAATTGGAGATTATAAAGGCAACTTTACGAGTACATCATGAAGGAGAAGAGATAGTAAGAGTGCAATATTCTCACACTACGGCGTCAAGAGCGCTGTGTATATACCTTACAGCAATGAAGTCACCACACATTCTCTGCTGAAACAATGTGAAGACATGGACGGACCCGCCTGTAATAACCGTGGAGGACAGAAATGTCTTGCATGTGGGGGCTCCCCGCCACGCCGCCCTGCGATAACAGCGGCATCGGTGCTCTCATAAATATTGAAAACACTCATTCTAGCAAAGGGTTTAGTCAGCCCGCCCGGTGTTTAAAAATGCTTCGAGTTGAGTCACAGAGTTGAGTCAGAGGTGGTGACGCTTATGTACTAATTAAGCAAATTTACGGAAATGCGGCAAGTCGGCTTTGTATACAGGTTGCAAATGAGTGTTACCCTAAGGCTAGTGGACACTCACTTACGCAGAAAGTAGCTGCAGCTATTAACTACCAAGACTGCCCGCCACATGATCAGCTATACAGGGTGATTCTGAATAGTCACTACAAATAGTTACAAGTGGTTCTATCTAATAATTATTTATTTATTTACTTATTTATTTACTTAACTTATTTACTTACTTTATTTACTTAATTTATTTACTTTTTTATTTACTTATTTTATTTACTTATTTTATTTACTTAATTTATTTACTTTATTTACTTACTTACTTACTTTACTTACTTACTTTACTTCACTTACTTACTTACTTCACTCATTTATTTATTTATTTATTTATTTATTTATTTATTTACTATTAATTTTCTGTACAACCAGGAGCCAATAACAGTTCAGTACGTAACAATTTCAAAACAAGAACATTAATAATGGCAGAAATAATAACTTAAAATAATGACAATTAAAAATAATTGCAATTGAAAATAAAAGTAAGAAATATAAATGAGTATAAAACAAATGATATACTGTATTAAAAGATAACGAGAATAATATTATAATTCATATCTAAACAAAAGACATAAATTAATAACTGGCATAAAGACTCCAAAAAGTATATACTACACATTAAATGGATCCAAGTTCAATCCATACAAATTAGCATATTTTATACATCTACAGACCGGAGAGAGCGATTTAGAATTTCTACTGTAAATATTTTTATGAAATCTTAAACCCTTAGCAGGAATACGAAGACTGATATTGCTTAGGGAGGATTCACAATAAATATCATCCTTAATGACTTTACAGAAAATAAATAATCGAGATCTTGACGTCTGGCAAATAAACTGCAGGAATTAAAAATACATTTGCAGTTAATCTCATAATTATAACCATCGGAATTAGGTACAAATCTATAAGAACACAAGAAAATAAATTTCCTTTCAATATTCTCCAATTTAGCTGAGTCAGTGGAAGTAAGTAAGCAAGTAATTAATAATAATAATAATAATAATAATAATAATAATAATAATAATATTAATAATGATGATGATGATGGTGATGATTTCTTTAGCTGGCAGAGTTAAGGTTTTAAGGCCTTCTCTTCCACTCAACCAGCAAAAAGTATACATAAGCCTACATATGAAAGAACGTACAAGCTGCAAAGAACACAACAATTTGATTTCTATAAAAATTGTATTATTACAAGAGTTACTTATGAAAAAATTCAAATTGGTTTCTTAAAGGACGCACATAAAACGATTAAAGCAACACTGAAAGAAATACTATGTTTACCTAGAGATATTCCACATTCAATGATTTATTTTGACACTAAATATAAAGGCCTTGCTCTATTTCGAACTACATGGGAGGCAATCCTTCAACAAATTAACAGTTGTCAACTTTTGACGAGATCAGATAAATAATCACGGTCTTACTAATAAAAGCTCTATATACGGACGTTTAACTGTCTTATACTTATACAATGAGTAGCTCGTTTATAAGTCGTGTGTAAATTCCTTACTAATAATCACTACATACGTCGTGTATAACAGTATAACTGTTACACAGCTACGTCATAGTTTCGTCATTACTTCATTGCGAAAGGTAATAGAATATCTGAGGTTCTCTATTGCATCCGGTAGAGCGCTCTAGTGTGCCGCGCTAAGTATCGATAGTGCAAATGGCTCTGATCGATTACCACACTATATTTTGGTCAAAGAGTACAAGATACAGCAATATTATTCTGATTATTCTGTGCTTTTTGGTTTGTTCTTCTGTGGTTACAAGGAAACCATAATCATGAAATGACAGTCGATACGAACAGCTGTTAGAGGGGCGGCCATTTTATCTTTATATACAACGCTTAAACAAGGGGTTTCGTGCATATAACTACTGCAAAGCAATTCCCATTGTATAGTTACAGACTGTTTATACATCCATCGCTTATGCATGGTTTATTAGTAACGTTTTCTGTCTCAACTCTGCATAAGTCTCGTATAAAAACTATACACGGTTTATTAGTAAAACTGTCAGTATATTGCCAACACAAGAGATTTAAAGAGTGAAGTGAAAACTGTCCCTCTCAACCGTTTTCATTTCTTCGTTTTTTAACGACATCCTTCTTTCTTTCTTACCTTTCTATTTCTCTTTTAATTTCTTGCATACGAGCCTCACACATTGTTAATCATACAATTCTCTTTTGTACTTTAATAATTTATGGAAATGGAACAGTAAAAGCGTTACTCATAGTTCACTAACAAAATCACATATTAAATATGTACGTACATTTTCTAATGTGGAGTAGAGATACACGCACCCGTAAAGCCAGCGATGCTCTGAGCTTAGTTCTCGATTATAATCAAATGATGTTCGTTGCATGTATGTCGGCGATAGTGACACTGAAAAGCCAAAATGTACACGAATTTGCAATTCCACATTAATTACTCTGCTCATTTGTGTAACAGGTATTCTCTTCATTTCACCAGAGGTAACACTGCTCAACATTGTTGCAACATATATTTCTAATTAGATTAATTACCGTTCTGAAAAATATTAATCAGAGAACACGTGTCATACAGCTCCGAACACAGGTCTGCATGTCGCAGTGGTTGGAGAGGCTGCTCTTGAAGTCGGACACAGCTCCTGCATGTGGGTATTGTTCACATGCAGAAAAAGGGCTCGAGTGACATCTCTCCTGCTATAAAAATAAAATGATGCTAACGATTTCAAATAAACCTAACCCTGTTATAGATATTGCGTCACAAACAATACCGTGTGGGTGAAAAATAACAAAATAGCATCTGCATGGCGTAACGGCTCATCGGTTTCCAATGGGTACTAAAAAATGTAATATACAATATAGAAACAAAACTTTTATGTGTTTTACTATATCATTTTACTATGATTACAATCCGACATTCTGTTGTGCTGCAGATAGTGTGAAAATAAAATTTTGTATAAAAACTCTGTGTTATTCATTTTATAATGATTTAAATACGTGTTTCAATATTCCCTTCTTGTTCAACGTTAACGTTTCTAGCTACATGCTCAGCGTACAGATTCGATTTCCTAGCGAGAAATGTGAATGCTGCATATAGGGTGTATTTTAATTATACCGACAAACTTTTGTAATTTGTGATTTTAATTAATTAATGATATTTTAATTGTAATCTCTTGGTAGAGGAGAAGAGATCTGATGGCCTTATGTCTAAGAGGTTAAATAAATAACTATTAATTAAATAGGCCTACTACATTTTCAGACACTTTTTTTGTGCGGAATGCATGTGCGCTGGTTTTAACGAGTGCTGGTTTGAAACATGGCTTCAACTATAGCTTAAAGCTATGTAACAATTTCATTTCTCAATATAATTATTTAGAAAATAGAAATACGCTGATATTAAACTTAAAAATAAAGAAGTAATTAAGAAAAGTTGACATCGGGGTAGATAATTAAATACCAAATATTTATTTTATTTATTTATGGTTATTAGTTATAAACTATAAATAAATAAATAATAAATAAAAGGAAATACTACTACTACTATTAATAATAATAATAATAATAATAATAATAATAACTATAATATCATTGTTTCATATCATATATGTTATTATCTAACTTTCCTTTTTATTTTTCTTTTCTGTGTATTGTATATAATATGTCTATGCCTTATGTGTTGAACATGCACCAGTATGTCATGTCTATTTCATGTCATTTTTATGTCATATACGTCCTTAAAAGTAAAATGTATATTTCCACGAAATCTTTTTTTTTTTTTTTTTTTTTTTTTTTTTTTTTTTTTTTTTTTTTTTTTTTTTTTTTTTTTGGAAACAAGTCTGTGTGTGATATGTCCTGGGAAAGTACTGTATGTAATATGTCTGCATTTCATGCATTGTGTATCTATTTCTATATATTATATCTATTTTATCTTATATCTTTGTATTTGTATAATATAAATATGATTTTATTGTCATACACATTTAATGTAATATGTGTATTTTATGTAATAATTATGTATATATTTTATGGAACTATTTGTACAGGGATATAATATGTATGATTATTTACAGCCCTAATATACCTCCGGGTAAAATAGGGTTCTATGAACTTGGAAATTCAATAATAGTTATAAACTATTTCAATTTAAATATGTACTTGTTTTTAACAAATATTCTTTGTAATCTGTGCTATTTTCTTCTTAAGTAAATTTATTGTTTATTTTTTCTTCTTCTTACTACCTATCTACAGTATAATGTAATTTTGAACCCCGAACACGAACATTGCTCATACAGGGGTAAATTCATTTAACTTAATTTTATATTTTAATACTCAAACAACGAAACAACAAATACCTTATTTTACAGCTAAATTAAACATCAAGAATGTTATTCAAGAAATTTACGCCCAAGATATTGAGAGCAGAACACAAGAGAAACACTGGCAAAGGGACATCTTAGAAATACCAAATAGACCAAGAAATGAGGCAGTCGCAATGTTCCGCATATGCACTGGGCATGACTGCCTAACTCAACACCTCCATTGTTTTGGCTTACTACAAGACCCAAAATGTACCTTGTGTGATCTACAAGAAGATATGAACAGGGACCACTCACTTAGCTGTCCAAACTTAACCAAAGTGAAAGAGTATGACCGATACTGGGAGGCGAGGAACTTAATGAGACAATGAAGGACATTTTCTTCTCCTTTTGGATTCCATGTCTTATTTTTTTTATTTATTTATTTTAATATTGAAGTTGTGTTTAGGTCAAAGATATAAATCTCAGTACCTGTCATTGGAAAATAAATAAATAGATAATTAGATAAATAAATAGATAGGTAGATAGATAGATAGATAGATAGATAGATAGATAGATAGATAGATAGATAGACAGACAGACAGACAGACAGACAGACAGACAGACAGACAGACAGACAGACAGACAGACAGACAGACAGACAGACAGACAGACAGACAGACAGACAGACAGACAGACAGACAGACAGACAGACAGACAGACAGACAGACAGAGAGATAGATAGATAGATAGATAGATAGATAGATAGATAGATAGATAGATAGATAGATAGATAGATAGATAGATAGATAGATAGATAGATAGATAGATAGATAGATAGATAAGTAACTAAGTACGTAAGTAAGTAAACAAATAAATAAATAAATAATTATTTTAATACTTAATACATATTACAGAGGAATGAGTATAATTTTAACGTGTTATAAAATTTACAGTAAGATTACATCTCGACGACTGAGTGAAATAAATTGCTGAAGCACTTCTTTTGGAGGTGCAGCATGGATTCAGGAAAAATAGGTCATGTATAGACAGTGTATTTATTCTTATTCAGTTAATATAAAATATGTAGATTATAATATTGACATATAAATAGCGTTTATTGATATAAAGAAGCGTTTGATACAGTAGATAGACAAAAACATTGGGATATATTGCATGGGAAAGCTTTACTTCAACATCTGAATAATATTAGATATACAATGCCTGTATTTTCATACTAAAGTCAAACTTAAGATTAACAACCAAGTAAGCATTGATGTTAGATTAATAACAGAAATAGTAAGACAAGAATGTCCGCTCTAACCTGTACTATTTAAGTTATATATAGACAAAAACACTTCTAACGGTATAATGAAATAGAAAATGTTTTTGCAATGCAACCTTCCTATCCAATGTATTTTACTTGCTGATAATATGGTAATCATTGCCAAGAGATGAGACAATCTTCAGAAATCTCGGTTTGTTTTAAATAAAGTGGTAGGAAATTATAATACGGTAAATATCGCTCACAAATAATACAATAGGTATATATTTAATAAGCAGTCGCGGACAGCCGATAAGTGGTGGTCCTCCAGCTTGGGGGTGGGGTGAAAGGTTAACAACCCATCACCGTAAAAACAGCTTGTTGCGAAACCAAAAAAAAAAAAAATGAAAAAATAAAATAAAATAAGAAGTGAAATAATAAGAACGGACTTAAATGGTTTTTTTCATGAATGAAAAGACAGAGAATAGTAAAAGGAATGTGAAAAATTATTCTGATAGGATGGAAAAAGATAGATTAATCAAAAAGTAATTAATTATCAGCCAATTAGGAAACGAGCCTTGGGCAGACCACTTGGAATATTGTTTGAAGTTGAAGACCGGAACAGGTGAAGTCACCTAATCCTTGACAGATAAAGAAGTATTAATCTCGTTCAACAAGATTAATCCCAATGTTCTGGGAAAATCTCATACATAAGCAGTTGTAAATGTTTTGTCATTTACAAGGTTAGGGCGTCTTACATTCCAGAAAGTCGTTTTACATCTTGATGGTAGTCAGTAATTAATAACAACCAAGAAGCTGTACCCTTCATCTAAGTCCCCTGCCTCTACAACCCCTCTTCATTTACCCTTCCATTTCCTCTCTAAAAGTATAATACATATAGCATTAATTTGGCTTACGAATCTTCTCTTCTCCACAGTGCATGAATGGTGTATGACGCTCGACTCATTTTGGTGTAGGTGAAATCATATCGCATTTAAATGTGTAGTGCAACTGACAGGGACAATTGTTAATGCAAATCATTGTCTTCTATGTTTAATTTTCGTGTCAGCATCACTTTTTGTGCTGCAGAATTACGTTAGCGTTGATCAGTTACTTTTGTTCTTATAGTTGATTATGGGGGTATCGATATCTTAAAACAACTCCTGGTAAAACCGTGGTCAATTCTGGACGCAGAATCATAAAAAGACAATCATCCAGCTGGTATTTACTCATTATTTCATTATCAATACAGAACTCTATGTTTTAGATCTTCTTAAGCCTCTTTTCGTTCACAACTCTTGAAGGTGTTTATTATCCTTCCATCTTTGTCGATAGCGTCCCAGATCTCTCCTTCCTGTGGGATTGTTTCTAGGTGAAAAATTGAGGATATCGTTCCTGTTCCGTCTTTCCAGGTGATTGTGCAAATTTTGCTGGCACATTGTGGTATTCTCTATTATATTTTGTATTTAATATGTAAAATAAAACAGTTAAAAGTATGGTACAGGATAAAAACAATAAAATACTCAAAACACTGAAATGTCACATAGAAAATGAGGACTGAATCATGAAGGGTTGAATAAACTTTTAAAGAAATTAACCACCTCAGGCGAAAGCAGGTGAGAGATTGAACCCATTTCGTAGCTGATGAGTTGAAGTAGAAGGAATGCTTAAGGGAAAAGGGGAACTGCGAATGATATCCAAGAAAAGGGGAAGGAGTGAAGTAGGAAGTAAGAAGTGTTTCAAACAGACACTAAGAAAATAAAATAATTCCTAAATTGTCTCCCTTCGGATGGGATGATGAGGACTGTATTGTTTTGATTTATTGTCATGTATACATGAAAATGGGATTTATTGCCATATATATGACAATAAATTCATCTCTATGTATACAGAGTGACTCAGGAGGAATGTAAAATGTTTCAGAGTGATGTAGTTTCGGTTAACCAACATCGATTTAACCTGATAATATACCTATGTGCGAAGTCTAACGGTTGGGGAGAAGTACTGGAACATACGGCAGCATCTGAGCACCGCAACGCCAGCTTGACACACACAACTGAATACACGTTCACTTGGAACTTAATTCGTGTATTCGCATAGTGAATATGACATGCTTTTCATTTATGGATTTTGTGATGGCAGTGCATTGTCTATTGTTGAGGAATACAGAACGTTTTCCCAATCGCAGTATTCCACCTAGTTGTGTGATATCCCGTGTTTATTGTGTGTTACCTGAAACTGACAAAAAATAAAAAGGCAGAAAATACTATGACATTCGATTTATATTAGGACGAATTCAGTCAATACTAAATGTAGATTATTAGATTATTGAATGTAACAACTGTAGTTGAATTACAAATTAATTGTAACGCATTACCTAAACAAAATTGTTAAAGCTCTCGGAATGAAAATACTCACATCGTGGAAAAAACTGTTGAATTTTGTGTTTAAACTTATGTGACATTAAAACAGAAATTGAAAATGAATTACTAGAACAGCCACCGGGTTTAATTCCGTACGAAATTAAATCTCATTTGACAGAAATAATGCGCACTATAATGAAATGTTACAAAACTGTGTCATATTATTGCAGTAACTATAAGTAAATTTGGAAAATAAATACAGAAATAAGACTAAGAATACATAATATAATTTTGAAAGCAATAGTTTGGAATACTAAAGCAACTAAACATATCTCAAAGAATTATAAATTTCATAAAAATGATTACAGTTCTAAGAGTACAGAAGAACAGTTTTGAATCTTATCATTTCTTCTGTTTCAAGTATCTTTTAAGCATTGACAATATATTAGGGTCTTACTTAGTTATGGCTTTTAGAGAATCCGGAGGTTCATTGCCGCCCTCACATAAGGCCGCCATCGGTCCCTATTCTGAGCAAGATTAATCCAGTTTCTACCATCATATCCCATCTCCCTAAAATACATTTTAATATTATCCTGCCGTCTATGTCTCGGCCTCCCCAAAGGTATTTTTCCCTCCGGCCTACCAACTAACATTCTATATGCATTTCTGGATTCGCCTGTACGTGCTACATGCTCTTCCCATCCTATTCCGAGGCTTATGTTGGGGTTTCATAACAAGCTGTTTTATGGTAATGAGTTGTTAGCCCTTTGTCCAACTCCCAATCTGGAGGACTACCCCTTATCTGCTGTCCGCGACTGCATGTTCAGTAGAGCTATTCACAGCTACCCTCCATATCTGGAGGCCGTCTCCTTTATCCGCAACTTGAGGACGCGCCATGCCGTGGTGATAGGAACCCACAATACATATATTAGAGTCTGCTGTACCTTATTCCTTTACTCCGTCTTTCAAGAGATCTAAAACAATTTATTTTAAATTCTTCTAATTTGAGAAAAAAACTTTATAGCTCTCGTGTTTAGAAGAAGACATCAAAATGACATCAATAAGAGCATAACCTAGAATAAATATTTTGTATGATTATTGAATCTCTCTTCCTTGCATTTCACATAAGAATATGGTAGTGGTGAAGAATTCGCGCTTTCAGTTGTCATTATCGGTTAGTAGCAAAAACAATTTCCCTTCTGTGATTGGTATTATCTTTCTTTTGGTAGTGGTAAAGATTTCCCTATGGCTCGTAGTGAAGAATTCTCTCATACATCTGAAATAATCAGTTACAGATGTAGGGAATTTGCTTCCTTAGCTTTCACCGATTGCCAGTGAGAAAAAGTTCGTAGCCTATAAACGGTTGATATCATCAGATCGTGGAGGTGAAGAATTCACTGATAGAGATGTCAATTATTTGTATTTGTATTTGTACTTCATCCAGCCTAGGACTCGCGTTACGGAATGCGCGCTGGATCGATTCCTCATGGGGGAAGAAATTTTCTCATGAAATTTGAGCCAGTGTATGGGACCGGTGCTCACCCAGCATCGTGATGCACTTGGGGAGCTACGATAGGTAGCGAAATCCGATTGCGAATACCAGCTATAACGGCTGGGGGGATCATCGTGCTAACCACATGATACCTCCATTCTGGTTGAATGATCGTCCACCTCTGCTTCAGCATGTGGGCGTGAGGCCAGCAGCCGGCTGGTCGGTCTGGGCCCTTCACGGACTGTAGCGCCACGGATTATTATTATTATCATTATTATTATTATTATTATTATTATTATTATTATTATTTGTACTTACTTTGCTAATAATTGTAACATAAAATATAATATGAACAGATAAAACTTCATCTCGCCCCTGAAAGAGTAGAACTCGTCCTCAGGGGCGGATTCCTGAATTTAAATGAAGTATAGGCCTATAATAAAATTTGTCTTAGTTTACTAGTCAATAACAATATATAAATCTAAATTTACAATTTGTCATTATTTACAAAATCCATAACTAACTTTTCATATCTAATACTAGATCCATTAGAATTGACAAGATTATGATATTTATATATAAATTTGTTATATATTCTTGAGCCTGAATTACTATTGTGATTAAATATTGTAACAGTGTTGCATTTTGGTTCAAACAATCTTAAAATATTCATATCTTCTGTTTCATAACTATGAGAATAGAATTCAAAATTATTTCGATTTTTATGTATGAGTTTTACTAATGAAATATAAAAAATTTGTCTTATTTCAAGAACATTAAAATCTGAAAACAATTTTTGAGATGGAAAATCAACAGGTTACGAAGGTATATTTTAATTATTATTTTTCTGTAATAAATAAAGTGGATTAAAATTGGTTTTAAATAAGCTACCCCATCCTATAACTCCATACATAATTACCGATTGAAATAAAGTTAAACATATTGTGCGTAATAAACTTATTGACAAGTAATTCCTCAATAAAACAAAATAATATATTATTTTACGTAATTTATTACAAAGGTAATTAATGTCTTGATTCCATTTTAAATGACTGTCGAAAATTATTCCCATATATTTAACTTCACAGGACTCCTTAATAATTGGACATTTATATTGTATAAGGCAACAATCAGAGTTATGTAATTTAATACCTAATGTAGATGTAGGAGGTTTGTTACATTTTTCAGATAATGAGAATGGAATAATTGAAGGGCTCAGAGCCAAAGGTGACTAACCTACAATTACAAAATGAGTAAATAAGAGTTGAAATTAAGAGGATCCTGACAAAAATTATTGGTTTCACAATTTATTTTAATTGATCTAGATTGAATAAATACAAAAAATATCATTAATCTATAACAACAATGTATAGTTTTGAAAAAAGGCTTAGTAATTAAATGAAATGAAATGATGAAATGAAATGATTAGCGTAAAAATGTCCCGTTAAGGGCAAAGGCCTCCTCCTATAGAGGGAGAGCTCTTTTTGTCTCACGCGGTGAGCTACTCCGCGTAAGAGTGGAATTGTTCACTTGGTTCACATTCTGCACTGTTTGATATTGTTCGCTTGTTTCTGTTCACTTGTCTTATGTTTTTCCAGCCTTTCCTATGTCTTGCTCTGCTTGACCAATGGCTTCTTACTCGTTCACTGAAGAGGTCGGCCCATCTTCTTCTTGGTCTTCCGCGTGATCTCTTGCCAATGCGGGGATCCCATAGTGTGACTTTCTGTGTCCATCTTCCGTCTCTAAGTCGTGCAACATGGCCTCCCCACTTCCATTTGGTGTTGGTGGCTTGCAGTGCTGGATCTTTAATTGCTGCCATCTTTTGTAGCACTTCGTTTGGAACTCTGTCCCTCACTGATAAACCTAGTATCTTTCTCAGCATCTTTCTTTGGCATATTTGGAGGCTGTTACGAAGTTTGGCAGTAAGAGACCACGTCTGGCACCCATATAACAGTACAGGAGTTACGCAGGTCTCCAATATTTCTACTCTGAGTTCCTTGCTGAGTGTTCCCTCCAGTACGATGAACTTGAGACTCCAGAATGCCTTCCACGCGAGAGAAATCCTTCGTTTTATTTCCTTCTCTGTCTTCTGATGAAAGGAGACTAGCTGTCCTAGGTATACGTATTCAGATACGTATTAGTAATGAACAATACAAAATTGTGGGTTGGTCGCCTTTGGCTCTGAGCCCTTCAATTACGGTTTTATTTTCGCTGGTAGAAAGACAGTTTATGTCAAACCATTTTTTAATTAATTTAAGTCGATTATTGGAATTATCGTATATGTCATACCAGGTTTTTCCACGAAAAATAAAACTGTGTCAACGGCATAAGAATAGTAAACACCATTGTATTGTTGTAAGTCAATTTGTATTAAGTACTGTAAGTCATTAATATATCGATGGCTCAGAACCAGACTGTTCCAAGTTCATTTTATTTATTTATTTTTTTTCAGGACAGCTATTTTAAGCTCCTAACATTCAAAGCTTCATGAAACAATTTGGAATAGCTTCATAGCAACCTTATGGACAGGAATATTACAATTTTGTTCGATTCATACATGCTGACAAGGACATGGAACGCAATGAAACACAGATTTCACTCTTATAAAAATTTGGACCTAGAACAGTCTGGTGTCCACACCTGTGGAGTAACGGTGAGCGCGTCTGGCCGCGAAACCAGGTGGCCCGGGTTCGAATCCCGGTCAGGGCAAGTTACCTGGTTGAAGTTTTTTCCGGGCTTTTTCCTCAACCCAATACGAGCAAATGCTGGATAACTTTCGGTGTTGGACCCCGGACTCATTTCACCGGCATTATCACCTTCATATCATTCAGACGCTAAATAACCTAGATGTTGATACAGCGTCGTAAAATAACCCAATTAAAAACAGTCTGGTTCTCAGCCATCGATATATTAAAAATAAAATAGGGCCAATAACTGTACTTTGGGGAACTCCTATATTAATAATTGAATGTTCACTTGAATAATTGTCAATTTTCGTTAGCACCGACAGTTATCAGCAGCTTGTTGCGAACAAGAATTTGCTCCTCCAGATGAATTCATCAATTGCTGGCGGTAAAGAAATCGCTGTTTAGACTGCCTTTGTCGGATTTAGCGATGATTCACTCTTACAGTTCGTAGTTGTGTAAGATTCAGTTCGTTACCTGACATTATCGCTTTATTCGAACGAATAGAGATGATTAACTATATATTTTATATAGCCTAATAGACTTCCGTTTCTAGAAAATTTAACTTATCAGCCTATTCCAAAGTTAACATATATCTATTTTGAAGATGGGAGCCATTCCTTTAACTGGACTCATGAGCTTACGTGTCCAATGTCACGAATTTTACTGCCAACAAAAATGATCGCATTCTCCCATCGTAAAAGCAGGAGTAAAGCTCATAAATGTTTGAAAAGAAACGTGAGAAGGAGGATGCGGAAGGAGATGGAAATAGTTCTATCTACCATAAATATCTATAGGGGAGGATAAAAAAATTAGTGATAAAAGCACCATGCAGCTGCCGTAAAATGAGTCATATTCGGAAAACTATGAGAACTAAAACTCCTATTCTACGTTTTTTAAGGTAATGGCTTAGCAGAGCAAGTGATTACATACTGTCGTTACGTTTATGTGTTGTAGTAGGATATCACATGGTTCCGTTAACAGCCATGGCAGCTGTACAAACATATAATAAAATGGTAATAATATCAGAAATTTATGTCTTGAAATCTAATTTAAAGGAAATTAAATTTGTTGACGTTAATTTTATGGTAACAGAGAATCATGACGAACATTTTTATCCATACATCACATGATTACCTCTGAGGTTCCAGCTGATATGCACACCTATTATCAGACAATAGGCTACATCTCATTTGACGATATGTGTCATAGAAAGGACATTGTTTGTATACATCTGAAGTATGACTAGTGTAATATGTAGCTAATCTGCAATGTATGCAATGGAGAGGGAAAGGAACTAGCCACCATAACCCCATTATCTCCTGGCTTAGTTTTCTCATAGGTGGTTTTTGCTCAAACATATCAGTTTAACAGTTTTCTTTAGCCTAACAGAATGACAAGAAAAAATTAGAAAAAAAAAAACACAATTTTTTAATTTTGGAAATTGTGTTTTTATGCTATAGTCTCAATTGTCTTAACTCTGTTGGTACAAATAAATAAATAAATAAATAAATAAATAAATGATAAAGTAAGTAAATAATTGAATACTTAAATAAATATATAAATAATTAATAAATAAAAATGAAGTAATTTAATAATAAAATAGGTCTAAGTAAGTTCTTCTTCTTCTTCTTCTTCTTCTTCTTCTTCTTCTTCCTATCACGTATTAAGCCTTGTTGGCCGATTACGGTCTCACTCCTTCGTTTCAGCGAACTGCCCAAAGATCTTGTTCCTAAAGAGCGGTAATTTAGTGCTTGGCTTTGGTGTCCTTGTTCTAGGCATCCTGAGTATATGAGATTTTCATTTCTGTCTACAATTCTGAATTTTCTCTAAAATTAGGTCAATATTTAATTCTTTCAAAATATCCAAATTTTTCTCCTTGTCTAACCTAGTACAGCCAGCAGTTCTTCTTAAAATCTCCATTTTTTTGGCAGTCATTCGGTATTCACCACATTTGAAGAGTACACTGCAAGAATGATGGATGTCATTTGGAACACATTTTGCAGGAGAAGCAATTAAAAGTTTGAAATGCTTAGCGCTCAAAGCTTAACTGTGATTTTCCGATCATTACTGGACAATGACTATCAGTGTTAATGCCATATAACTCTCTATGTACATTCTATATGTCTTAAGCTATGCATTCACAGTCTTGGTTCATTTTCGACAAGAAAGTGACATCCATCATTCTTGCAGTGGACTCTTCATTTACGTATGGTCCAAGCTTCACTTTCATACATGAGAGCAAGTCTCGCCAATATTTTACAGGCTTTAATTCTTGTGTGTTTTTGGACACGAGGAGGTTTGAAAATGTTATTAATGGTATTCATTGCATAGTCAAAGTAATTCAATTCTAAGTAAGTTAATAAGTGAATAAGTGAGTGGGTAAGTGAGTGAGTGAGTGAGTGAGTGAGTGAGTGAGTTAATAAATAACACATAGAAAGGGTCTCATGATGGGTCTCTATCAATGATAACATAAAAGTTCACACTGCTAACAGACAGATGTTCCAGCTAGACTGAAACTTAAGACCTAGGCTTCCACGGAATCTTAAAGCTATGTTTCTTGGCCACTATATACAGAGTGTAAGGGGTATAAGTGCCGTCTTTTTCACAGTCGTCGAGGACGGTCTACAGGATCAAAAAGTCTATACAACATAAGGTCAAAACTTGATAGTTTTCCCAGAAAAAAATAGTTCTTTCTCATATTTTGTGTTATACTGCTTATTTTGTTAGTAAAATTACGAAAACAATTACATCAGTAGGAATATCTAGCAAAGAGTTAATATTAGTTTAAATAAATATGTGTGTGATCTATTAGGTTTTCGTGAAATTAAATAAAAATGCATGCTTAAATTTGTTAATATTCTAGCGTGAGAGACATGACAACGTGTTCAGCAGGCAGTACTCAGCACAGACGTACGTACGAGTCAGCTGAGTTAAAGCTCCCTGTCCATGGGTATACAGCCAAGCGGATGACAGTTCAGTACAGGGTATTCAATAAACAACTTACAATGTCATTCACAGTTCAGGAATATCATATGTTATTAATTTATGGAGAAAGTCGTCGTAATTCAAATGAGTGAAGAAGGATGTACTGTCAACCTTTTCCTCAAAGAAGGTTACCTAATCGGCGAACTTTTGTAGCAGTTTCTCAACGATTATTAGAAACTAAGAGTCTCTTGCCCCATTTCGAAAATCACACAACTAGAAATAAAAAAAATGAAACTGCTTTACGGAAGCGGAGAGATTGAAATTTTGCATAAGGAAACAGTTTGTGTGATTTTGTGCAGAAAAACATTACTGTTTATTATTTAGACATATAATAAACAATGAAGGAATATTGTTACACAAAATATAAATTTACCATAATGTTCTATTAATGAGATTGAAAGTTTTTATTTTTTGCTCGTTTTATGAAAACTGAAGTGGTACAATTAAAACTCGACATAACCAATTACGAAGCTGTGACCGTACAGCTTTGTTCCCACTTACTTATGCTGAAAGCGAAAAAGAATAAGTTGCTGTAACAGCTCACAAACACTCTGGATTCAACATGAAATTTGCTCTTTATTAAAAAATGAATACAAAAGGAAGAGAGAAGATTTTGAAGTTCCCTCTAGAGAATAAAGAAGAAAAGAAGTACGTTGGAATTACAACGGCCAGCGTCTGCAGGGGATCTCTTAGAAGATCCTAGTGGACAAAACAACAGAGCTCTCTCTCGACCCCATTTCTGACTTCCCACCAGGATATTTTTCACTAACTTCGTTCTGATGTTAATAGAAGAACTGAAAATTCTAGAAATATTTCATAATATTATACCGGACTCGTTTCAAAACTTCCCATTATAAGTAACTATTTATTTCAATTAAATTTAATTTAAACAAAAAATTAAATACTTTCTTAAGACTTTTCTTAGCCTGTCCCTCATGGTAGAACAAAAGGACATTTCACTAGTTTTAATGTTGAGCACATAGAAAGCTGGGACGGTAAGCTGGCGATAATAGTGCATACAAATTAGATTTACTTTAAATGTTATTTTAAGTGATCATGCTTCATTTAATTTAGGATGCTCGTTGTTATTATTATTATTATTATTATTATTATTATTATTATTATTATTATTATTTATCATTATTATTAATTATTGTTTTTTTATTAGTTGTGTTCCTTATTAATTGTTATTATTGAGTGTAATTAGTTACCACTGCCACCGGGTATATACCCATTCGCAGTGTGAATAAACACATACATACATACATGCATACATATCCTGAACTGGTGTTTAGGCAAGCACACATTTTTCATGTAGTCAAATATGACAACAAGAAAGTCCTCTCTCTCGATGCTTAACTTGGATCCATT
Source organism: Periplaneta americana (assembly GCF_040183065.1). NCBI lineage: Eukaryota > Metazoa > Arthropoda > Insecta > Blattodea > Blattidae > Periplaneta > Periplaneta americana. The sequence continues at coordinate 38,227,270 of NC_091123.1, forward strand.
TTGCAATACTTTTTACTTCAGCTAGAAGTTTAGCACGATTACTGAGCATATTGTTTTTCATTTTCATGCTCTGTTCTTCAAACGTAATAAATTTTCACAACTAAAGAATTACCAATGACAACTGACAAAAAACATTTTGTCAGCTGATTGTGTGATTAAAATTACATATTATGTAAGTTTCTTCAGTACTTGACAGGCAAAACAACTTAAGTCCAGGACTAAAGTCGTTTTATCCCTTAACCAAACATTCTGCTGCTAAGAAGAACTATACAACAGACGTGGATTAAAGTCAATCTCCTACTAAACGATGCCCCTTGCACACAGTAACTTAATCATGCTCTCAACTCAGAACCTCCAAAATGTGGAATTAAGTCGTTTTGCAAATTCACCATTCATTTAAAGTTGAACTTACAAAAGTGGACGCTAATATAACATGTTTTGACATCATTGGCATCCGTGGAGCTGTATTTTATATGTAGTTCATGAAATAATCTAACAGATCTCAAAATCGAATTTTTTTTTGTTCTGATTCGCTTCATTTTGCTCTACTGAAAAATTATATCTTCCGATTTAAGGTGGGGTTTCACAGGCAGCCTCCAAATGTACTCCTTACTGTACCAATATGTTTCGCTCATTCATTTTCTCGTAGTTGCATTATATTCCTCTCCCAGGTTTCAATCCTGAAACTTCGCAAACCCATGTCATGCCGAGAAGATGAGTTTGGTTAGTTACAATGAAAATATCAAGCAAAATATTCATTCCCTTGAGTAAATTGTATGAATGAACTGCTGCAGGAAGGGGAATTGCCTGCAGGAATTATCAGCGCCGCGTAGCTGCTGGTGAATATTTTCAATAATATTATCTACAACGCTAACTCACATCACCGTCGATAATGTCTTCAGAAGCAGCAGTTCGCAGGGTTGCTGGGGGTGAGATGGTTGTGGCAGGCTAGAGGACGAGGCCTGACAGCTAGGATGCAGCAAGGACTAGGATGAATATACGCAGTCAAAATAGGATTTCACTTGAGGCTGTTGAGGTTTTCTTGTGAAACCCTCAACTATTTCTACCCACTTTCAATTAGTTAGAACTATGGTAAGTTTAGCTTCGAGGTGCTGATCTGCAGCTAGTCTCTTTCTGTCTCTCTCTCTCTTACGCGTATGGAATCCAAGCAACAAATACAAGAAGCTAGGCGTCTGCTTGCTCTGAAGAATGTCCGTCTTCCCGTCTGTATCATGAGTTGAGTTGGTTTGTATTTAATTAGCAACTTTTGCTACAGAAATCTTCACCTCCATCTCGCTTCGTTAATGGTTAATTTTCTTCTTTATTCCTTCTTACATTTGCATGCTCACATTTATGAACAGCTAGTTTCTCCTGATATTTAGCTGTCATCGTGATCATCGTCATCGTCATCCTCATCATCATCATCATCATCGTCATTATATTGAGTGCAGGAGAACACTAGAACAGGCCAATCGGTTTTTTTCTTTTTGAAACTTTTTATTCTGTTATTCAATAAAATGCCTTAAAATTATATGGAATGCCCCCTGTACTAATTCTGTGGGTGCTAGAGTAATTGTTATATGTATAAAATATATGCCTTTGTTCTAACAATAAATTAACTTATTATTACTTTTAATATTATTATTATTATTATTATTATTATTATTATTATTATTATTATTATTATTACTTTTATTATTACTTACTTACTTACGTATACTTCTAGAGAACCCGGAGGTTCATTGCCGCCCTCACATAAATCCGCCATTGGTCCCTATCCTGTGCAAGATTAATGTAGTCTCTACCATCATATTCTAATTCCATCGAATCCATTTTAATATTATCCTCCCATCTACCTCCCCAAAGGTCTTTTTCCCTCCAGCCTCCCAACTAACACTCTATATGTTCGACAAACTTACACGAAATATAGAGAGCTTAAAATTCACGACACTAGTATGAAAATACACGAATAATATTACCAGGTAGAATAACAAACATTTTACTGCAATATATACCTAAATGAACAAGAAGTTTATGCGTCCATTAACAAGAAAGGATAACTCAGTCCCTCGAAGTATAAATATATACGTGACCTAATTCCAGGGAGCAGAAGAAGTGTCCAATCCTACTATATTCAACGAAAGAATATCATTAATACATGAAAGAGAAGGGAAGTAAATTTTATAAAAACATGCTCTATGTCAATCAACTTCAAAGCTGAGTAGATATTTGTCCTAGAAGAACATTATATCAAGTGGATTATGAATCAATATACCCCGCTGTAACTTTTTGAAAATGCGAGGTTTCTTAAAATTCAAGAAACATAGCAAAGAAAAAGTTAGATCATGCAAATAGAGCGAAGTGTATGAGAATTGCTCACACCATAATTTCTAAACTGTAGGAAGTGTGAACCTTAACTCATCCAATTCTAGATTCTTTATAGGCACTCTACATGCAGAAGCAGGAGATTTACGATTGGACTCCAAGACAGAGCAATAAAAAAAAAGAAACTGCTGCAAATATATTTTGAAAGAAAATATAAATGATCAACGCAGAAGGTGCAATGTCTCATCGGAAGCAATAACACATATTATAGGGAGTTTCCAAAGAAATGGAGAATACGGACTACGCTGAAAGGCCAACAGAAGAAGCTTTATTCACAATATACTGGGTGTTCATTTCAAAGTGTGTCATGACGTCACTGTTGTTGGGTCACCGATTTGAAGCGAGTTTCAGCTTATATGTTAGAGAAGTTGCCTATTATTTAAGGCGTTCTTCAATCTGAACTTGAGAACGTGTACGGTATAACTTGAACGTCGTAGCAACAGATGGCGGTCTGTACGGTCTGTGTGCTACCATAACCTCTTTCGAACTGTGTTTTGCGCCGGCAAGTCGTACGCAGGGTATTTGTTATCATCGGTTGCGTACGGTAACATTCCACAACACAAATCAAATGCTCCGTGTCCATGTTGACCGTCGAAGTTAATGTCAACAAATACGTAAGTAATCGTCTTAACCCTCTCCCCTTATCCCGACAGTACGTATTTCCAAACAGTTCACATTCCTGCCACTACCGGCGTTACCGTACGTTTCGGCACGTACTCTTCAGAATGAACGCCGTACTTGCTAGCCAACTTCTCTGCCTCTTAGATTATACACCTGAGCTGCGGAAGTGTAGGAAGATTGAATTCTCTAGGCTCATCAGCTAGCCACATGACGGCATACAGCGAGCCAAGACACATTTTGAACTGAACACCCAGTAGAAGCTGGCACTGAATATTTATATTGCCGATACCATGGGGAATTGAAACAAGATGGCTCATCTACAATAAAAATATATTAGACTACACAGTAAATTCCTTATCCGTGTTAGAGTTGATCTAGGTTAAATTCACATTGGATAATTCGAATAAATATTTATTGTTCTTGAAGTTCCTATACAGCAGACATGGGCATCGTGCCTCACTTAATAATTTGTGCTTTACTGATCTTCACAGAGCTTATCGCTCTGAGTGACATCATCTTCACAGGCCCCGTTCCTCCCTCACGTAGCTCCTAGGCATGGGCAGGTTCTGTATCAGTTTCATAAGCAATATCAGTGGTGGCATAATGGCATTATCAAAGCAGTGTGTACGCATTAGAAAGCGATTATTTCATGAGAAATGGGAGGAAGAGTTTTTTTGCTGTTTACAAGGGGAGAACATACGATGTATGTTATGCTCGAAAATCCTATTAAGCATTAATAAATTTAATATACAACGACATTACTCCTTATGTCATAAATAACATGCTAAATTAGAAGGTAAGACAAATTAAATTTTATTTTTCGTACTATTCCGAAGAAAATTTATGATCTTAACATTTGCATAGTATACTAAATACGACATTATACCTTAAACACGCTGCATTAAAAGGTAGCCTACGAGGAATTAAATGTTGTTTGTACGTATTTTTTCCAAAATAAATTTATAAAAAATATATATCAAATGTGCGTAGAAAACGAAATATGATTTTCTGAAATTATTTCAGGTCCATAACGTGCAAATCTATTAAGTAATCTTGAGAAACGCCAGAATATTCAAGAAAATAAACGTAGACAACTTGATGGAATATTATTGGCTAGTTACGCAATTTCTTGCCTGTGATTTAAATCAATTCAGCTACGGAGAAACAGTAAAGAGGTTTATGATTAAAGCTGTAGAATTAATTTGCCAAATTGAATAAAAGTTTTCGAGTTTTCACGTTAACCAAGCACTTTCCTAATAATTCGCCACTGACCGCCTTAGCGATTACGATAAGGTGACCCAGGTCACAGCAGTTCATATTTCCTATCCTACTCTGCAGTCTCCTAGGACTTCTGAGCATCTTCGAAATAAAAAAGAACTGCTAAATCCGTCACAGTGGAATCATCAGGGATACTTCAGACATGTTGCTAAGGGGATACTATGGTGAAATAATGGTGAAAAATTAAGAAACTCCATTAGAATTTTATGTAAATCAAATTATCTGGAACATTGTCGCCACTTTTCAGACAATCACGGATTTTAACAATCATAAATTTGTATATATATGATCTAGTACTTTACACTAGACAAAATATCGATAATTACTCATTAGTGGCCAATATACATGATCATGAAATTAGAAATAGTGAACAAATTAATATTCCACATTGTAGATTACACAAGAGCAATACAAACTTTTTAATTATGGGGATGAAATTATATAATAAGCTCCCTAGTCAATATTATAAATTACCAATCAATAGTTTCAAAACTAGATTTTACAATTGGTTATTAAATAATCCCTTTTATTCTGTTGCTGAGTTTTTCAACACAAATTTGTATGAAATTGTATTTTAATAAATAAGTTTCACTTGCAATTTAGTTAGTTTTCTTCAATTTAAAAGTTTCAAATTATTTTATGTTTTGATTGTATTACTTAAATTTTACTGTTTCTGAATTAGTGGTTTTTAAATGTATTTATATGTTTTTTTTTTTCAATGTATTCTGACGAAGCCTGAAACTGTAAGTCTAATGGCCAAATAAATTGAATTGAATTGAATTGAATTGAATTTTGTTTTTATGCTGGTAATTTATTATATTTGAGACTGTTTTAAATGATCTAGTCATATAATGAAATTTTATCAAATATACGGTTGAAAGAAATGTTTTTCTTTTTTGTTTTTTAACGTTGTCTTTCGACTTTAAAATTTTAAGCAGTTTATTGAATAAAATAAGCTCCTTGCACAAACTTTATATCAGATTGATCTTAAACTTCTCACAGTGATCAATTAAATATTGATAAATAAAATTTAATTAGCAATTGTATGAAATATTCATATTAAGTTCCTTCTGGGCATATTCATATTCCACTTAGATTAAAATATGCTGTAGCAGTAAATTCATAAATATGCATGTATGTTTATATATATATATATATATATATATATATATATATATATATATTGTGAATTTACTTTTAGACTGAATGTAATTAATGTTTGTTTCCATGACTATTTTCAAGCTTTTGAGCGAATATGAACTAAAAATTCAGAAAACTTTGACGCAAGGAGCCTTCTCGGTGACGTCAATATAAAATAAATTTAAAAAACATAATTTCAAAACTATAAAGTCTAATAGCACGAAATTTTGTAGAAATGATAGTATTGTAGGCCTACATATGGAGTGTAAATTTAATAAATTTTGGACAAAGTACTGGAAGTTTTAAAGGTCATATACAGAAGAAACCCCGATTATCCGTCACCCTATTAATGGATTGACGGATTATCCGACTGTCTATTCCTCTCCCTTTTTTTTATTCATAAATAAATAACTTATATGAAGTACTGTTTTTTAAATCATATTAGTAGTTTTACATATGTTTTTGCTAGAACGTATTATTAGGCCTACAAGCCTTTGTCGTCACACAACATTGTCTACTTCTCGAATTGCCGTTCTATAATATAACTTGTATACAAAATGTCTTCCACGGGTGTTAACACATAATGTGTTGTGCTAAGTGTAAAAAAAAATGGAGATAATTGAATGGATTGAGAAAGAGAAACTGTAGCTCATCTCGCATGAGAATACGAAAATGGAGCTACAACTGCGCGATTTAATAAAAAAAAGGATAAAGTGTAAAAATGTATGTAAATCTACAACATGAGACGTCCCTTATTCCTATCTTTCTTGAGACAATCATTATAAAGGGTTTCTTTGCCCCTTAAAAATCCGTCGTTGACAACCAGACTTAAATTAGTGAACTTCTGATCTACTACTTAGTGAGTTAAATACAAGACCATGGAGGAAATTACAAAATTTTTATGGTAAAGATTATCCGATTTTTTCCATTAACCGTTCACTCCATCCCCTTCATTACGACGGATAATAGAGGTTGTACTGTAAGTGCCCCTTTAAAGGTAAACTTTCAGAATAGTACATTATGCAACGAGCCTATAATTGTAGTAATTAAGACGCGAGTATGATTGTTTATGAAACGAGCCCAAGCTCGTTTCATAATTTTCATACGAGCGTCTTAATTACCATTATAGGCAAGTTTCGTAAGACTTTTTATGCTCGACCATATTTCTAACTTGAAATTATTCATAAGTATTCATGTTATGGTTATGTAAGTGAGGAGCGGAACTGACCTAAATTGTGAGATGTGCGCTGACGCGAAAGTATTGATTTTTTCCGAGGCACAAATGTCATTGACCTTGATATAATCTAAAGAATATCATGAACATAAGTCTTGATATAACCTGGAAATTGATTTAGAATTTAAAAACGAGATGACGAATTGAATTTATTTGAATATTATTTACAATTAACGCTAATTATTATAGTAACAGAACATAACCCTCTGCGACAGTATTGGATTTCCAGCCTCCGTGACGTTTCGCTAATTGTCTTTCGATTGCATATCCGAGAATAATCGATACTTGCGCTTTAATATTGCTACAATGATGTTTTATGATTGGTGGAACACCTGAACTTTAATGAATAGGTGTACTTTAATGAGGTTCATTAAAGGGCTGCTACCAGGTGTATAATTACTACATTTCGGCATGGTCGAGCATAAAATCTTTTACAGTAAAGATTATCCGATTTTTTCGACTAACCGTTCACTCAATCCCCTTCATCACGACGGATAATAAAGGTTGTATTGTAAGTGACCCTTTAAAGGTAAGCCTTCAGAAAAATATTTCTGTTATAATAAATTCTACATGAAATATTGAATATACGACCGGTAAATTGATTTTCGCGTTCAAAGAAATTTGGTAGGAGAGATGTGGTGGGTGTCCCTGTAACAGTGACACATAGGCTGCATTATTTTATTGGGACATTATTGCGAAAATTTGATACGCAAAACTTTTAGTAGAGTATCGCAAAAAACATATATCTAGGGAATTTTCTGCCTTTAGTACGTTTAATAAGACTTCGAAATTGTGTACTTAACAGCAGAAAAAATAATTTCGAATTCTTGGTAGTATAAGACGAAGTGAAATTTCTATCGAGTTCAGCAGTTGAAATACATTTAAACTTTTATACTGTATAATCCACAGAGCCGAAGCAACGTTGCTTTCAAAGCAGCGGTATCTTGTGTGTTGAATACCTGGGCTCTGATAATTGCGTTTCTCTATGCTGGAGAGAACTTGAGGAAAACGCAGCAACTACTCCGCTAGGTTCGGAGTGTACATAAACTCGATCCATTATCCATACGCTCGCTGCATGTCTGTCTGTCAAGAATGCAGTTACCCCCGCCCTTCGCTATTCAATTTCGGGGCTGCTGTGTAAGGATAAAGGGCAAGGGAATCTAACTTCGTGAAATGTGTACTGTGTTCGGCCGAGTCTCTGTCATGTAAGCAGCTGATTATAATACAGTATACAACTGACATGACCAAAATGTGTTATAGAAGCTACAGTAGCATTGCTTTTGTATTGTTTCAAATCAGGTAAATTCACAGGGACGGATTCATGACATATCCTTACCAAAAATAACCTTCACAAAATTCCCTTACTGTGTATACTTATCTGCCAAAGCACACTTCTGAAAATCCATTCTTCTACTGCCTAAGTTTCTTCCGAACCTCCCAACAAACTTAGCCCTCATGTGTATCTATAGCCAAGCCAAGTTCAACAGTAACTCGTACGTGTTAGTGATATTTGAGCTATGACCATCCCCACCTCCTTGACTTCTCAGCTGTCGGTCTCTTAATACGACATCATTCACATTAGTTCATTCGCAGTGGCTGTGGCCTTGTGAGTTATTGTAATTTTCATCGACTTATCCAAAGACGTCTAGATATTTATTTCACGAATCATGGGAATTTCAATATTTTTGTGTTGAAGAGAACGACATAATTAAGTCTCATTTGTTCTAAATATGCAGGGAGGTTCCACATAATCTCCAAATGGAACTGCTTCAATTAGGGCCAAAACAAGATACTTGGGGCAAAATAGCAAATATATTCGAGATAACGTAGAGGAATAAGAAACAATTATTGTTTATGAGTCCCTTAAGGAATGTATTTTAATAAGTGATTTGGAAATTTGCTCTGTATCACAATGTTTAAGAGGAAAATAATGTTTATTGAAAGTTGTGCAAGTGTCCCGTTTTGCCAAACTGGTTGGATAAGACGAGATAGTTATATAAATCAATTGAAATTGTTATAATTTTAATGAATAAGTCTCAAAAATTGCACACAGAACAGGAGTATGAACAAAAAAAAATTATTTCTATGTCAGTTTGTACATTATATTGCTATTAATTATTATAAATATTATAGTTATTCAAATTTAGAAATTAAAGAGTAGTGGAACGGAGAAAAATTCTCTCCGGCACGGGGATTTGAACCGGGTTTTCAGTTCTACGTGCTGATGCTTTATCTACTAAGCCACACCGGATTCCCATCCCGGTGTCGGATCGAATCATCTCAGTTTAAGTTCCACCTGGTGGCCGCCATCTGCACTACGTCATAGATTTCGTATGAACGAAGGATTAATATCCACATACGTTCGGAGGTGCACTCGTTATGAGTGAATGGTTGGCCGGGATCTGACTCTTTCATCGTACATACAATGACGCAGAATATCTGCATGTAAACATCATATGTACTTCGGTACATTAAAATAAATTCAGAAATGCTCATTCACAAAAATCGCATATGAATTCATCACAATCTTCTGGATATATGCCACTAGACTACACTCCGTGTGAATCCACTCTTGGCATTGGGCACACTGGAGTCGCTCCTCTTCCGATTTTGAATTTGGATAGATGTCGTTGCAATGAATACATGACTCATTTTTGTCCTCGTTTTCCTCATCTTCAGAGCTGTTTAAGGGATCAGTGGATCTAACTTTTTTTTAATTGCTTTTCGACTTTTTGTTTTCCACAGAAAACTTATTGCCACACTTAGTCCTACTGCCGATTTCTTATAATTTAATTTCTTTACCATTTTTCTTACCCTTGCTTCCACAGCTACTGCAAGCTCATTCTTGTAAGGGAAGAGGTCAATAATGTTGCCTTCCTTTGTTTTCTATCATTATTTGTTGGTCCTACTTAATACCGAGCTTGGGGAATTTTCATAATAACAGGATACTATCCCGTTTTGGCCAACCGCTTGGTATCTCGTTTTGTCAGACCATGCATTGAAATTTAAAATATGAAGCACCAATAGTTACGAAGAAAGATATCGAATTTAACTGAACTACAATTAAAGACTAATAATTATACAGGGACATCATTTTATTTTTACTTCAATTTTTATTGTACCTTAGTTTTTGAATGTACTTCACTTCCACCCCTTCTACTAATCAAGTTCAACCATCCTCCACAGAGATCCAAGACTGCATATACAGTCATAGTAGCTTTACGTTCAGAGTAAACAGTACGTTCCAAAAATATGTTCGCGTTTTCTAGTGACGAAAGAGCTTTCGATATTGAATCACTTTCCTACGTCGCATCGCGGTTTCCCCCACCTGCTTCTATTAGGCCTTTCTGTAAAGGCTAGTGGCTGGGCTGTCTTAGCTCTTTTCTGAGAACATTAATTTCTGTTAGGAATTGGACGTCTACGTAATATTATAGCCATACAATTGTTTAAAATAACTTAAATAAAAGAGCCTCGTTAAGTAATTAACTGTCACGTGATTTCCTCCTTTTCTACGAGACTGCGATATAACCACTTGGACGGACAGTAGATAGTATGTCTGAGTAATTTTATCTTTTCGGATCGGGCAGAAGTGAAGATTGAATTCACAGCACGTAAGGTACTCTTTTATACAGTAGGTACAGAATTATTTCAACATGAGTTACTGATACGAAGTACGAACCTGGTAATTGGAATTACGTACAATGGTTTATAATGCGATAATATGCACGAAACAACTGAAGTCTGTATCGAAATAAACGGCCACATTTTCAAATATGAGTTTAAATATTCATATTATGATTATTTTTCAATTTAACTTCATTCTGTATAGTGTACGCTAAAGTGCTGTAGACAGTATAATATACACTGCATAATGAATACGTCCGAATGGATAGGTCAGTTCGTGAGTAAAAACACTAAGTGTTAATACAGTTAATACAGTACTCTAATTTGATTAATCAATAAGCTAATGGAAATTATCAAACTCAAAAGCGTGATATTTCCTAGTTTACGTAAATGGATGAACTACTTTTCTTCCTTCCTATACCTAGTAAAGTGATATGTTTGTATTTTACGCCAGTATCATCGAACTCCAGTCGTGGAAGGGGGTAGGCAAACGATGTTTGCGGTTCTCAATCTTGATCCAAAGGTATAGCCAGGTTAATATTAAAAATGTTAGTAAAAATAAAATGATGTCCCTGTATAAACAAAGTTTCTTGTTGTTTTAGCTTCATATTAAATCAGAAGTTTGTTTACATATTGCATTCGTTGTTCAATAGCAATTATTATTCCCATTATTTAAAATATGAATTTTGCAAGATATCCCACTGTTGTTCTGAGGTAACGATGAGTGTTTCTGGATTTTGCTAACATCGTACTCACTTTGTCTATTAACTAGCTAGCTAAAAAATAATAATATACAAGGGGAAAAAATATGTTTTGTTGATTTCTTAATGACTCACTGTATCACTGCATTTTGATTCCAATATCAGCGAATATCTTTTTCTCATCCTATATTTTCATCCGACCCATGGCGGCATGCTCTATCTGTACAGTAGCTCACAGGAATCGTCTGTAGCGCATGCTAGTGGACAGTATTTGCTATGCTAAGGAGTGACACTGCATAGGTACAATAAGGACATAGTTAAAAATGCAAGGAAAAAATTTTTGACGTCACTGTACTAGACTACTAAAAGTCCATCTGTAGTTCTGGTCCCTTGGTCGATGCTTGCTGTAATCCTACCGGAATATTAGGTTTTATTAATCTGGCACGATATACACATGCGGCAAATTTCCCATGACGTGAGTTTCGTACGCTGCCGGCACTTCACCTGCGACAACACAGGGCATCACATTGAGAAAAAACTTAATTTGCTCTGTGAAATTCGAGTCCACGACCATAGCTTTCACATAACCTCAAAGTACGATGGCTGCCTATATACAGACAAAGCATAATCAGTACATACAAAATAATAACAACAATGAACAATATGCATAAAAATGTTCTCTGAAAATAACGAAATTGCTCTGAAGTTAACATAATTGCAGATCTATGCAGAGTGGAAGTGAGATAACCCTGTAGATTGAAAGCGACGATAGGGTACACTTAAAAGAATATAAAACCTATATTACGTTTTGTAATTAAATGTACGGTTAATTAGAAAATTAAGTTGGAAGTTTCAGCAGTCCGGCAACATCGCCGCTAAGACAGTAATCTTTTTCTCTAGTAATAAAGATGTAAGAGGTCAACGAACTCAGGTCTGTCTCTGTACGCAAGCCTCCCTATCTAGCTACGGAAGTTGCAATCTGTTCGAAACGTTCAGTTGCTTGAAATTAATGGTTTTTAAATTGAATTTACACGAAAACCGTCTACGCTATTGAAATACACCAGAGGGATAAATTATTATTTATTCGATTTTCTACCGATATGGACAAAAGTCACGATCCTACTCGCAATAGTTACCGAATAAAAGGATGTTAAATATTTTTGGAAAAACATTTTTTTTTCTGAGAAAACTATAAACTATCCACCAATATGGTACCACAGTCTAGTACAGTCGCGGCGAAAATGCGACTCACGAGCACATTGTGGCTCGCAGTGCTTTTTTCTCGCTTCCTACCTACAACCCCCACCCTCTTACTCTCTGGAGTCAAACTCCGTTCTATTTGTATTTGTCTCGGACCTGCGAGTGGCGTATCGTCGCAATATCTCTCTCGAAACCATGTACCTCTATAAAAAACGAAAGTTTCAAGTAGGATGGGAGGATGCATTCTTTTACTTACAATATGATGAAAATATTAAATGTATGATTTGTTCACAAATATTACTAGGAAAACGATTGTATAACATAAAACGGCATTATAAGTTACTACATGTTACTGATGAAACATTAAAAGGTTAAGTGTTATTATTATTATTATTATTATTATTATTATTATTATTATTATTATTATCATCATCATTATCATCTCTGTACGTCGATTCTTTTACAGCAGATGTACGAATAATGCGGTTAGATTTTCAATTTAAACTCACAGATTTACAATGTGACGTTAAATGAAAGCTAGATGTAAGGACTTCACAGATATTGAACTTTTAAAATCTTTGGAAAAAAATAAATATTTGAAGCTTCGTTCTTTCGCTTGCTCTGTTGAAGCCATGTTCGCTGTAACTTACGTTTGTGAAAAATTATTTTCAACAATGAAAATAGTAAAAATAAAATTTACATCACGACTGACAGACAAATACCTTCGTGATCAACTACGATTGGCAGTAAGTGACATAATTCCTGATTTTGAAACTTTGTCGCAGAGACATTCTGAAGACAGTTAATTTTAGGTTGTGATAATGTGTCCTATGTTTTCTTGTTCATTTCTTTCTTCGTTACACGTCCTAAACATTAACTTCCTCTTCGGTTGTCCGCCTCCCTCCATAGGTGCTATGCACGTTGCAGCTTACACAGTGGCTCGGCGCATCATGGCCTTTTCGCCACGGCTGGTCTAGTATATAACAGTCACGAAGCTTGAGTTGTGAGGGTACTAGGAACAATAGACTGTGCAGGTACTATTTCGCATTGTCTGTAATGAGGCGATAGTAGTGATCCTAGTGGTTAGCAACTATCTATGGATGTACGTATTGAGCTTCGTGACTGTATATACTAGACTGTGATGGTATTACACTTTTTTGATACTTTCAACATGAGCTTTTCTCTTTGAAAATCTGCAGGGTTATTTCTCTTCCAACCTGTATTGATAGATGGATGAGAATAGACTATGAATATGTGAATAAATTAACTATTTCTATCTTTACAATCTCCACATTTACTAATCACTCCTATTTGTGTAGGAATAATAATTTTTATTAAATTAAAATCTAGTTTAACATTTCGTTAAACTTTTTCAGATGAAAACTCTTTCTTTACCGAGACCAACTTACAACAAAATTACAGATCTACAGCAACTTTATTGAATTTATGTGTAAATTAATACCACAGTTAAGTACTTCAGATTTAGACTATGCTAAATTAACTATTTCTATCTTTACATTCTCCACATTTATTAAGCACTCCCATTTGTTTAAGAATAATATATTTGTATTAAATTATAATGGAGTTTAATATTTCGTTAACATTTTTCAGATTAAAAGGATTTCTTTTCCAAGACCACCTGACAGCGAAATCACAGATCTACAACGTTTTTTCAACACGGCCAATCAGACTCACAAGGGAACTGTCCCAGATCGTGTAGCTTACATTTAATGAAAATGAATATTTAAGCTAATTTTCTTTCGTTAAGAAACGTGGTGATAGTTTAATGAAATGAACATTTAAGCTAATTTTCTTTCGTTAAGAAACGTGGTGATAGTCGTTCGTTTCGCTTTTTCCTCGTTTACGAAATATACTGACTTGAAAATCGTTGGTACTTGTACCGCTTCTTGGGCGCACTCGGATCCTCATAGCTCCGCGACAACGTATCACAGCTCTCGCATTAATGCTCCAGTCAATTTGTTTTCTCTTAACTCACATTAAAGCAGTAGTAGTGCAATCCATGGCATCTTTCACTCATTCGTACACAGTCAGAATACTTAGGTATGCCGATGGAAGTCTAGGAACACGACTGTACATACTATGCTTTCAAGAACCGAAAGAAAAATTTGGACCTAAAGTAAAACAACATGTAGACAAAGATAAGCAATTTAATGTCGTGGTCGATGCAAGCAGTTCCGGTAAACTGATAAAAAAAATCACGTGAGAAGATGGTTAAGAGATGTATTTCTCCCGAATGTTAAGAAAGACACACTAGTACTTCTGCATTCTTGGAGTGGTCAGAAAGATGATAATATGTTTACTTTTGAAGGAGTAAACAGTATTTTAGATGGTAAAATAATTAAAATACAAATTATCCCTCCAAAAACTGCAAGATTTGTGCAACCCTTGGATAGCTTATGTATTTTTAGGCAATGTAAAATTGTAATTCGAAGGCCAGAAGAACATTTCAGACTAAAATTATGAGTGAAAACATTCCAGACACAGTGCATGATAGGGGCTTCATAATGATATTCCATTATGTTGTGTATCAACAGTTTCATTCAACTGTACTCAAAGACATGCTAATATAATACGCGTGGCAGAGGAGAAATATATGAGATAGTAACATACGTTACAAGAGCGGTATGTTGACGTTTTCATGTTCGAGGAAAACAAACATACCGCTCGTGTATCGTACATTATTTTGTGCGAAGATCGTTTATTACATACCTGAAAGACGAATTTCTAATTAGTTGAAATGAAATCTCCATCTTGGTTTCTGTTTAATGACGGCAACTTCGGAACACCAAAATATCTTTCTTCAACATTGTTGCTATAAAATGTTTTCTGTGTTTACTATACTCCAGCAGGCCGTGATATACGTCTGTCTTCCCCCCCCCGTCTATAAATGCGAACTTAAAACAAACGGTAAGGTTATGTAATGATTTATTTTTCATTTTAATATTTTAACAATATTATTTATATAACATATTGCAGTAATAACATCCGCATCTGGAATCTTGTTGATTTTTTCACGGCTTCCTTAATGGTACTTGTATCAGGAATGCAATAAGTTTCGTGGAGTAGTAGATTTGCAAATACTTAAAAACAATAATTAACAGTGCAATTTAGGTGAAATTGCAGTGGTAAGTTTCCAATTTATAATTATTACTATGTTAAACGTCTCTAAAAATAATATGTTAAAAGCTTAAAGCAGTAAAATGAATGTCGCGCTTAAGCGGTAAGAAGAGGGAAATTGTTATGTGTGTTATGTTGGGAATACTGAATGTGGTATTTCACACTTACCGCGTATTGGTTTTGTGAGGAAAACAAGCAAATACGCACGAGCTCGCACAAAAGTTTAATAACGTTCTTGCAGCAATGTTGCATGTTGGAAACAGTGTGTGTGTTACAGAAGAATGTGAAAAACCAGTCTACATAAAATGTTCGTACCGTTCAATGGTTCTTTGTCCTGACCACTTCATTTCGAATTACACTATCATATTTAAGGTGAGTCACAAAGTTAATACATATTTTAAATCCAAATTGAATTTGTATTTCAACAATAGCACTCTATTAATGTGAGTTAAGAGAAGAAGAAAATTGACTAGAGCATTATTGCGGGAACTGTGATACGGTGTCACGGAGCTATGAGTATCCGAGTGCGCGCAAGAAGCGGCATAAACAGCATCGATTTTCAAATCATTATATTTCAAAACGAGGAAGAAAGCGAAACGAATGACTATAATCATGTTCCTTAACGAACAAAAATTATCCTAAATGTGAATTTTCATTAAATTGATGCTACACGACCTGGGACGGTTCTCTTGTTAGAGTAACCTCGGAATTTTTCATCTAAACACCATATTACTTCGTTATTCATTCTGTATGGATATGTAGTCGATATACTAGTCTATGAACTGGAGCACTGACCATTGCAGCTATGCAGGGAAGGTCTTAGCACTGCGAGTGTTTACTTCATAAATTCTAGGTAAATTCCTTCACCCCAGGGAAATTCCATTGCAGTCGAACCGATAATATGGCGTAGCATTCCGTCCAAGATTGCGTAACACTACATAAACACTAGAGCGCGTTCCCTATGAACCTGGCATATCGAAATACCCTGATCTTGAATCAAATCATGGACTATAGGTGTTTCATTGCGTCGTCTTTAATAACCTCGGTATTTTCTAATCGTTTGGAAAGAAGTTTCGGAATGTGAATAAGAAGTTATAAATTTAAACCCAATTTTGCTGTAGCAATGTACAGGAGGAGTAGTAAGCACAATAAGTTTAGGCTGTTGTGCAAGCCTAGGTGTCCCACCTCCGTACTAGAGAAAAGAAAAGGAGGTCGGTACAATAAGCCTCAGAATGACGTGCAAGCCTTCTGGCCCTCCTCAGTAAGGAAAAAATGAGGGAAGAGTGTATCACTACCACAACTATCATCTTCTAGGACACAAGTGACATTATGGATTTTTTTAATGAAGAATCTCAAAACCTATTGGCACTCGAACTCGGACCAGCTATAAACGACTGATTGCCTTTTAGGACCTCCCCCTCACTACTTTAACTTACCGGTTCTTGCCTCCATTCCAAAAATACAAATCCCTGAAAAACCGTAAATTAGTATTATATAGTTTTACACAATACTATGGACACGACCAGAAGTACGATTTTAAAGAACAGATTTTTGAATATTTTCCGAAAGAACCTCAAAGCAATTACGACAGTCGCTGATTGATACTAAATCCATTGTGTTCAACTGGCTGAAGTTCCAAAAAATGTCAAGAAAAAAACTTATTGATAAATGTAACTATTGATGGAATGTTGAAATTAAAATAAATAAATCATCAGATGGCTGAAAGCAAGTAATGGTCTCTTAAACCAAATTATAGTAATTTAGCAATTACTTCTGATGAGAAAATTTAGTTAAATAATAACATTATCTCGTCAAGATAAAATTATTCACTAGAACATTTTTCTATTTCACAAATAATACCCTTTTCCTTTTTCGCACAGCATTGACCAGTTTTACATAAAAAAATACATCGAAATTGCAAAATGAGCTATTGTTTTTTTTTATTTTTAATTTGCAACCTCGTATTCGTGCAAATTAAGTTTTACTTCCAAGATTTCCACCAAAACAAGAGCGAGAAATTCGAATTTGAAAATGATATCACTGTATGTGTGTCGAATTCTTAGTCCATATTTTAGAGGCTACGTTATTATTATTATTATTATTATTATTATTATTATTATTATTATTATTATCATCATTATTATTCATTCGTAACTTTTTATATGAAAATTACCTTACTGAAATGTTATTATATTTCTAAATAATATTTTAATAAACAGAACTGATTGTGTAAAAGGTCTGGAAATAATCATATACAGTAAACTGTATTTCTTGCATTTTTTGTCTTATATTGTCTGTTGGTCATTTTTAGGAATGTTCTACATTTTGTTGCATTTTTGCCCCTTTCTGCTTATGAACGGACTTTGTTTTTAAGACGTAGTTGTAATCTATATTCGAGAACATACTACAGATTGCTAAAGCAATTCGATTGCTTCTTACAAGAAATTTACTTATGGTTCCATCAGCCTTGATTCCTGATCAAACAAATACTGCAGCCGCAGTGCCCGCAGTCAGCATATTGTATCACATACGTAAAGACATAAAAATCCTGAAAGTAAAAAAAAAAAAAAAAAATAGACAAAATTTTTGTGACAATTAGTATTTTACAATTGAAATCATTCTCTTTTTTATTTTAATAACATATTCTCAGGAAATGAAGTAATTTTATAGTTTATTTTTCTGTGATTTTTAGGTCATCAACTTAAGGCACACTTATCACATTATTTTATTTTTACTTTATAACTGCTGAAAGAAATTTTGGAAGGCATTTTTATTTTTATGTTCAAAGTTTTTATGTTTTTAAAAGCAAAATAAACGTATGCTAATAAGGCGTTTTTTTGTTTTATTTTGTAAATCATCTCGGGACCTCCCCCACTTTGGGAACTACTGATCTAGAGTACTGAGAAAACAAAGAGGTTGAACAATCGTAACAGCGCTTGCCGCTATCAGTGATGGAATAAGATTGTATATCTACCAATAAAATTGCACAATTTGTTTCACTAGAATATGATGAAGGATGAGTGGAACAGATAAAAAATTCTCTTCGACACCGGGATTTGAACCCGGGTTTTCAGCTCTACGTGTTGACGCTCTATCCACTGAGCCACACCGGATCCCCATCCCGAGTCGGATTGAATCCTCTCAGTTTAAGTTCCACCTCTTGGGTTCCCTCTAGTGGCCTACCCTCATGAACTGCGTCATAAATGTATGACAGTGGCACATTGTCCATATATGTGCAGAGGTGTACTTGCTATGACTGACTAAATGGCCGGGATCAGACGGAGTAAGCGCACGGAAATATCATATGTACTTCGGTACATCGTAATAATATATGATATGCGAAAAAAAAATCACTTTGGGTGCTATGCATAGACATTTTGCTAGCCCGCGCTAAAGTAGCCCCAACTATCGACTGATTACTTGTACGGGATTCATATCATATCATATCGCTAACACTGGTTTTTGAATACGAAAAACGTTAGTTCGCTGATCATCCACCGGAAGCCCGCGCTAAGAATATCTATGAATACGGCCCTTAGTGATTTAAGACGGCGCTTACTCCGTCGGATCCCGGCCACTTAGTCACTCACAACGAGTGCACCTCTGCACATGTATGGACATTGTGCAGTGCATGAGGGTAGGCCACTAGAGGGAACCCAAGAGGTGCAAATTAAACTGAGAGGATTCAATCCGACATCGGGATGGGGATCCGGTGTGACTTAGTGGATAGAGCGTCAGCACGTAGAGCTGAAAACCCGGGTTCAAATCCCGGTGCTGGAGAGAATTTTTCTCTGTTCCACTCATCCTTCATCATATGACAACGCAGAATTTCTGCACGGAAATATCATATGTAGGCCTACTTCGGTACATCATAATAATAGTACAGGCCCTTGTAATGCCTCACTTTGACTATTGTGATGTTTTATATAGCGACCTAAGTGCTGAACTTTCTCAAAAACTTCAACGTGTACATAATGTCTGCGTCCGATTTATTTTCAATATCCGCCGACATGATCATATATCGGAATATTTTCTATAACTCTCCTGGCTCCGCTTGCAAGATCGACGTTTAGTACATTCTCTTTGTCTGCTATATCGAATTATACATGATTCCACACCCAACTACCTTGCCTCTCGGTTTACTATCCTAGCTTCACATCATAATCGTAATACACGTTCACAGCACGATCTGTTGCTATCAATACCACGTCATCAGACATCTCTGTACTCAAGTTCTTTCTCAATAGTCATGGCTCGCTCATGGAATTCGCTGCTGCTGGAAATCAGGGGTAGTCTTAGTCCTCAGTTGTTTAAAATTTGGTTGTTTAGAAATATTTTAAATGCACAGAATTAGTATTTTTAGGTATAATTTTTATTTATTATTATTATTATTATTATTATTATTATTATTATTATTATTATTATTATTATTATTATTTTACACAGTCATTACTTTATTTTTCCATTAACACTAATATCTAGGTAATTGTTATTGTCTCAATGTAACACGTGTTGTGCTGATCATACTGATTGTACTAGGCCTATTCCTTTAGTCGTGAGATTATATTCATATGTATTATTTATTACTTTTTTAAGTTAATACGTGTATACTAGAATGTATTTTTCTATTTGTGATTATATATTCAGTCTCTTTTTTATTATATATATTTATTAATATTACTATTATTATTTTAAAGTTAATACTGATTGTGTATATGTATTCAATCTCTCTTTTTTATTTTATTATGTTGATTATTATTATTTTTAAGTTAATATTGTATACCAGTATGTATTTTTCTGTATGTGATTTGATCCTGGTTGAGTGGAAGAGGAGGCCTGATGGCCTTAACTCTGCCAGGGAATATAAAACTATAATAATAATAATAATAATAATAATAATATTAATAATAATAATAATAATAATATTCACTATAATAGCTTTACACTGGTAGAAAACAAATCCTTGAGACAAGGACTATTGATTCCCTGGACCTCGCAAAGTGAAGTAATGGAATTCAAACAAATCCACTCTCCACTTGGCCCCACTATGATGGATGTTTGTTTATTAAGACAGTTTTCGGGGGGAGGGAGGGCAAAAAGGGAAATCAGAAGTCAAATAACATAGACAGAACACTTTTTTAAGGTTGAATGCCCAAGACATAACGGAATGGACAGCAGGGTAGAGAGTATCATATCAAGCCTTGGTTAGGGATGGCGAAGGGGAGCGAGGGCGAATTAAATGGGTCGCGTGTTGGGGTGAGTTCCATGTGATGAGTCAGAACAGCATCCCCCATGGCCATATTACATCAGATGTTCTTCTGTTGTAGATAAACAATGGAGTGAAACGCAGTTCAAGTCTGCCTTTTAATGATGTTTTCCAGCGAGGGAGTAATTAAATAGCACTTAAATGCAATTGCAGTAGATTTGGAAACAACAGACTTAAACATTTCCTTTTTGGCAAAGAAGCTGAATGAGTCCGCTTTTACAAGAATTAGTTGCGTCACTTGTTACAAGTCAAGTGGTGTAACGTCGCACGAACGACACAAATTAAGGCGGTTTTTATTCCAGACAAACTAGACTACATTGTCCAATGATGTAGGTACATTTGTCAATGTAATTGACTTGCCAAGTCTTAGGATAATGATGCTAAACTCTGTCCAGCGAACAATGAAGTTTTGTAAACCATAGAACACCAATCACGAATTGAAAAATATATAATCCGTTGCTAGGCAGCACCAATCAGAAATCTTAAGGCGACGTGCATGTGTTTACATCATTTTATCCTTTCATTAGACAGTCCTTAGCAGGGAGTCAATAGAAGTAGGGGAGAGCAGGGTAGTATCGGACATCGAGTAGTATCGGACAGTGCATTTCTTTCATCTACCACCATATGGTAGTACCTGAATGACATGGTTACGTTTCTCTATGCGACATCACAGAAACGTAACCATGTCAATCAGGTACTATCATCGTGTGGTAGATGAAAGACACTCATTGTCTGATATTACCCGATGTCCGATACTACCCGACTCTCCCCTAAACAAAAGCAAGTAAAAACATAAAATAACAACATAAAATCAAAACGCCCTAACAATAGAATTTTTGCAATTTATTTTACAGTAACATACATTCTAGAAAGATGGAAATTTCACTCACATTAGAACTCAACGTGTCATCATTGCGTACACATAATTCATATCATGAAGCTTATTTCTCCCATATGTTATACACAACACAATACACGTCGTGGTCGCCCTCGGTAGCGTAGTTGGTATAGCGCTGGCCCACTATCCTGGAGGTTGCGGGTTCGATTTCGGCCGAGGTCGATGACATTTATGTGTGTTTAAATGCGACAGGTTCATGTCAGTAGATTTACTGGCATGTAAAAGAACTCTTGCGGGACAAAATTCCGGCACACCGACGACGCTGATATAACTTCTGCAATTGCGAATGTCGTTAAATAAAAAAAAATACACATCGTGAGGCTTATTTTTCCCATGTGTGATGCACACAAAATTCATATTGTGAGATTTATTTGTTTCATATGTGATGCAATATTTTAGGAGTAGATTTTTCCAAAATCTGTGACAATCTTTGCTGTGAGATGATCAATATCCCTGGGTCGTTGCGCAAAGACATAATTTTTCACAAGATCTCAACAAAATAAATGGAAAGGCATCGTCTTGAGAATTTAATAATGAAAATGTGTAAAATACTGTCCTTCTGCTATACGATAAAAATATTTTTATGATTAAAAAAAAATTATTTATATATAATTTTTTTCAAAATTCAAAATGATGGCAGTTCACTGTGCAGTGATGAAGCGTTTTCCTCATAACTCAAAAACTATCCAACATTCTATGACTAAATTTTTTGTGTGTATTTAAGGATGTAATATCTACAATAAGATGCAAAATAACTTCTGTACCTTTTATAGATTATCTGATAAAAATAATTTCATTTAAAAAAATTATCAAATATCAGTATTTTCTTCTAACGGAAATTAAAAAAATATATATATTTTTAGGGAATGTAGTTGAAAGAGCATTATATTGTAAACATGAGTTTCAGCAATAAAGTAAAAAAGGAGAGAACATGAAAAAGTTAACAAGTTTATGAGTTATGAGGGAAACGCTTCATCACTGCAAAGTGAACTGCCATCGTTTTGAATTTTGAAACAAAAATATAAATATATAATTTTTTTTAAATCGTAAAATATTTTTTTTCATATAGCAGAAGGACAGTGTTTTACATACACCAATTTTCATTATTGTACAAGATACAGTAATGGTGGAAAAAAATAAAATAATAATAATAATAATAATAATGATTTATTTTAGCTGGCAGAGTTAAGGCCGTAAGGCCTTCTCTTCCACTCAACCAGCAAAAAGTATATATACATATGCATGAACTTACAAAGAATTCAACAATTTGATTTAGATGAGAGTTACATTTATACAAGAGTTATTTACAAATTAAACAACAAAATACTATGAACTATTAATTAAACACTGAAATAAACTGTGTAGCAGAATTAAACTAAAATACATAGAATGTTAATATATTTCAAATTATATTAGATAATAGAAAGAGATTATTATGAGACAGTTTTGAAAATACAGCACAATCAAGATGATGTCTAAAGAAAAAAGTAACGGTGTAGTCAGTGATAGTTTAAATCAGTATGATTGGAGTGAAATGCTAATAAGGTTATCTTTTAAGCTGTTCTTAAAGGTGTTTGTTATCTTGCAGCCCCTAATACTTTGTGACAAGGAATTCCATTGACGCGAGATGGATATTGTAAAAGATGAGGAATAACAAGATGTTCTATGAAGAGGTATATTTAGCGTGCCACAGATAAGTGATCTGGTATTTACGTCGTGGTTAGAGTATAGATAAGAGAAACGAGACGAAAGGTAATTTGGTGTTGAGGTGTGCAGAAAGAGTAAAGACAAAGAGTGTAAAGTTCTGCTTTCTTTAAGTCGCAGCCACGAGAGACTTGCGAAGGACGGTGATATGTGATCATATCGTCGGATGTTGCACACGTATCTGACGCACATATTCTGAGCTCGCTGTAACTTGACTGACAGTTCAGAACTTAGGTCACTTGACAAAACGTCACAATAATCGAAGTGCGGCATTACTAGGGTATGTACTAGGGTAAGTTTTACTTGCTGGGGCAAGAAGTTTCTCAAGCGACTCAAAGAGTGAATGGAGAAACAGATTTTTTTTTATCGTTTCTTTAACTTGAAAATTCCAACTTAGATTATTATCAATATCAAAATATTGAATATTTCCAAAAATATTTCTGCTGTAAGCTGTACCTAACCCCTGAAGTATAAGTTCTATTAGAGTATTTTTAACCCGATCAGAAACCGGAAATCTAGATTAGCCTCTGCTCCGAAATTGTCGAGATTGAGAAGGTGTTTCCTCGAGTTGTCTTTCTCTGGGATTAGCTGACATTCACCTTATACGATTGGAAAAAAAATCTCGGGGAAAAAATGCCAGATATTGAATCCAAGTAAATTCGAATCACATAACATAATTCAGCTTCGCTAGAATGATAAAGTAAAATGACAGAATGATACAAAGAAATCTAAAGAATTGTCCGACTGCCACAGACGCTGTCACGACATCTGTGGTTGGTGAAGATAATTAATGTATTATTGACAAAAAATTTAAACCTACTTTACTGATTGTCAAAGCCATTGCTGATTAAAAGCAATTAAACGATAATTAGCATAAGTAACGTATACATCATTTATCACTGTGCGTGACATGTCAATTACATTTCCTTGTTCTGTACTGCCCCAGACTTTCAACTGCTACACTGTATCACGGGCTCACAATGAAACGTAATATGAATAACACTGTAATTGGACTAAACTAATTTCCATCTGGATGATAATCTATGACTTCATGCATCAAACCCTGTTTGTAGATGATGAATAGACCTATATTAATTTATAAATAACTACAATGGAACGCGTCAATAGCACGTGTTTTCTCTCACAGACAAAAAATCGATTACTGTCGCGTAATGAGAAAATAAATAAATTGTTGTACTTGTGTTATTCTCCAAATCTAATTGCAAATCTTTACTATCTATTTCACCCCTCCTCTTAACCAGTACAATTAACAGCTACCCTGTTACTCATAAGTAATCTGTTAATAGTATAATGCCAAAATATTTGTCGGTTTCTTTTTAACGTAAATACCTTTATATCGAAAAGTCATTAGAAGAAACCTTGCCACTGAATGTATTCTTCTCGTCTATATTGATGTTTTTGATTGTACTTTAGAAAATTAATTACAGGTTCCTACAGTTGGTTGTGTCGAATTTCAACATGTTTTAAGGGGACACTAAGGTAAAATAATGACGAAAAATTAAGAAAATCCAATTGTTTTGTTTTTATGATCGTAATATAGTACATTATGCAACGAACCTATAATGGTAGTAATTAAGACGCGAGTATATTTATGAAACGAGCGCAAGCGAGTTTCATAATTTTCATACGAGCGTCTTAATTACCATTATAGGCAAGTTTTATATGACTTTTTATGCTCGACCATATTTCTAACATGAAATTATTCATAAGTATTCATGTAATTTTTATCTAAGTGAGGAGCGGAACTGACCTTGTGCAATAGCCTACCTCGTAAATTGTGAGATGTGCGCAGACGCGAAAGTATTGATTTTTTCTGAGAAACAGATGTCGACGACCTTGATATAATCTAGAGAGCAAAAGAAACATTAATCTTGATATAACCTTGAAATTGAAATATACATTGAAAAATGAGATGACAGATTGAATTTATTTGAATATTATTTACAATTAACGCTAATTAGTATAGTAACAGAACTGACTTTATTTAAAATGTAGGTTATTTATTGTGCAATTGGTGAAATCTATACTTGCGCTTTCATATGGTGCTTTCTGATTAGCGGAATTCTACATTTCGGCATGGTCGAGCATAAAATTATATTTGAGACTATTTTAAATGAAGGGTCCACGGAGAGCATGCTAAGTCACTTTTATAAAATTTTCCAGGGGAGAATTTCTTAATATTAATACACTGATAAGACATCATTAGTTTACATCTCATTTAGTTTGAGTTACCATGTTACCAAGTAGGTTTCTTGCCATTCTGATTTACTAGAAAGATAGTTCACTATGTGAGCTAGCAAATGGTATAAAAAAATTAACAAAATGTGACTTAGCTTGATCTTTCCGTGGACCTTTCATATGATCTAACTATATAATGAAATGTTACCAAACATACGGTGCGTGGGTTGAAAGAAATGTGCTTTAATATTTTAATATTGTTTTATCAACTTTAAAATTTTAAGCAGTTTAGTGAGTAAAAAAGTTCCTTGCTCAACATTTATCAGATACGCTAATATGTTTTCGCGGGATATCAGCCGAGTTAAAATTTTGGAATGTTCCAAGCTTTCAACTGCTATCTCTGCAGCCATCTTCAGGGAAGTTGTGTCTGGACAGAAAGTCGTGCGTTATATAGATGTTGGGCTGTCTCAGGTGATACGGGATTGATTGGCGGATCGGCCATGTTGATAAATAAAATTTAATTAGCAATTGTATGAAATATTATTATTAAGTTCCTTCGGGGAATATTCATATTGCATTCATAATATGCTGTAATGTTAAATTCATAAAATTTAAGAATTTATTGTGACTCACTATTTAGACTGAGTTCAAGAAGCTAATTAATTTATATTCCCATGACTATTTTCAAGCTTTTGAGCAAACATGAACTAAAATTTTGAAAACTTTAATGCAAGTAGCCTTTTTAATGACGGCAATATAAAATATAATAAAAAGAATAATTTAAAAACTATTAGCCGTAATGGCACCACATTTTGTACAGATGATAGTATTGTAGGCCTGTTTATGTAGTTTAAATTTCAGAAATTTTGGGTGAAAATTGTGAAAATTTTAAAATAATATAAATTTCGCCAAACCACTTCCCTTATTATCCCTAGTTAACTCGGGTTGCTAACATGTGTCAAAATTTATTAACCCGAGTTAACTCGTTTGAGTCCCATTGTCTATTTCATAGTGATTTTTTTAAGTATGTAAGAAAATTAGTGATGTACAGTGATTCTGCAATATTAAATGACCTCTTTACTAAAATAAATAAATATGACAGTTTTTTCACAAACTGGTAAAATATATAGTAAGGGAAGAGGTTAAATTGAGAGTAAGGTTTGGAATATCAAACGATCACACGATATGGCTTGAACAGTTCAATTTATTGACATATTATTACTTTCTGAAATGAAACATTTGAAGTGTTTCCCTCGGTATCTCATAGCCTATGTCCAATTGACTTTCGGAAAAGTTCTTTGGCTGAATGACTCTTTTGGCTGAAAACTGTAGTAAATATTGGCAAAATGCTAAAAAAATTAAGTCTCTCGTGTCTGAAAACACAAAAATCTTCCTTACAATCAAAGTATGAGCGAGTATCTTATACAAATAAAATTGGCGCTTTAGTTATTTCTCACCTCCCCAAAACACAGCTCTTCTTTCTACGAGATGCTTTGGCAAATCCTCCTGATCCACATTAGTTTCGCTTGTTCGTCGACTCTCAAAGCCAGTCTCTGTCAAAGCTGCCAATACGATCTTATCCCTGCTCTTGAAATTCTTACAGTTAAAAACAATTTCAGAGTTTGTTACAGTCACACAATGACTTTACTGAAGATATTATCTATTCAATTTATTATAAGTTTACATTTACATGAGCTATTCATCACATTACATTAGAGGCTGATTACAAAATAATTTATTTTATTATTTCCGAATTCGTCTCAAGTCCAATGTAAGTTGCAGGACAACATTTAGAATTACGGGTAGGTCTAATTGAGGCATGACAAGAGCAACAGTAAAGATGAATACTAAAAGGTTAATAGGTCTATTATATTTTAAAATTAACAAACTTTTGTTCTAGGAGCAGATAGTAGAACTTATAAGCCACTAAATTATAGGTCACTTATCATCTCATATGAAGAGTTTTACAAACATTTTAATGTGCACGCCTATTGAACGTATTAATATCCAAACGTCAGGAGAGAAATCTGATAGAATATCATCATTCGAGATGTGCAGAAATAATGACGACCCTACGCAGGATAACAGAACATCTAAGTTACCACCTTGATTGAAATTCGGTACTGATAGTGGTGAGGAATTGTACTAGATCATTTTAAGTTAAACTTTAAAGCAAAAGAAAATTTAAATCCTTATGTTCATCCAGATTCGTGCCCATTAATTCTGGGTATTAAAAGATCAAATCCGCAATGTTGACCTCAGGAAGAACATGGGCATGAAAGACGCAGTACAGGTTGCAGACGAACTTAAATGGAATTGGGGAGGTCACGTAGCTAGGATGCGTGACATCGAGTGGACATACAGAGTGACCATGTGGGACCCCAGGATAGGGAAGCGGAGTGCAGGAAGACAGAGAACCAGATGGGCGGATACATTCACACAGAGAGCGGGAAAGCAAAAGATGAGGAGCGCAAGAAGCAGATCAACATGGAAAAAAACTGTCGAAGGAAACATCAATCGGTGGAAAGTGAAATGTGTTATGAAGTGCTAGCAGCAACGCGAATCAATATGTGAATAGTGAAATAATGCAAAGTGCGCGACAGAATCAGTGAATAGTGACCGTAAACCAGTGAAAGTGCTTCATACCCAACACGAGAGACGATGAACAAGAGAACAAGGTTGGACACTATCTAGGCTAGCTCACCTAAAGAGTGAATCAGAGCTACCCTGCCTACTTGCAGGAGGCCTTAGCCCTCTAGGGATGTCATAGGCTAAATTATAAATTATAAAATAGTTATGGAAGATAATGTGCATACTTCAATTGAGGCGCTGACATGGAAAAGGTAGTAACTGCCAAAAACAAAATTTTTCAGAGGAAGCAAAAAACAAATTTATCAACACTTTCTCACTTACATTATTACAGAAACTGCTTTAAATGAAAGGCATACACTCATGTTTGTGTTACATATGAAATTTGAAAAGTCTGGCACAGATTTATCTGTGAAATCCGATTTTATGAAAATACAACATTGAAATCACTCCTTAGCCAAACTGAGAATTAACGTCATTTATACATTATGCACAAATTTTTCGGTAAAATGCATGATACTTTTCATCGAGGAAGTCTAACATAGACAACAAGTCTCTCTTTTTGGCATCAGGGACGACTGGTCTTCTTTCTAGGCGTTGCAAGTACTGCAAGTTAGTGATTGACGTTAATGACTGTCCTTTCCTAAAAATCCTGTGCTCTGTCCATATTTCAAGATCATTAAATGACTGTCCTGTTTTTATTAGAGGAAAATCAGCTCTTGAGAGTCTAATCCAGTTTAGGGTGCTGATTTTGATAGGAGTTGTATTCAAAAACTTGTCACATTCGGCAGAAAAGTCGAAGAAATCATCATCCTTCATCATTATTACATTATTAGGCCTTACCTCTTCTGGAACCATGGTCTTGCATCTTTTTTTTTCTTTTCTCTATGATGCCAAATTCCCTATCACATGACATGTAGGAATATTCTGAAACCAGGAATTTCAAGTCCACTGAATCAAAATGTTTCTTGGCAATAATGTAAATCAGGACCATTAGAATCACCCGATTCTTATTCTGTCCTGCACAGTTATCAGCCCATATTTGTCTAGACACACTCTGATATTGTAAAAGGAGTTACTACCTTCTCCGCGCCAACAGCTGTGCACATACAACTTACAACAACTAGTGACTACGTTTCCAACTTAGTTTATTACATACGGACATACTACCTTCTCTGTGCCATTGGCATGGCCATTTATTACCTTCTCAATGAAAAACTTAAAAATTCGAATTTTTGGCAGTTACGACCTTTCCCATGTCAATGCCTCAATTGTCGAAGTCTATATGCCAGACGCTATGAGCTCGATTATCTATTCTTTTGCAAGGTATTAAACGGGGATATATCTTGTGACGCTTCCTTAAATAATATTAGCTTACGTGTTCCTACGGCATGTTTGAGATCACATAAACTTTTCTATAAAAGGAATTCAAAATTTCTTTCACCAGACTCCAGAGGCATTAAAAATACCAACATGCATGGCTGCGAATTTGATTCTATCAATGTATACTTACTTTCTTATTGGCAATGACTTATAATTTGTTTACTCTTTTAAAAATTATACTTAATTTTCATCATAAGAATATTAGTATTCTTATAGTATAATATGTAATTGATTAAGAAAAATTCTTCATTTAAGATTGCATTATTTTTAATTACTATCATTAATTAACATTATAATATTAATTTAATTATTTTAAATTTTCTATTATTATCATTCTAAATATTGTATTCAGTTTTTAATTTTGTATTATTATTGTATCACTTGTCCTGGGCAATTGTCTATGGCTGTTGACTAGCACATTATCATTAATCTAAATTCTATTTGGTGCACCAAAAATATTACAAAAAATAGAAAATTACAAATATATAAAATCATAGTCCAAAGTATCCTAACATATGGAGCTGAAGTTTGGCAAATTCAAACTAGAGAAACAAAAAGGATTTTAAGTACAGAAATGGATGTCTTAAGAAGATCAGCTGGGAAATATAAAATGGAAGAAATAAGAAATAGACGAACAAAATAATTTATGGAAGTGAAAGACGAGCCAGACATTATAGATATAATAGAAAGGAAAAGGTTACAGTGGTATGGCCATATCAGAAGAATGCCAGAACAACGATTACCAAAAATTATTACGGAATGGATCCTACCAGAAAGAAGGAAAAAAAGAACGGCCAAAGAAGACTTGGATTTAGGCTGTACTAGCAGCTATAGATGCTAGAGTGTTAGAGCCAGGTCAATGGATGAACAGAGAGGAGTGGCGTTTAGTTTCCGGAAGACGGTGACAGCTGTTATGACACCGGAATGATTGGATTGGATATAAATAAATAAATAAATAAATAAATAAATAAATAAATAAATAAATAAATGATTGAATGAATGAATCAATGAATGAATGAATAAGTAAATGAATGAATAAATAAATGAATAAATACATAAATTAATAAATATATAAATGAATAAATAAATAAATGAATAAATACATAAATAAATAATAAAAAAAGAAAAAAATAAATAAATGCACCCTGAACTTATAACATGTAACCCAGTAACATATAACAAGAAAATTAGAAACGTATTAATGTCTTCAGTTTCATTAAATAAATTTATAGCCTATGTGTTTGATTTAATCAGCCTATATTAGGCTATATTTGTATTCTATAATTTTGGAATATATATTTTTTTTCATAAATTGTCCTACTTTATTCACGTACGATATTATTCTTCTCTATGTTAATATTATATTATATAAGTTCATTGCCGCAGTAATTTTAATTTTAGTTCCTATATTATTTTATTTTCTATATTCTTCTTATAATAATATACTATATTTTATTTTGTATATTCTCTTATAGGCCTATTAATAATGTATCTGAACTGCGACCGAACACGAGAGCTGCTCATTCGGTCCTCAAATTTTGTTAATACTACTGCATCTCTTTTTTTTATATTGATTGTATTATTTTATTTCTATTTATATTTTTGTAAATATATTCTGTATTCTGTATATTTAAATTTAAATAATAAATAATAATAATAATAATAATAAATAAAATTATTTCTGTTAATTTCGTCACTATAATCATCTCATATTTACATTTATACGCTTTATCGTCGTTAATAGACCATTTCCGTGAGAATTATACAAATGAGAATGAACACAAAGTTGAGTCTTTGATAAACAAAATCTCATTCTCTGGGAAACAAATAATTCGTTGCAGAGTCCACTGGGTTCGTTATTGTATTGTAACTATACATTCGTTGTGTTTCAACCACGATGAAGTATGGATTTCCTATAATAGTACCCTAGAACAATACTGTGGAGATTATAAAACCGGAAAACCAAGTCTTTTATTTTTTTCATTTAAAATAGAGCATTCTTCGTTACATCGAACGCTTCTCAATCCCTTTCAATCCGTTTATCTCATTCATTTATAAGTATTAAAACTGTGGGGAGAAACTCTACGAGATTGAATTGTTTGTAAATGTTTTACAAAACATGAGCTAATCAATCACTCCCCCGAAGTCGTTGGAGGAAAGAGAACGAGATCGTTAATGTAATCCGGCCTCTCCGCCCACGTCTGACACACGCAGTGTCCACTCATCCCGCGACAGTATGACGTTTTGGTGATGACGTCTCTCAACGCGTCACCGACTTCCAAATGTCCCCCACGAGGTTTACAGTAGCGGGCAGGGTTGAGTCACCCTGCTTTGTAATACAGAAGATAAGAATTATTGTGCAATTACCTGTAAATCCTCTTCTCATGCAGCCCTGCAAACGATATGACAGGGGAGAAGTTTGTCAAAACTTTATAATGATTACGTAATCCTCTATTATAAAACAGAAAGTTACACACAAAGTTTGGTATTGTTTGACCTTTTATTCCAAGCGAGAAAACAAAAAGGTGGCAACTAGGGCAAAGGAAGTTGATAACCTAAAAGTCACAGAAAAATTACCTTAATTCTCTGAAAATATTATATTAAAATAAAAAGACAGCGGTTTCAACTGTAAAACATTAATTGTCGCAAAAAAAAACCCTGTCTACTTTGTTTTACTTTCGGCATTTTTAAGTCTTACTTCTGTGATACAATATGCTGACTGCGGGCACTGCGGCTGCAGTATTTGTTCTGTTGCACTGAATGGGGGGAAGCACGTAACACACGTGATCAGCAGTCAAGGCTGATGCGACCGTAAGTAAATTTCTTGTAAGACTCAATCGAATTTCATTATCAATCTGTAATATTATGATCTCGAATAGGCTATAGACTACGACTACATAGTAAAAAATGTCTGTTCATGAGCAGAAAAGTACACAAATGCAACAAAAAGTAGAGTATTTCCTAAAAAAAAGACCAACAGACAATAAAAGACAGGAAAATAAAAAAATAAAATAAAAAAATAAAAGTACGGTATATTAGTTGATGTTGTGAAACGAGTTTGTATTGCAACCTGCATTGTCTGTGATGTCACAGAAAAAAAATATGATATTTCATCAACTTCCGAGCCCTAGTGATAACTCATTACGACAAGAAACAAGTGAGATGAAGTAATAAATGCCGCCTTAGACGCGTGTGAAGACATCAAACTTTAAAACTTCATATATCTTTTCAACAAAATTTTATTGCATCGTGTCCATCGCTTGAACTATTTGCGAGATACTGTTATGCACTTAAAACATATATTACTTATTATTTTTTGGCCGATCTTAATAAAAAAATACATTATTATTAATTATTTTCAATTTAAAGAAATAGTTTATTTTGGACGCCAACATTGTCATGTGTGATCGCCGTTTGTTATTTGTCGATAGGTGTCATTCATTTGTTATAATGCGTATTTGTCGATAGGTGTTATTCATTTGTTATTATTCTGCGGCAATTATGAAAATGTAATAAAATAAATTATAGAAAGTTTAGTTTTGTCTTCAAAGAAGTAGGTAGGTGACACATTAATTATACATCAATATAAATAAATAGCATATAGAAAATATTTGTAGATGACACATTAATTATATATAACTGTATAAATTGCATACGGGTATAAGTTAATGCTGGAATACGTATTTTCACCCATGGATGTTTTCATGATCAGCCACGACCCCTCGAGTGGAGCTCAGAGCAACAACGGAAGTCGTCAGAAATGGTTTTCACGCTTACGTCTAATCTACATTAATTCCTGTTTTCTTACAAATCTCCACTCCAATAAATTAATTTAGAAAGAGTACAGGTACAATTTAGTTATTTCCTCATAGGCTCATAGCTCATAGTAGTGCGCGACACTGATAGTTATTTACATTTAAGTAAATAAATAAAAGTTAATTTGATTTATTTATTTACCGCACGTGTGTTTTAAGTGAAATTTTGTCGAATTACATAATAAATGCTATAAAACATAAATTTATAGATTGGGAGTATCTGTGAGGAGCACATTCATGATCCAAGAATGCACCAACTTAATTACGCTCAAAGAAAACACTTGCTTAACAATTGTCTATTACAGCGAATAACTGAGAGGGTAGAGAAATAGGGTGAAGTTTGGTAATATCGTGATATCAGTAATATTGTGATAGTTCTTTTTGAGAATTTATTACAATTTTAGTGAGCGAGAGGAAGTTCTGTGTTTCGCGTCAACATAAGTTATTAAGGGAATGTTCGTGGACAAGTTGCTGCACAAAACCGGTCTTCCCTCTCTCAATTGTAATAAATTCTCAAAAAAATATTACAATATTACTCGTATCACAGTATTACTAACCTTTATCCTATAGGAACTGAAGGTACCCAGATGTCAGATGCGATAAGTGTTGTTATTTCGTATCACCAATCATAAATAAAGTGATCTACGCGACCACTGGAAAGTTAAAGGATACATAGTCGATTTTGTGAGAGGGTAGAGAAATAGGGTAAAGATTGGTAATATCGTGGTATCAGTAATATTGTGATAGTTCCTTTTGAGAATTTATTACAAATTTACTGAGCGAGAGGAAGATCGGTGTTTCGCGTCAACATAGTAAGGGAATGTTCGTGGACAAGTTGCTGCACAAAACCGGTCTTCCCTCTCTCAATTGTAATAAATTCTCAAAAAAAGTGTTACAATATTATTCGTATCACAGTATTACTAACCTTTACCCTATAGAAACTGAAGGTACCCAGATGACAGATGCGATAAAGGCTGCTATTTCGGATCACCAATCATAAATAAAGTGATCCACGCGACCACTGGAAGGTTAAAGGATACACAGTCGATTTTGTGTATTATAGGATTGAATTTATTTTCAAACCTTTACACATATGATACTGTTTATAATTAGGCTTTTATTGGTAATTGTTTATAATACGTATTTTATTTTCTTGGTACTAAAACGTGAGAAATTTTATCGTAATGCTCTATTGTAAGCGCTAGACTAAATGGTTTTCAATGCTTGCCCTAAACCTGGCCTGCAGGCTGATGTACATGAAACGCATTTACTGTCTTATTGAATCTGTGCAGAATCGTACGGCTGGTCTGGAAAGCTTTACGGCCGTCACAAAATGCGATTTTCATTTCCCTCTCGTTAAACAATGGCAAGTAGAGCGGAGAGGCGCGGCCCTTCACTGAGCGCCGGGCCGGCCCTGCAGTTGAGCGGCTTTGCAGGCACACAACTCAGGCTTTAATAGAGCGTTTCATTAACTTCTTGATATCTCGGGAAGATCCAGGCGACAACGCAGTGCGTCGGGGTTATGAAAACTTCAGTCTCACATAAAAATGCTGCAAGATCTCAGTCTGCCATATTTGAGCCAGTTTTCTCTATGTTTTGTGGTTGTAAGCTTGTCTCCCGCGTTTTTCGACTGTCGATTGACACATTGACGGACACCCCACAATACGTTCTATATGTTAGATAATGTTATTAATTTTTCGTCCTACAGAATTCTCTGTTGTGGTTATTATTTAACTTATTAAAAATGGAGAAAAATTCGCTTCGGTACTGGAGATCGAACCAAGGACCCTCAGTTTTACTTACTGAACGCTGTACTATTGAACAACGTCGAGACTGAATTCGTTGTTAATAAATAATAACCATAACATAGAATTCTGTAGGATAAAAAATTAATAATATTAACTAACATATAGCCTACATAGGTCTAATTTCAAACAGTACATAACCGTTGGTTCCCGACCGCCCTACTCACTCATATGAGTACGCTCCTATATGATTACATAATATATGTCGAAACAACGATAGGCCAAAAAGGGAGAAATCAAATGAGAGGAGTTAGATTCGGTGCTGTGGATGGATCTTCGGCGTAGCTCAGTGGTAGAGCACTCAGTTCGTAGGGTCTAAGCCAAGACTTTAGGAAAATTCATTCGATATTTAGTCCTGTAGTAATCATCATCACTTTCATCCTTATCGATTTTGATATATAATAAGAATAAAAAAACAATAAAAACAGTAATAGTTATAAAATAATTATCTCTAAATTCTCCATCGTTATTAAATATTAGAGACCCAGGTTAGAATTTATTATGTTTCTGTAATGTCAGTCTCAGAAATGCAAAATTCTGCTTTCATTTAGGACTCACTAGACATAAAAATCGATAGGATTTAAAACAACTAAATAAGTGGACAGGATATAATAAATTCTAAAGGCCTATTGATTCGGTAATCTTCTGTCTGTTCAAGTGTTTTAGCGTCGTACTACATTTAGTTATGTAAAGTGTGTGTGTGTATGTATGTATGTATGTATGTATGTATGTATGTATGTATGTATGTATGTATGAATGAATGAATGAATGTTTGTATGTATGTATATATGTATGTATGTATCTGTGTATGTATGTGTGTATGTATGTATGTATATATTAATATTGTAGTTAAATTTTAATGGTTCATATAAGATAGACAGAATAAACCGTAAGTAATGTCATTCATTTCAGGGGGTTATTCTTTGAGATATTTCAAACAAATGAGTTTAATACAATTGTGCTCGTTTTTGCTTTCTTTTCGCGAAAAAAAAATTGTTTATGTGAAACATTTCATAGCGTGTTTTGAGAAAGCCATTGATTGAATTCCCAATATACTCAGTTAATTTAAGAGAGCAGTGTATTATGATAATAAATGATCGAAAGAATTTTGGTTTTGTCCTCTAAATATGCAGAAATTTGATCCGAACGAATGTAACATTTTAAAATTCCTTTGCAGAAGCAAACTCCCTTAAGGCCTGTAGACTTCCTTTTCGCAGACATCACCGCGGTCCCTCAACTCCTGATCCCACGAGCATCTATGAGTCCACGGGGAGAGCCCACGGTGCATAACACTACCGCCAGCAACTAATGGTCACATACCACGGGATCCAAGCTCGGTGGCTGCCCGGAGCCGATTATACCTTGAAACAAGCCGGAAATGTAGGAGAAAAACGTAAATTATGATGAAGGGTTTAATAGAATACATGTGCGAAAAACGGTCTATTCCTCAAAATGAACATTTCGTAATTAGTACTGCCATGTCTTGGCTGCAAGGGGTACTAATTATTTATAAGTGGTCTATCATTAAGGAGTATCGTGGAAGTTAAACGTATACCATAAAAAATTTGATGTTTATTGCTCTGGGTTTACAACGTTTTTAAAACTCATTTTTTTTTCTCTTTAAAAATGAGAATAATACCGTTTTTTTCAAACATATCTTCAATTATGATAGCGAAATCAATTGGAGGTCCAACGCCAAAAGTTAACCAGCAATTCTCCTTAAATTGATTGAGTGAAAACCTCTGAAGAAACTCTAGGATTTAAATTTAGGCCCCCTTGTTTCACAATCAGACATGCTAAGCGTTACTCCACAGCGGTGAAGCGCTTCACGGTATACGTACCCACAAGCTATGACTGTGGAGAAAACAAATGATGGATAATCCTTTTACAGAAATTAATTCACCCGGGGGAAACATTTATGGATGTGAACATATATAAAACAGAGCTACAATAAAAATAAATAAACGCCTACTTGGTATATATGATACAAATTGAGGGGGTAATAAACTGCAAATCACTTCGTTGAAGCAACTTTATGGTTATGGCATGACAATACAAATTCACAATCTCTCTTCCCGTTTTTTTTTTTATCTCGATGTAAACAGTCATCAGCACACATAATTCAGAAACAGTGACGCAGGAAATTCGAGGTTTGTTAGATCGCTTTATAAAGCTGGGCTTTGAGGTCACACAAGGTGTTCATTATTAACAGCGACTCATAACGGAGGAGCTCCCTCCTTCGCTGTAACGCAGCCCCGCCGGTTTGGGCCCATGCCACTGCTCAGCCGAGCAGTTACAAAATGCAAATCAAACACTGAGTAATGTCTAATTGCCCCAGATCCTCCCCTATTCTTTTCAGCCCATATAACTCCTCCCACCCCCTTTAACCGTTCTTTATCCGCTGGGGGATTTTGCATTGAAACCCACTGACAGAGAGTATGAGAGGCGGCAAAGAGAGGGATAGGTGTGGGGTAGATGGAAC
The DNA here is from genome assembly GCF_040183065.1 of Periplaneta americana. Lineage (NCBI taxonomy): Eukaryota > Metazoa > Arthropoda > Insecta > Blattodea > Blattidae > Periplaneta > Periplaneta americana. The sequence goes on from NC_091123.1 coordinate 38,264,732, forward strand.
TGCAGGGGAAGGAGAGAGAAAGACAGGGGCCCAGAAGGGGGTATGAATTAATTTTATGGTTGTTGAACAAAAAAGGGATGTTGTTAATCTTGATTCGTATACATTGTATGCTATTTTTTAAGCGGGTATATCGTATTAAAATGTTCCTGTACAGCGGGATAAATGGGTCTGCAAATTTTAGAGAGGACATTTGCCTTCATAGGATTTTGTACGGTTCTGCAAGGGGTTAGAAGTACAGCGAAATTGTTGGAATATCTTGACAGCTAGAGCTGTACTTGTTCATTCTTTTACTACTTTTTTTTCCCTCCTTTGCTAATGAGCGCTTGTCGCCCCGTTCTACGAAGTGATGGGCCGCCAAAGAGAGTAATCACTTCCCTTTCAGTTCTTCGTTGCATTCTGTGAAAAATCACAGAATGATTTCCAAAATTGTTTGTGTGTGTTGTTGAACAGAGAACAGGAATTTGTAAGGCACGAAGTGGCAGAAATGCGATTCTTTATTTTGGTCTCAGGCTACAGGAATATTTAGTTATATATATTATTTTAATGTACCGAAGTACATATGATATTTCCATGCAGATATTCTGCTTCATCATACGATGAAAGAGTAATGGAACGGAGAAAAATTCTCTCCGGCGCCGGGATTTGAACCCGGGTTTTCAGCTCTACGTGCTGATGCTTTATCCACTAAGCCACACCGGATACAACTCCGACGCCGGTTAGAATCGTCTCAGATTAAGCTCCAACTCTTGGGTTCCCTCTAGTGGCCGCCCTCTGCACTACGTCATAGATGTCTATGAACGCAGGACCGAAGTCCACACATGTGCTGAGGTGCACTCAATATGAGTGACTAGTTGGCCGGGATCCGACGGAATGAGCGCCGTCTTAAATCACGAAGTGATTTACGCATATCATATATATTATTTTAATGTACCGAAGTACATATGATATTTCCATGCAGAGAGAGAATTTTTCTCCGTTCCATTACTCTTTCATAATATTTAGTTAGTTGTGTCATGAAATGAGCAGGCAACTTATGACCTTGAAATTATTCTCTTCGCCGCCTGCTCTGTCGTAAAAGATAGCATATAACTGTACGACTACTCAGAGCTCAGGCAAGGATTTAGAAAGTGTTAGAGTAAGGAAGGGATTGCAGTTGTAGTGCAAATCACAGTCATGCAAATGAGACAGATTTTGTTATAAATGCCTTAGGTACATCACGCATAATAATATTCATTATAGAATGTAATTAATTATTTATATAGCTATTTATTTACTCTTTACATATGAAGGGTTCAGAACCATAGTGGGCCAAGCGTCATTTACTAAAACTGTGGATAACATGGGTTAAAATGAAGTTTTTACCATAATTCAATGGAAATATATAGCAAGTAACATAAAGTATACACATTAAAACTAAATGATATGTCAATCTTCATTAAACTATGGTATCCACTTAATTTTAACCCTTGCTTTCTCCGTTTTTAATAAATGGCGCTTGGCCCACTATGGCCCTGAACCATTCACATGCGACCTTTATTATTTCTACCTCATACAGATTCTCAGTTATTAGCATTTCACCATGTCACACTTGACTTACATTTTGTATCTAGTGCAAACTCGTAGGTGAACATTTTCAAATTAATGAAAGAGGAAAGCAAGGAGAAAAAAAATTCATTCCGATTATATTGAAATAAATTGATAATTCCGAACAATATAACATGACTAAAACAAATTAGAAATTACATCTTGCAAACATGATTATCGATTGGTTTGCAAATCCGAGCAGTTCACACTAAAATATTCGTATTTTAGTATAGATGTCGCTTTAATTCATAACAAATTTGATATACGAAGTATAGCCGATGTTATGGCTCAATGGATAGTATGTTCACTTCCGAACCAAGCTATCCCTGCTTCGATTCCCAGTGTGGGCGGATGTTTATTTCCATTTGGAGGGACCCTGTGTTTGCCTCCCGTTTTACACTTACCTTGTCACGTCTCTGAGCTGCTCTCAGACTATACGGTCAGAGAGTTCCGTCATGTGAAATAGTACACTACCAATGTAAAGAAAGACCTAATCATCTTTATGTTATGTCGCCTCAAGAAGAAGAAAAAGAGTAGGCAGTATACCAGTGCTATTATTAATTGACACGTTCCCCGTCTTCTTTGTCAGTGGTGCCCACAGTCGTTATTGTGGCGACATCTTTCGTCAGCAGTTAAAAACTGAGTATGGCTAGCGAGGATATAGCATTTTGTCTTTATATATAGCGAGGATCACATAAGAGTAGTCCCTAAAAGGCTAATTTGGCAGGTTCTTCGGTGTTGCCAATTAATATCAGAGATCACCAAAGAGGGTAAAGTCACAATGTCTTTTATTGAAAACAACAACAATAATAATAATAATAATAATAATAATAATAATAATAATAATATCAATAATAATAATAATAATAATAATAATAATAATAATAATATTATTATTATTATATTAGTAATAATAATAGTAATAAAATGATAATAATAATAATAATAATAATAATAATAATAATAATAATAATAATAATAATAATACTATTTTGTTTATTTAGTTATTCGCAATATCTCATCGTTATGTTAAGAAGTGTTTTCTAAATGGTTCAATAATTTGTGGGCGGCCGGGTAGCTCAGTTGGTAGAGCAGCTGGCTACGGACTGGAAGGTCCGGGGTTCGATCCCAGGTGGTCACAGGATTTTTTCTCGTTGCCGAACTTTCAGAACGGCCCCGAGGTTCACTCAGCCTCCTATAAAATTGAGTACCGGGTTTTTCCCGGGGGTAAAAGGCGGTCAGAGCGTGGTGCCGACCACACCACCTCATTCTAGTGCCTAGGTCATGGAAAGCATGGGGCTCTACCTCCATGCCCCCCAAATGCCTTAATGGCATGTTACGGGGATACCTTTACCTTTTACCTTTTTATCAATAATTTGTGAAAGTGTATATTTTTCTCCTAGACTTCTCGCACATTATGTTGGTAATTAGTAGATTAGTGTGATATAATATTAAAATGTATTTTGTCTGACAACATGAAATTCATTGCTTTGGCTGAACAATTGAGACCTAACCTAAAAGTGTATTTTGTTTCATCACATGAAATGATTAGTACGAATTCCGTAAACAGAATACCACTTTGAAGTATATGCCCTACTTAAAATACATACTCCTAAATTGCTACTATACTATTTGCTCGCTCTTGGACATTTCAATAAAATCTGAACACTACGAAATATATTTCTGTCCATTAGCCATGAGCATGTTTCGTACTAAGTAGGTCTGTAAGTTACATCTTATTTAACTACACTTATCTGAATATAGTGTTGAATTGGAATCACAGCGCAACACAACTGAATTATGTATTGATATTAATATTAATACCGGTATTTTATTAATTATTAATTATGTTGAAAAAGCACAAGCTTAGTTAGGTACTTTATTTCATCAGTTTCCTTTACTGCAAACCAAAATTATCGCTGCCAACATAACATAAAATAATTGCCAGTTGTCGTATTTGTCAGTACTCGAAATTCGAAACAAAGTTGGTAAAAGAAAATTCAACCTAATATCTATAAAATCACTATAATCCACTAACATAATATTATATGTAGTAATATGAGAAAAATGGTTAGGCTTCACTCTTAGCTTTTAAGTAAGCTGATCCGAATTATATATAGCAAATGCTGGGTAACTTTCGGTGCTGGATCCCGGACTCATTTCACCGGCATCATCACCTTCATATCATTCAGACGCTAAATAACCTAGATGTTGATACAGCATCGTAAAATAACCCAAGAAAAAAATAAAAAAATCCGAATTATACAATATATTTGTTCATTAAACAAAAATCCTTTGCATACAGTAAACTGGGTACGTAGTGCCAACGGTTTTTTAACTTACTCCAATGAAAACCACATTTAGACTTTTTTCATCTAAATTTCCATTTCATTGGATCTATCAATGACCAAAAGAGAGATTAATGTACCTCCGAGGAGAACAAATCTAAAAGATAATTAATGAAAATTAGATCTACTTTATCTAAAAAAATATCTTATTTAAAATGTGGAGTGAATATCATTCAGCATCTTGGACTGGAGTATTTCTGCGCTAAGCCAAAATGCTTCAGTGCATTGTCTTGCAATTGACTCGTAATTAAATACGCTACAAGAATTCCAAATAACCTTGAAAGCGAGCTTTATGGGCGTATACATTATTCTGAACGCATTATTTCCACACTGTCAGTGCAGCGATTGTTCCCCTGCGGCTGCGGCATCTTCTCTGACAGCTGCATATGGCATGTTTCCTACATATCAGGCGCACTGCAAATACATTTGTCCCGATGAGGTTACTGTCTAAAGCAGCTTTTCTCAAAGTTTTACTATGAAGAAAACCATTAAAATAATTTTCTGGTCTAAGAGACCCTGCATATAAATTTATGCATTTCACGGTACATTAGCATGAGTGAGTTGCGCATAAAATTTGAAACTGATTTTTATTAGGGAATCATAATTTGCGCTTACTTGTTTCCGTTGCATGAACTTCCTCGTTTGGTTCCCATTTTGGCGCAAAATTATCTACTCTCAAAGGCAACCAATATTGCTGATGTTTTCTGTTTGTTACCTGATAAGTTACTTGAATTTTGTTACATTTTGCATTATCTTAAAGTCCACCAAATATTCTCTTACCTCTGATATGTAAATTTTTACGTTATTGTTATTGTTATTATTATTACTATTACTATTATTATTATTATTATTATTATTATTATTATTATTATTATACTTACTTACTTACTTACTGGCTTTTAAGGAACCCGGAGGTTCATTGCCGCCCTAACATAAGCCCGCCATAGGTCCCTATCCTGAGCAAGACCAATCCAGTCTTTATCATCATATCCCACCTCCCTCAAGTCCATTTTAGGCTAATATTATCCTCCCATCTACATCTCGGCCTCCCCAACGGTCTTTTTTCCTCCGGCCTCCCAACTAACACTCTATATGCATTTCTGGATTCGCCCATACGTGCTACATGCCCTGCCCATCCCAAACGTCTGGATTTAATGTTCCTAATTATGTCTGATGAAGAATACAATGCGTGCAGTTCTGTGTTGGGTAACTTTCTCCATTCTCCTGTAACTTCATCCCTCTTAGCCCCAAATATTTTCCTAAACACCTTATTCTCAAATACCCTTAACCTATGTTCCTCTCTCAAAGTGAGAATCCAAGTTTCACAACCATAAAGAACAACCGGTAATATAACTGTTGTATAAATTCTAACTTTCAGATTTTTGACAGCAGACTGGAAGATAAAACTTCTCAACCGAATAATAGCAGGCATTTCCCATATTTATTCTGTGTTTAATGTCCTCCCGAGTATCATTTATCTTTGTTACTGTAGCTCCAAGGAATTTGAATTTTTCCACCCCTTCAAAGGATAAATTTCCAGTTTTTATATTTCCATTTCGTACAATACTCTCGTCACGAGACATGACTATCACTTCTACTTTTTAACTTCTCTCTAGAGTATGCCATTAGTAAAGTCTAGGTTAACAGAGAGGGTTTGTAATTGAACGGGTCACATCAGCTGCATGTCTATGCGGATTATTATCATTATCATTATCATTATTATTATTATTATTATTATTATTATTATTATTATTATTTTACACTCCCTCTTCAGAGCCATTGTATATTTTTCATTTATTTTTGGTTTTTAAATTAGGCCTATATGAAAAATTATGAAATGCAACTACTTTGTCCCTCCTTAAGTCATAGGTCTATAATAATCACGTGGTATACGAGTATGTCATGATAGTCGCCTATCGAAGACAGCTTCGTTCTATGATGACAGACGACTGTTAACATGGCTAGTGTTATTCTAAATCTGTCCAAAGGAGAAGAGTTCAGAATGCGTTTGTGAAGAAAAGGTGGGTGATTCTCGACCAGATCTGATTTATCAAGATATGACTTTTATTTGTTCGGATCCTCAAAAAAAGGTCTAAATGGGCAAATATTCTACCACAGATTATGAAGTGAAGGCTGCATTGATGAAACTGTTCAAGAAACAAGCAAGATTTTATTCTGACGACATCCGAAGCTTCCTCAAACAATGAGATGCTTATGTAAATGCCTATTGAGCGTTCTAATAAAAGCCTACTGATTTCGTATATCATGAAACATTGGCATTTCTACATTTAGCATAAATAAATTTTAAATCTGCTGGAACGGATTTTATTTGATCATATCTCATAGCTTTGTAGAATATTATTCGGTGCTCATAACACTCACTGCATAGCGTCTCCTGCACTCGCTGTATTTACTTCCTCAGCACTAAATTAAATTTGAATGAGTAATTATGTATAATAAACGCAATAACATGACTCATATTTATGCGTCACGTATGACGAGCATGACGTGTTCCAACAAGCTTGTCATTGTAAAGAAATTTATGATGGACACAACTGCTTAACTAGTGTCGTCAAAACACGCAAACTTATAACAGATTACTTTCCAAACTTTTATTCACAAAGCTGACGTAATTTTATGTGTTAACCAGCTGATATATTGGTGAATTTTCCCGTGAAACATATAGTATGAGTCACTTCTTGCAGATTTGAACACTTAAGATAGAATGCAAGAAATAATTATCACGTTATTACATTTATTTTTCCATATGGTCATCCATTGTGCAAGAATTCTAATTTAAGGCTTTAAGATTTTGTTTATGGATGATCTACTTGGAAGGATTGGTGCCTCTGTCCCATTCTATCTCACTCATGAAAGGATTGTTAAGCAACATTAAACATCTACATATAAATAAAGGGGTGGTCATGTGATAGTCACAGTTTTCATACTCACCGCTTAAGACAGTATAGAGTATATACTAACTAAACAACTTCTTTTGTGTATTTGTTATTAACTTTATTGTCTTTACAATTTTACAATTGAATGCATATGATCGTCATCTAATTTCGTGGATTGAGCCTCTTAACTCTATCTGTTGCCAGTCATATGAGACTGTTCGGCCATGTGTTCAGAATAACTGGACGCCACCAATTAAGAGAAAATATGGAAAGAGGAACATCCACGGCATAGAATAAATCCGGAAATATAGAATAAAGTCAATGTATTAATCCCTGGTCCATTTAATCATATTTACTTATTTATTTATTTATTTATTTATTTATTTATTTATTTATTTATTTATTTATTTATTTATTTATTTATTTATTTATTTATTTATTTATTTATATAACAGAGCAAAGCCCCAATTACAATAGACAGTACAGATATTTGTTTTAAAAAGCATAGAATTGCATATAACATGAAAAAAGAGATAAAACAGATACCAATGCAAGATACAAGTGTAATTACAAATTAAAAATTGAAAATGAAAAAAAAAACAAAAACAAAACAAAAAAAAAACAAATGGATACTACCTAAATAAAAGACACAGATATAGATATAGGGGAGAGTCGGGTAGTATCGGACATCGGGTAATATCGGACATTGAGTTTCTTTCATCTACCACACGATGATAGTACCTGATTGACATGGTTACGTTTCTGTGATGTCGCATAGAGTAACGTAACCATGTCATTCAGGTACTACCATATGGTGGTAGATGTAAGAAACGCACTGTCCGATACTACCCGATGTCCGATACTACCCGACTCTCCCCTAAATGAAAAATACCAAATAAAAATAAATTAAACGGAGTTAAGTATAGATATCATAGCCAAAAATGTAAAATGTAGCTATAATTGGCAAATTACAGAGTAAATATAACACTATGTTAATAAATTCAATATACAGTATTATATAGTAGGCCTAATAGGCTTGATATTTATAATAGCGTCATCAACATCGCGTTCCTTTGATAGGATCTAGCTGGTATGTATATCAATTTTATCAGGCAGTACATCTCACTTGAGAATATGTGCTAGAGGGAGAAAATTGAGGCTTCTAGAATCATAACTCACAATATCCAAAAAATTACTTCTTCTTTAATAATTCATAAACTTAAATGGAACAAACTATTTTACTTAAAACAGCAATTAATATTCAGAATATTTAATAGTCGTGGATAATTAAAATAATTCTGCCGAATGGTAATAAGTGAGATGTGAGTTTTTGCTTAATTGCCACAAAACAAATTTTGCAACGCACAAGTCCATAATTTATTGTTCAATTTCTCCATGGATACGTTAGCCTATATTTAATACAGCTCATTACACTTTTGAGGGCTTAAAACTTGTATAGACCCTAGGGCCAAAAAATATGTCGTTTGTTTACTTATGCCTATATTTATTCAGTTGACAACAACTTATCTTCAGCTTGTTTGGCTTTAATAACAACCCCAGATGGAATTTCGGTTTCAACAGATCCCGACATCATTTCCAACATAACAGAACATTGTTTATTAAACCCAGAGACTGGTAACTTAACAACAAAAAAATAATAGCGTCATGCATGGCTTCCCTCAAAGAATAATTTTTATTCAACGAATTCTTTTATTTTTCTAGTATACACAGTCCCTAGATACCAAAACAAAACACGCTAAACAAGACATACAAACACGAAGCGAATTTATAACTTAAGCTCTTACCAGAAAGTTTTAATTTATTCAATTACGGACTAATGCTCCACAAAAATAATGTATTAACCTTTGGCAAAATTTCGTGTTTAAATCTCGGATCACTTGTACCCTCGGGCCAGAGGTAACAACCGTATAGCCCTCGCTATAAACATCTTCACTTAGCCCTTGATACATAAATTACTATATTTTCTTGCTTGCTTGCTCGCTTATTACTTTCTTTCTTATTTCTTTATTACATTTTTATTCATTCACTTATTTACTTATTTATGTATTTTTTGTTTGATTGCTTATTTATTTCTTTGTTTATTTATTAATTTATTTGTTTGTGTAATTATTTTATTTATTTACTATTTATCCATTAATTTATACAGTGCGTCCGCAAACTCACTCCGCAGCGAGGAGACGGCGATGTATAAGTAGGGGCTGCAGTTATGTTGGTAGGTGGGATTCACCGCTAGCGGCTGGAGTTATGTTGGAAGGTAGGGAGATGTACACTCGAAGGTCAACACTGAACACGTGTGAATGATTTTGTTGCCAACTTAAAACTTCCCGCTAGGAGATCAAGCGTCTCTCCTCACTGCGGAGTGAGTTTGCGGATACATTGTATGTTTAATTACACATATTTATTTAATTGATTTTGTATTTAACTATATACATATATATATTCGTATTACAGTCTTTGGACATATTATTAGTGCTATATAACTTATCAACTTTTTACATCAATGAAACTCAACATAAAAATAGGACGTACTAATGAGGCAACTAGAGACAACTCTTTAAATTCACCACTGTTTTGTGTAAATATTTATCATAGTTATTTGGGTGCTTTATTACATATGTATATTATTATTATTATTATTATTATTATTATTATTATTATTATGTTATTCACAATAATATTTAGCCTAATAATATACTGTATGTACGTTATTGTAATTTAAACAAGTGACGTTAATGAATTAATTTTGCCGAAATATTTAGTATTTAGTAGTATTTATTTAGTATTTATTTAACCTGGTAAGAGATAAGGCCCCTCTACCAGGGGATTACAACTATAATATGAAGAATAAAATTACAATTAATATTAAGTTGACAATTACAATTACAAAAAATATTAAAGTACGACAAGATTGTTCACACCTGTGGAGTAACGGTCAGCGCGTCTGGCTGCGAAACCAGGTGGCCCAGGTTCGAATCCCGGTCGGGGCAATTTACCTGGTTGAGGTTTTTTCCGGGGTTTTCCCTCTACCCAATACGAGCAAATGCTGGGTAACTTTTGATGCTGGACCCGGACTCATTTCACCGGCATTATCACCTTCATTTCATTCAGACGCTAAATAACCTAGATGTTGATACAGCGTCGTAAAATAACCCAATAAAATAAAAATAAATAAACGAAAAGATTACTTGTTTAATGAAAGCTAGACAATTTATCATAGAAGTTAAGAACAAAGAATATTTTTTTATTTACTGAATTACAAATTATACCTAGAATAACAAAATTCTATAGTGATGAAATTACCATATACAGTATTGAGAAATTTTGTGATAGATTAAGAGAACTATTTACAAGAAACCATGTCTGAACGAGTCTCAATTACTGACCAAGTGCCTAGTAAGTTTGCGTTTGAATTCAATTTTATTTCGACAGTCCCTGGTGCTAGCAGGTAACGAATTCCAGAGTCTTGGCAGGGCTATTGTGAATGAAGATGAGTATGAGGATGTGCGATGGGACGGTAGAGGAGAAGGTGGAAATATGGGCTACCATTTTGTTTTCCTCATAATAATGGAAAATGGTGTGGCATATTATTTGAAAATATTTATTGACATACAAAGTAATTATTCATATACAGTTTTTCCAGTCTTAAAGTTCAATAGTTGCAATAGATATTTGCATATAACTAATTTTTGAACGGAAGTAGAACTGCTCCTCTATAGGTAGTGAGGTCTAAATATGGGCTACCATAAAAATTTGAAAATAAAATTGGAAAAAACAAAGAAACATCTAAGTAGGAAACCTGTGTCACATCAACGGCAATATTATGTAATAAATAACGCAAATAACGATAGTGAAAATACGGGACGTGTCAATGTGCTGGTAATATGGGCTACCTATCCCATATTTGACAAATAGCGGTAGCCCATATTAGCAGCATCGACTCATGATGGTTTCTAAGATTATGTATGGCAAATCTTGTCCTAAATAAATATTACTCTTATGTCATGTGATAGAGCTATTCTTAATCAGTGCAACACATCAAGCTTGAATTTTAAACACGAAATATATTTCTTTCAATGAAATTGAAACTACATACCTGCAAAAACTTTGAAATTGATGAAAAACACAAAGGACACACCACATCCACACCATAAAGACAACTGGTTTGTGTCTTTGTAAAAGCAGACTGATGGACACGTGATGTGCTTATAGAGCTTTTTCGCTAGGTAACAACATCACATAAATAGTAAAAAACGAGGTAGTCCATATTATCACTCTTAGCCCATATTTCCACCTTCTCCTCTATTGTTAGTATTGAGAAACAAATAAAATATATTGATTTTAATATGTATGAATAAATATAATGAAATACTTAAATAAGAAGAATAAATAAGATCTGATAGACAAAAAAACATAAAAATTAAAAAAAAAAACATTTATTGAGATTTAGCGTTCCCTATTTTAATGTGGAAAAACGTGAATTCGTAAGGACAGATAGAGATAGTCTTTTACACGTGTCGGAATCAGGAGCACAGACATACATCTGAAACGGAACTGCGGTGAAGTTGCGGCCGGCATCAGTGTGCGAACTTGTCCGGAGGTTGTGGAAGTCACACATACATCGACCGCTAACTCCCCTACCAGTTTACTCAATCCCCACGACATCTTCGAATTCAAGCGCTTCGATACACATTGCTTACGTAAAAGTAGAATTGTAGATGCAATTCCATCCCCTCTGTTAAGAATGTGAGCAGTACGAGACTGAATTCAGTGCTAAAATAGTCGACAAATGAAATGCAGACTGATAGTTCTAAACATTGTTGTTTCTTATGTCAGAATGTGCACACGAATGATTGATTATACGTAAGATAAAAATATCCTTCAGCACATATTATCCGACCATTCTCTTTGTGGAACGGCAGCGTCTTGTACTAATACATTGTGTGTCACTATTATGTCACCTGTACAGTATTAATTGAAGAGTCCACTGCAAGAATGATGGATGTCACTTTCTTGTCGAAAATGAACCAAGACTGTGAATACATAGCTTAAGACATATAGAATGTACATAGAGAGTTATATGGCATTAACACTGATAGTCATTGTCCAGTAATGATCGGATAATCACAGTTAAGCTTTGAGCGCTAAGCATTTCAAACTTTCAATTGCATCTCCTACAAAATGTTTTCCAAATGACATCCATCATTCTTGCAGTGGACTCTTCAATTGTAATGTGACAATAGTTAGTACCTACTGAGTTGATGTAATCATACCAAAGAAACAGCATCGTGTACTATCGCTTTTACGAGGTCAAGTTAGGTGTATGGGCTTTAATATAATGAAGTTTTTGATACTGAAAAGAAGGGACTAAAATTACCTACCGAGAAACCTACTGAACGTGTCAGCAGAACACTAAAACTAAGGAAGTCTGTGAAAACAACGATTATTAAAGGAGAAGAATTCGCTCCGGCGTCGGGGATCGAACCCGGGTCCTTGGTTCTACGTACCAAGCGCTCTAACCACTGAGCTACGCCAAAGTTCCATTCACAGCACCGGACCGAATCCATCTCCTCTAGTGTTTTTCCTTTTGTGGCCTGTCTCCATGTTCGTCATATATGTTGACATATTATATTGTCAACTGCCATTCTACAAGGAGCGCAATCAAATGAGCGACTTTGATGGCCGGGATTTCACAGTATCTATATGCACTGTTGATCGAAGAATCTAAGTAAAGATTCATTTCTGGTCCTACAAAATTTATCTGTTATAATAACAGTGCAGTCTTGCAGTAAACATGGACATACATGTAGATATAATGTAGCCTACTTTTGGCAACTTTGCTCATACGGAGAAAGAATAGATGTGAAAGTAGAAGAATCTAGTTCCATCCATTGTTTCTGCAAAGACAGAATCGAGGACTGTTTCACACTTTATTTGATGATTTACATCAGAACTATAAACAGTTTATTTATTTTTATTTTATTTATTTATTTACTTATTTATTTATTTATTTATTTATTTATTTATTTATTTTTTCGTATTTTAGCATGTTTAAGAAATCATTTCAAGAGCTTCTAGCAGGAATTACCAACGAAATTCGAAAAAAGACACCGTGGCACAATACGCTATATACTGTCGTGGCGGTGTAAGGAATTGGTGGCCCAACAGTCGTCCGTTAGCAGCGCGACAGGCGCGCCACTCACGCGCCACTAAAATAGTGACGTGGTTGTGGCACCGTCAAAAACCTACAATTTAATTCGTTGTATCGCGATGGGAAGCGCCGTTTTTAGTGGCCGCGATCAGCGGTGAAGCAAACACTCAGACTGTCTGCAGCACCACTATTCTGTGGCTGTGGCTACGTCTGAAGACCCTCATTTATATCCATTATTCGCAACCGACAGCGCTTCTAAATGTGGCCTTGTCTGAAGAGGCTCGTAAGCAGATGAGGTGAAGGGAGGTAATATATTTTCTGCGAAAAATGGTAATAGAATTTCAACTTGTGAACTTGATGATTATGAAAAATGCATTCAAGCCGCAGATTCTTAAGATAGTATGAAAATTATGAAGAAATTCGTATGCTACGTAAATTGTATATTTTTTTGTAAGGAGGAAATAAATTTTACAGGCTACAAAGTAATACTGAGAAAAATCATTCACACTAAAGAATTTTTCTGAACTGAGTGACATAATTGCAAAGAGAGAAATCTATCTCTTATTTTTACGGAAAAATAAAATATCAGAGCAGATAAGGCCAATAGTGTACTTGGACGAAAACTTAGAGACTCTCTGGGACTGTACTCCAACCACGAGAAAGTCTCAGGGGAATGAGACGCAGCGGGGTAATGCTGTGAATGAATGTTGATGTCATAAGATGTCACAAGGTCACACACGTGGGTACACGCATCTCCATTGGCTAACTCTCAAAGTACAAACGATAGCACTGATACACACACACTTATACTAACCTAGTTACAAAATTAGATCACGGTTAATCTCCTAATATTTTAATCCCTCCATACAGGAAATAACATATGCAGGACAGCGCATGTTTTTTAAACTGACGTTATAACAGTAATAGCCTATCATCTATCTATTTCGCTCCAATATAGATGACGCAATAGTAAGCACATTCCTTTCACGGTTAATCTCCTGGTTGGAGAACGGTACATTGTACAGCAAAAAAAAAAATGTTGGCAGTTTGATAGTGCGCCTGGTGGTTTTTATGACGGTAGCACAAGTCAACGTTTAATTATATTGTGCATGCTGCGGATAGATACGCTTCATTGTCGCTATATATACCAGAAGCTCTAAATTATCAATTAATTGTAGATCAACCGAATATTATAAAATATTTGAAAAAATTCTAAGTTTTGGTAAATTAGCTAGTCGAACTTCTTATTATGTGACTGTCACGTATGTAGTTGCACCAAACCATTCAGTAATTGTTTTAAAATAAATCTCTGTGTGTAACTTCATTCTGTGAAGACATTAAGAAGAAATTGTCATAAATCATTAAATTACGTCTTTAATCAAATTTTTACGTATTATATTTGAGCGATCGTGTTTCCAAAGACTTTCTTTTAATTCCTTTTCTTTGAAGTAAGTTAAGGGAAACGTCAAGAAGTTAGCCTATATATTTTTGGTTGGGTTAGTTCGAAAAAAAATGTTTTATATATCTTTATAGTGATAACCCTTATAACTTAAGTTTTCCCCCAAAATTGCGATTGGCTATGAATAATTCATACCTTTGTTCAACAGAAATAAATATTGCGCAATGACGTATACTTTTATATACTTAAAGATTAGAATCTACAAAATTTATGACTGATAAAAGTGCAAAGGAAAACAACAGGGGAGGGAATACAGTCTTAGGGAAGAGATGTCCGCAGTTGTGTGTTTGTTTCCTCAGTCAGAATCCATCCCTTATTCTATCAAAATAGGAAAAACAAACATTTATATAAAATCATTGAAACATACATATCGGAAATTTAAGTATAATACACTTCCTTTATTGTAAGAATAATACTGTGTTACTTTTTGGTGTCCAAAATGTACTTCACTAAAATTCGCTCAATGAAGAACAACTTAAATTTATTACTTGGAGACAGATGATTGCAATAATGGCACTTTTCTTAACGATTTATCTTATGTCTCATGATAATATTTAACTTACATACAGAAAAATTCAATAATGATTACAATCAATGTAGATTACAATCAAAATAAGTAATTAATTGAAATGTATCTGAATGTAAAAACATTAGTACTAGACACCGTAGACCTATGGTGGCAAGAGTTTGTAATTATTATATGATATTGTACACAGAAGTTTCCTGAACATGTTTTATTATTTGTTGAAGAATATTTGCATCATTGAGTGCTATAGATAATATATTGTTAGGTACATTGTACATTTTTCTTGAGGTGCGACATTTTCGGACATTCTATGGTGACGTATTTAACGGTAAGGAAACAGTGATAGGTTTCGTAGGTTGGTGGTTTACCTCTTGATAAGAGTTCGGAATGATTAATTTTGTATATCGTCGTTGTTCCTGCAATAACTCCTATGTGCAAAATATAAAATTTTTCAGTAGGAAGAAATAACACATTTATTCATCCTATGGCAGCCGTACATAGGAGATTGTGAATCTTACATTTTCGAAACAAAGAAATATAATTACATATAGGAGATTTTATTATTTGCTGTATCACTATTTAAGTTATTAAATAGAGCAAAAAACTGAAAATCGATAAATATATCACATAGGAGTTATTGCAGGAATAACGACGATATCCAGTTCTTAATCTTAATAATAATACCTGATTTTTTGCTATATGGCGTGACGTATTAAATAATAATATTAAATTGGCTTATTCACTGACTTCTGGCTGACTGTCTAACCGAATAACTTATAGATTGACTTAAAAGATGATCGAAAAAATGGTTGACTAGCTTATAGACTCTATTATTTGCCTAACTGAATAATTGGCTGCATGATTGCCAAACTGACTAAATAGCTGATTAACTATATCTTTGGTTCTCTGACTCCAGTGTCAGGTTGCCTGATTAATTGACTGATTTATTCACCGGCTGGATTGATAACTAACTTAATGATGATTGCCCCATTAACTAACTAGCAGGCTAATGGCTGACTCACTGACTGGGTTTGCAAATAACTGGTTAGTGACTAGCTAATTAACTAGCTAACTAGGTGACTCACTATCTAAATGGATGGCTAACTGACTGCTTACATGCTGGCTAACAAATTAGCTGGCTATCTGACTGATTGACATACTCACAGAATGGCAAAATGGATAATACACAAACTTTCTGATTATCTTACAGACCGACAGCCTGTGTGTCTCGTACACTAATGAACTGACTAAATTAATAACTGCCAAGTTGCCTTGTTGACTGGCTATCTTATCGATTGTTTGTCTGGTTGATTGACTGTCCTTGCGACTCAACGGATGTCTACCTAATTGGTTGGCTAATCCAATATCTCGCTGGCTCGTTGAGTTACTCATTGATTAACTGGCTCGGTAACCGTTACGTTCATTGAATGACTGCCATAATAAGTGAAAAGATGACTAAATGATTAAGGACTAGCTGAATGAGTGAAGAGTTATTGATTGACTGTTTAACTGACTAATTGATTGGTTGAATAAGTTAATGATTAATTGTTTAACTGACTAATTGTCTGACTTATTGAGTGAATATCTGGGTTATTGAATTAGTATTTGACTAATTGACAAACTTTATTGTTGACTGGTTGGATTATTGATTGAACGTTTAACTGACTGGCTAATTGATTTGTTGACTGAATTATTGATTAAATGTTTAGCTGACTTATTGAATTATTATTTGAGTAATTAAATAATTCTTTTATTGACTGATTGGATTATTGATTGAATGTTTAACTGACTAATTGATTGGTTGACTGAATTATTGATTAAATGCTTAACTGACTGATTGACTTGTTGACTGAATATATCAGTTATTGAATTATTATTTCACTAATTGACTAATTTTATTGTTGACTGATTGGATTATTGACTGACTGTTTAACTTACTGACTAATTGGTTGGTTGACTGAATTATTGATTACATGTTTAACTGACTTATTTGCTTGTTGACTGAATATCTGAGTCCTTTAATTATTATTTGACTAATTGACTAATTGTATTTTTGACTGGATGGATTATTGACTGACTGTTTAAATGACTAACAATTGATTGGTTGACTAAATTATTGATTAAATGTTTGATTGACTTATTGAATTATTATTTTATTCATTGACTAATTTTTTTGTTGACTGATTGGATTATAGATTGAATGTTTAACTGACTGACTAATTGATTGGCTGACTGAATTATTGATTAAATGTTTAATTGACTGATTGACTTGTTGACTGAGTACTGTATCTGAGTTATTGAATTATTATTTGACTAATTGGCTAATTTTATTGTTGACTGATTGGATTACTGACTGACTGTTTAACTGACTGACTAAATTAATTGGTTGACTAAATTCTTTATTAAATGTTTAACTGACTTATTGAATTATTATTTGACCAATTGACTAACATCATTGTTCACTGATTGGATTATTTATTGAATGTTTAAATGACTGACTAATTGATTGGTTGACTGAATTATTGATTCAATGTTTAACTGACTGACTTGTTAACTGAATGTCTGAGTTATTGAATTATTATTTTACTAATTGACTAACTTTATTGTTGACTGGATTATTGATTGAATGTTAACTGACTGACTAATTGATTGGTTGACTGAATTATTGTTTAAATGTTTAACTGACTGACTTGTTGACTGAATATCTGAGTTATTGAATTATATTATTTCACTAATTGACTGACTTTATTGTTGACTGATTGGATTAATGATTGAATATTTAACTGACTGACTAATTGATTGGTTGATTGAGTTATTGATTAACTGTTTAACTGACTGACTAATTGATTGGTTGATTGAGTTATTGATTAACTGTTTAACTAACTGACTGTTTGACTGAGTTATTGATAAAGTGTTGAACTGATTGATTGTCAGACTTGTTAACTGAATATTTGAGTTATTGAATTATTATTTGACTAATTGATTAACTTTATTGTTGACTGATTGAATTATGGATTAACTGTTTAATTGAATAATTGATTGATTGACTGAGTTATTGATTAACTGTTTAACTGACTCACTGATTGACTGAGTTATTAACTGTTTGACGACTGACATGCTGACATATTGTAAAGTAATTAATTGACCGTCAATGTCAGTTTGAGTAACTTACAGACCTTTTGTTTGCTCGAAACAATCCCTAACCCACGTATCCTGAGACTATAACGGTATCCATTTAGTACTGCTCTTGGCTCCAGCTATCACGGGAATCCTCTACTGTGACAAACCAGTATTAAATGAAGAAGAAAGAAAGTAAAGAATGGAACGATATTTTTTGTGCTTTACTTTTCCGGTCGCCGTCGCCAATGTGGCGAGGTTCCGCGTGAATGAGAATATTGTCAGGGAAGACCGCAGCATCCACGTCATTACCGGATTCCAGTCACGAGTCTCTGCTTCGGGTGACATATTTATGATATTTTTAGGAACTTCTCCTTCCCCTCTCTTCTTCTATGTCCGCCTGTCTGCATGTCGTCTCTGTTTCTCTTTTTCCACATCGAGCACGATTTCGTCTGGTTACCATACACAAAATACAGACTTGCAGATAGTACAGGTGCTCTCTAAGATAGTGACGATCTGCGGAGTATGTTCTCGCCCAACTTCTTGTAGTTATACTCTCCCACTATACTCGAAACCACGTGACTTCTAATTGCCTGGCAAGTGATGAGAGGAAGATGACTTAGTTTATAAGTAGAGCTTAGATTTCTATAACCTAAATTGCAGGAAATATAAATGCAATCATGCACTAAAAATACTAAAATATTAACCTTATATTGAATCTTAGAAATATGATGCAAGAAAAATTAAATATTGTCCAAAAATTACTTGTAATTATTCACCATTATACAAAATGTTTTTCATAATACCATACCATAATGTGATAATTGCCTACTTGAACTTAGAATTGAAAGACATACTTACTTTTTCTGCTTGAAGTAAAACAATTGAAAATTAGTTCAGCAAAGTAACTTTGCAGCACTACTTTTCCGCACTAGAATACTTCGTCGCATTGCAAAGTATACATAGATAGCATTTTACACAATTTTAATTAGTAGAATGCGTTTGAGTCTAAAGAAAGCAGAAAACAGTAGCCTACAACGTGGTCTGTTGTGACGAGAATCCAAGCCTCCGCATACCGGTAAACATCATTTCACAAAACGTTCACGTCTGAGTATTTTTGTCAACGTAAATTAATATTACTCAAAGCCAGCAAATTGGATAAATATTAAAGATATTTCTGGGGACTTTAAGGTAATATTTCTTTAATTAATTATTTATTTATTTACTTATTTCTTTAATATCTTATTTTATTTCCTTATTTCTTTATTTATTCATTTGGTTATTTATTTATTTTGTTATTTATTTACTTATTTCACTTATTTATTTATTTCTCTATTTTCTTATTTACTTGTTTATTTACTTAATTATTTATTTATTTAATTCGTTTATTTACTTATTTATTGTTTCTTTATTTAATTATTCAATTATTTATTTATTCACTTACATATTTGCTTACTTATTATTTACGTATTTTTTTTACTTATTTGCTTATTTTCTTATAGATATGCTTATTTATTTATTAATTCATTCATTATTTATTTATTTATTTTGTTTGTGTACTTTATTTATTTATTAATTTTTATTGATTTAATTACGTATTTATTTATTTATTTATTTATATTGTATTTTATAGATGGATGGATGGCTGGATGGATGAATGGATGGATGGGTGAATAGATGGATGGGTGGATTGATAGACGGACGGAGGGATGGACGGACAACGGACAGGCAGATAACTTAATGTAGCTAAAGAGTGGGTGAAGTGTTAGTTGGGAGGCCAGAGGGAAAAAGGCCTTTGGGGTGGCCGAGACGTAGATAAGAGGATAATATTAAAATGGATTTGAGGGAGGCAGGATATGTTGATAGAGGCTGGATTAATCCTGCACAGGATAGGGACCGATGACGGGCTTATGTGAGGGCGGCAATGAACATGCGGGTTCCTTAATAGCCATTTGTAAGTAAGTAAAGAGTGGGTGAAGAAAGAATGATGCTGAAACTGATCTGGAAGAGAAAAAGGAATTGATTGGATCACTGATTGAGAAGAAGCTGCCTACTGAAGAGTGCATTGGAAGGAATGGTGAACGGGAGAAGAGTTCGGAGCAGAAAAAGATATCGAATGATAGACAACATTAAGATACAGAGATCATATGTGGATACAATCAATCCAAAAGATAATAGAAGATAAACAACTTTCATGGTTTGGACACGTTAAAAGAATGGATGTAGATAAGAAAGCACGCCAGTTCATGGAAGCTAGACCCATAGGAAGAAATCCAGTAGGAAGACCAAGGACAACATGGGAAGAAGAAATAAAACGAATAGCATCTAAGAGAGGAAAGACATGGAGCCAGTTAAATAGACTGACAGAAGATGTTATGTTAAAATGTTATATTTTATTTAACGACGCTCGCAACTGCAGAGGTTATATCAGCGTCGCCGGATGTGCCGGAATTTTGTCCCGCAGGAGTTCTTTTACATGCCAGTAAATCTACTGACGTGAGCCTGTCGCATTTAAGCACACTTAAATGCCATCGACCTGGCCCGGGATCGAGCCCGCAACCTTGGGCATAGAAGGCCAGCGCTATACCAACTCGCCAACCAGGTCGACTGACAGAAGATAGACTGCAATATAGGAGACGGATCCGAGGAAATCCCCTAACACCACGATAGTTTTATACTAGGGAAGTTGAAGAAGAAGAAGATCATATGTCGAGACTAAGAGGAAGGAAGAAAATAGGGGAGATTGGAGAATGTTGGGTTTACAGTGAAAGACCTGCCCTTGGGCAGAGAGTTATGAATGAATGAATTATAATACATTATTGAAATAAATGACATAGAAATAACAAAGAGAAGAGTTGGAGCAAATATATGAAGCAATTTTCAAGTCTAAAACAACGATTACTGTCCTCTCAGAGTCTGCATACTTCTTGGTTACTTTAACTAGTAACGAAATTAATTAAGAACATTCCCGTGATATCACTTGAAACTGAATGTACTTCAACATGGAACCGTTGCACTCAATCTCATGGTATTTGATGAGGTTGGAACATGACAGTGAAATTATTCCCGCTCTGAGAAACATTTGACTGTTGAGCTGCGCGTTTGGCATCTGTCAGCCGGTCGATGCCACAACCACTTGTTACGTGTATTAATGTCTCCTTTCTTGTCTGAGATGTATCCAAGACGCAGGCCATTGTTCCACGCACTGATGCTTCCAATTTCATACATCTCGCATTGTATTCTGCGCGCTGAATTACAAAGATCTAACATCTTAATGTCTTTGCTTTATACACTGCCGCCGCTATATGCATCGCACACAACTGTTTTAAATGATGCTGCTGGTTAAATATTGTGGTAAGCTGTGTTTCTATCTTAAATGCCACTAATGTGCCTCCTCTTCTCCCCCGCCTAGATATTCCGCAACCATGAACATCCATTCTAAAGATTCAACAACCTCCATTACAATGCGCAACATTTCCCCTGTTCATAATGCTGCTTCTCAGGATGTAAAGATTACTCTTAGTTTAGTCTTAATCGCTTATTATATACGAAAAATATTAATTATAATCACCAGAATCAGTTATCGAGTAGTATTATTAGTCTGTAACATTGTATCAGCTTCTTTTTTTTCTGGCTAAGTGGAAGAGAAGGCCTGATGGCCTTAACTTCGCCAGAAGAAATAAATAGATATTATTATTATTATTATTATTATTATTATTATTATTATTATTATTATTATTATTCTGGATATATTTAAAATAAATTTGCGCATGAATGGAAACTATTTATTTGATAGGTACCCTCCGTTGGGTAATTACGTTTGGAGAAGTTACGTTGATGGTCACTTGGGATCTTTAAGTAATAATAATAATAATAATAATAATAATAATAATAATGATAATACTTTATTGCCAGAATAAAGATACATATTGATTTTTTTTCTTAATATAAGAACTCTCTAGCACCCCCAGAAAGCATAAGTTATATACTCGTGCTCAGGAGGCATTCCACATAAGTTAATGTTAAGACATTTTATTGAATAACTGAGTAAAAGTAATAAAAGAAAAAAGAAGAAGAAAAAACACATAGCCTATCACAATAATTGAACTTTAAATTTTCTCTGTTAACAGCAATTTTGTAATAGATTTTTTGAAATAAGGAGCATTAGCAAATTGTATGTTTGGGAATTTACGAGTATCTATTATCATGTTATAAAGCCTTGGACCGAAGTTGCTACTGTGATTATATGCTACAGTTGTAGTACATTTAGGAACTGTCAAGCATATGTTGTCTGGTCTTTTGGTTTTATATTTATGTGAATTATTGTGGTTATCACTAGGGAGCAAATTCATATGGATTGAAAACCGGCAAAATATGCATTCATGTATGCACCTAAAAACCAGCACTTATGCACTAAAGGAACGGAATATGCACTGTTAAAACTAAAACAGAAACTAATTTATTTTAAGCAAATTCCTTATTATTAATAATTTTCCTGTTATACATAAGAGTATTTAATATAGAAAGAAGCATCTTCTGCGGACATCTGGAGAAATAACTAAGGAAGAGACTAGTGAAGTGCTTTGTGTGGAGAGTAGTATTGTACGGGATAGAAACTTGGACATTACGACGAAGTGGAGAGCAACGAATAGAAGCATTTGAAATGTGAATATGGAGAAGGATGCAACGTGTGAAATGACAGACAGAATAAGAAAAGGAATTGGCTGGGTCTCTGGTTGAGAAGAAACTGCCTTCTGAAGGATGCACTGGAAAGAATGGTGAACGGGAGAAGAGTTCGTGTCAGAAGAAGATATCAGATGATAGACGACATTAAGATAATTTATAGATCATATGCGGAGACTAAGAGAAAGGCAGAAAATATGAATGATTGAAGAATGCTGGTTTTGCAGTGAAAGACCTCTGGGAAGAACAATATGAATAAATGATTGAATGAATGAATGAATGAGTGAATGAATGAATGAATGAATGAATGAATGAATGAATATAACTTTATTTATTTCTGCTCGAGGCAACAAGTTTGGGTCTTTAAAGGGCTGTAACACCATGGATTTCTTTTGTCTCTAAATTACACCGAAAACTTTGGGAACGGATAGATAACATTTCTTAAAAGACCTTTCGTTAAGGAAGAAATGGACTACGACGTTTCTTTGCAATCGAACAAATTTTACGTAATTAATTGGGCCTGAAAGGAAGTTTCTATGTGAGCTCCAAGCCTGTTTGTCACATGTCTCACTCCAATTTTCGCCAAGCGACCCAGCTCAGCGACCTTTCACGATCTATTGCGCTAATTCTCAAGCTAGGAGCATTCCCAAACCCACGCCGGCTATGTATAGTAAGGTTCACTGCGCACCCAGTTTCGAGCAAGCCACCCCACTCGTCCCCAGGCCATTCCCCACCGTGCGTCGCCAGCTGGCGTTCAGGGAATGCTGTGGAATGATGACGGAATGGACAGATGTTGACGGAATGATGTGGATTCCTAAGAGTACTCCGAGAAAAATAACAGCGGCCTTATCCGTCATAAGTGTCACTATGAATTTTTCAGTAAAAATTACCGAGCCTGACTGGGACTCGAACTCGGACTGCCGGCGTGACAGGCTGAAGATCTGACCACTTAGCTACCGCAGGGAAATTTCGTATGAAGGAGTATTAGAGAATTTTAAAAGGGAAAGCGGAGAATGGATATAATCTAACATTTACCATTGGAATGGGCACATTAAATATATAGTGAAGTGAGACGGGGTGCGTAGAAAACAATTTATACATTTATTATTGGAGGAGAAAAATTCGCTCCGT
Organism: Periplaneta americana; assembly: GCF_040183065.1. Lineage (NCBI taxonomy): Eukaryota > Metazoa > Arthropoda > Insecta > Blattodea > Blattidae > Periplaneta > Periplaneta americana. The sequence continues at coordinate 38,288,646 of NC_091123.1, forward strand.
CTCCCGGGATCGAATCCGGGTCCTTGGTTCTATGCACCAAGCGCTCTAACCACTGAGCTACGCCGATGTTCAATCCAAGCACCGGATCGGATCCCTTTCCTTTAGTGTTTCATTTCCCTTTGTGGCCTTACTTCATGTTCGACATATATGTTGACATATTATACGTATTAAGTCAACTGCCATTATGTAAGGCGCTCACTCAACTGAGTGACTTACTGGCCGGATTCCACAGTAAGTATAGGTTACCTGGATAATAATTGTTACCATAACAGATAAATTTTGTAGGACCAAAAAATTAATCTCTACGTAGATTAATACTTTCAAAATTATTATCAAATATATGTTAAAACCCATGGTTCATATTTTTAACTTATGTTTTGTGCAAGGTATATTCCCAGATGTTTTGAAATGTGCCATAGTAATTCCAATATACAAATCTGGAGATAAAAATAATTTAAATAACTATAGACCTATATCTTTACTTCCAACATTTTCCAAATTGCTTGAAAAATGTTTAAAGAATAGATTAATAAATTATTTAGAAAAACATAAAATCCTCTCTAAAAATCAGTTTGGTTTCCGCAATAATATTTCTACTGATGATGCTCTTATTAATGTTACTGGAAAAATTATCAATGAACTAGATATCGGAAACAAATGTTTGGGTATTTTCTTGGATCTTCGGAAAGCTTTTGACACTATCAATCATAATTTACTTTTGGGCAAACTACATACTATTGGAGTTAGAGGTATAGTTTTAAAATTATTCCAATCATATTTTAGTAACAGAAGGCAAATGAACAAAATTGAAGATCAATTTAGTGAATAAAAATATATTGATATAGGTGTACCGCAAGGAACAATTTTGGGACCTATTTTATTTCTAATATATGTTAATGATCTGCTAAATATAAATTTAGAAAAATTTAATGGATCTATATATTCATATGCGGATGATACAGTAGTTATTTTCAGTGGTTTTTCTCGGCAGGAAGCATATAGAAATGCTAATATAGGTGCTAACATTGTTAAAAAATGGCTTAATTCCAACTTCCTTTCTTTAAATATATCTAAATCAACTTTAGTTCCTTTTTCGTTAACAGCTGCCAGTGTTCAAAATTTAAAATTTAGCGATAAATATAGACTAATAATACACAGTGAAAATTGTTTAGATCCCAAAAGTTGTAAATGTCCACCTTTAAAAGAAGCCACGTATGTCAAATATCTGGGTATCATTATTGATCAGAATTTAAAATGGCCTCATCACATTACTTATCTTTGTAAGAGGCTTCGTAAAACAATTTATAAATTCGTTAATCTTCGATGCTACTTACCTATTAGAGTTCTACGAAATGTTTATTTGGCCATTATTCAGTCTATCATTCAATATAGTATAATTGTTTGGGGTGGAAGTACAAAAATTAATCTTAGTCCGTTAAATTTACTACAAAAACGAATAATTAAAATTTGTTTGAAGAAACGTTTCGATTACCCAACTAAATTAATTTATTCTGAATTTAATATATTTAATATTGAACAAATTTATAAGTATACGCTGTTAAAATTTTATCATAAAAATCGTAATAAGTTTGTATTACAGACACACAATTATGACACAAGACGAAATATTAATTCAACATTAGTAGAACCTAAATGTCTCACATCTGCTAGTCTAAAGCATAGCATAAATTTTGGCCCTCAGTTGTACAATGCTTTAACTAAATTACATCCAGAACTTCTAACATGTAACCCACTAACATATAACAAGAAAATTAGAAACGTGTTAATATCTTCAATTTGATTAAATAAATTTATAGCATATTGTATGAATTAATCAACCTATATTATATTTGTATTCCATAATTTTGAAATATATATTAGTCCTACTTTTCACGTACGATATTTATTCTTCTCTAGTGTTAATATTATATTATATAATTCCATTGCCGCTGTAATTATATTTTAGTTCCTATTTTATTTTACTTATTTAGTGTTATTATTATTATTATTATTATTATTATTTTTTTATTTTAATATTATATCTGAACTGCGACCGAGCACGAGCGCTGCTCATTCGGTCTCAAATTTTGTTAATACTACTGTATCTTCTTTTTATATTGATTGTATTATTTTATTTCTATTTCTCTTGTTTGTTTTGTAATTATATTCTTTATTCTGTATATTTAAATTTAAATAAAAAATAAATAAATAAATTTACAATTCTGTTTCCTAGGTACCGGTCAGAATAAACTTTTCATGAAATATCTTACCAATATATCTCTTTCACTCCTCAAACATAGACCTTTCACGCCAAAATGTTGCATATGCAACATGTGTAAGGCATTTAGTTCGGTTCCGATAGTGAACCAAAATTCAACAAATTAGATAGTATACTTATCATATTAACATACAATTTATTGAAGTTTTTAATTGAAATCTATGGAGAAAAATTTGTGCTATTTTGCTATATTGTCTCATTCATTTCGGCAGAAGATGACAGTAAATTGTGACGTCTCAGTTTTCCAATAAGCATCAGTCACTTGAAGTGAAATAATAATAATAATAATAATAATAATAATAATAATAATAATAATAATAAAGAAAATAATAATATGAAGTATACAGTACTTAGATGATAACAGAAAAGTTTTTTTTTTCTGTGATACAGTAGAACAATTTATTTTATGCTATGTCATAAATTTTAACAGATTGTTAAGAATTATAGAGTGGCAATTTTCGGCGTTGGACCCTCGGTCTCAATTCGCCACCAATTTTAACTCAATTTATCATCATTCAAAGACAACAAAGGGTGCACTAGGACGTAGTACCGTTAACCTTGGCAGAGATAACACTGTTTACAAGAGGTCGCAGATCTCTCAGGGAACAGAGGGACGGTATACGCTGTAGATTAACGGTTAGCGTGTCTGATTATGAAAGGATCGGGCCTGGGTTCAAATCCTGCTTAGGACAAATTCCTTGCTTGATGTTTTTCGTAGGTTTTTCCTCACAGAATAATTGACGCAGAATTTCTGGGTTATTTTCGGCGTTGAGCCTCGAACTCAATTAATGATCATTATTATACTTCCCCTCTTTCATCATTATCCCCTTCTTTTTTTTCAAATTTCATGCTTGCTCCGATGTAGAATCGGTTGTGGGCCGCCAACAAACTTGGACCCCGTGGTATGTGGTCATTAGTTGTTGGTGATTGTGCTGTTTACCGTGTGCTCTTTCCCTGGGGCTCATGGTACCTCGTGGGAAGGGGGGTTGAAGAACCGCGGTGATATATACGTAAACAGGTAAGAAGGATGCTGCAGGCTGAAGGGTAGTTCGAAGGCGATCCGCAGGGGAATTTGTTGCACGGGGGGACTTAGGACATACACATCATTACATTCTGGGTAGTAAAATGAGCCCACTTAAATGGCCTACGTTCGAGTGTAACTTATTCCTCAGCCCGTGTCCCTCCCTTCAATAAAACTAATAGTTATAGAAGTAGTAGTAATAGTAGAAGTAGTAGTAGTAGTAGTAGTAGTAGTAGTAGTAGTAGTAGTAGTAGTAATAGTAGTAGTAGCAGATGCGGACCTCAAACTGAGTGTTGTGTAAGCTGAATCGAAAGATGGCGCCAAAAAGTGAATCACGATACTTAGGGAAATATGGTCCTACGATAGGAGTGGTAAACAGATTAAGTCTCGTATCGCGATGTAATCCATCAGGCTCTCCTCCATAAAAAAATAAAATAAAATTCGTGCATTGTATTTCGAAACGGAGAATATAATGTAAGATGAAATATGGAGAGGTTGTTGGAATGAAGAGGGGAAAAATGGAAGAGAAGTCAGAGAAGAATTTAATTTAGTAGTCTGACCCAATATTTTGGGTTTGCCCTGCGACACAGAATAGCTCACAATAAAATTTAAAATGAAAAATTATATAAACAGGTTTCAGACAAAAGTGAATAATACATAAGAAAAAAATAGAACCAAGTGTAATTTAAATTGAATGTACACCATAAAGATGCTGACGAAATATCGCTACAGAAAATTTTATTATGGTGGTGACGATGGCATCTTGAAAATCTCTCGGCAGCTTGTATTTTTCCCTCCACTTTACAAAGGCTTTCGGGATGGTGCCTCTCGCTCCGAAGAAGAGACCGGTAACTGTGATTTTTTCTACGTTGTATTTCGCTGATAGGTACTGAATCGTGGGCTCGTAGATTTTCTTTTTCTCTTCATTCACTTCAGATGGTTGAGTGGCTGAGATTTCAAATCTGATGGTAGGATCAATTATTTCGGCTGACTGTTTATTCCTATTTATAGCTTTACAACTTTAGCGTTGTCTATTAAGTAAATCTCCGTCACCGACAGGATTTAATCTCGGACCCGATGTCGTCAGAAGTCAGATCTCTGCCAACATAGCTAACAAGGCTGATAAATATTTTGTTAACTACAATTCAGTTTATGAAACTTGTTAACCAGTTTTTCTGACAGACATTTTCCCTTAAGCTTACACACATAGGCTTACATTAAAGTGTATGTAACTTTTGGTCCTGCCTGTCAATAAATGAATACAGAAAAATTCGCTTTGTTTAGCTAGCCCCAGTTAATACTGGATGCAGCCTGCGCATTCTGTTTCCGGTTAACGCTCTATGCTATGTCAGTTGCGGTCAACTGCATAATTCACGCTCGCACCAAATAATGAATTGCCAGTACATATTTGTAACCGTTCTATTGCATTTATAGTATATCCCTTTTTTCCGCGAGTGGAAATGTTTTGATTTATTTATCAACAATGATGTATCATATTTACGTGTTTGTTTGCAAATGTATTTTCTCGAATTCATACACATAGAGGTAATACGAAGGAAAATAACAAACTGAACACCCACTCCATTTATTCATTGCATCAACACTTTCCCTCAGAGAGAATTTCATAATGTTCTTTCACTGTGCGATAGCTACAGTTGTGATTAGAGAACAATTGCTTTTTATGTTTAAACTATTTCAAATATTGCAACATATTCATAATATAAATAGAGCTGCAAAAAAGAACTATGTTATATTAAAACATCACAGTGAATAAACAATTCAGTAAGAGTGATGTCTACTGTTCACTGTAAAGTTGATGAGCTACAATGAAACAATGGTATAAAAGGTAAACCAGCGAATAGGGATTATAAAGAATGGACACTGAGCGAATTTTCCTGTGTTTTGTTTTTCTGTGCGCCAGCGGATAGTTCCACTTTCAAGCGCTAGAGGTAGTGTAATCGACCATACGCTAACATAATAATTGAGAATAGAGTTGAGACACAGGATCCAAACATCGCCTACCTCATTGCATAATCCAGTAACGCTTTGCTTCAAATAAATTCAAGTTAACAGCTTTTCCTTATTTCTCAGTGACAAACTAGTTGTAATAATAATATTTTATATTTCAGATATCATAAATTATATTATAAAATAATATAATACATTATAAAATTAAGCATCAAATTCGTTTAATATTTTTATAATATAATATAATATAATATAGGTGTATGGTTTTACTTCTCGTGAGAGTTTTGTTTTTCCATTTTCAGCGCTGTCAAATCATTACATATTTTAATTGTTGTTGGGGTCAACGTCTGAACTCTCATTATAAAGGAACTCTAGAGTCTAGACATTACAGTTAAGGAAGGATTTATTATTTTATGGATCCAATTTATTTAATTTGAGTACATAATGTACCTAGATGTATTAATTATATGTGTTATATTTCCGCTGTGTCGACTGCTAGCTGGTGTGATGTCAGCGCCAACTCTAGGGAGAAAGCAGAATCTGACGCTCTAGCTGGCTTGAAGGCCATTGAAATCGGTCCGGCTACATCAAAGGTACCGACGCGAAGTGTCCATTCTTTATAATCCCTATTCGCTGGGTAAACGTTTGTGTTTTCTGTAAATTTGTTAATGAAAGTTCTAAGTTTTTGACTATAATAATAATACTAACGAAGTTTCTGATAATAATGAATGTTTTTGACTATAGTGCTGATCGTGATAATATTTATAACTGTAAAAACTAATGTTGCTTCTGACAATGGTATTGACCAAGTCTGGGCATAAGAGGGAAAGTGGAAGGGACGCAGAAACCCCCGCCCATGTTCTTTTTGTTTACATCGCTTTATAAAAAACCGCAGAGTAAGGCTCTGTGCATCAGTGATGGATTTTAGACGACCAACGAGAGTCGAAAGTTCGTAAAAGCCTGATACAATCCGTCATTGACCCCTGTCCGCTAGTACCGCATCAAAACATAAATGTCTCAATTAATATTAGAGGAGAAAAATTCGCTCCGGCACCGGACATCGAACGCGGGTCCTTGGTTCTAAGTACCAAACGCTCTCACCATTGAGCTACGCCGAAGTCCAATCTACAGCACCAGATCGAACTCCCCTCTAGTGATTTTCCCTTTGTGGCCTGACTCCAAGTTGGGCATGTATGTTGACTTTTTTTTTATTAAATCAACTGCCATTATACGAGGAGCGCATTCAGTTGAGTGACTTTGTGGCTGGGATTCCACAGTAATGTGTACAGCAATAGGTACTGTTGCTAGACGAATTTACTGAAGGTTATTTTTGGTACTATAGAATAGTATCTGTTATGGTAACAATTAATATTCGAGGAGAACCAAGGATCCGAGATCCCCGCAGCGAATTTTTCTCCTCTCATATTAATTGTTAGCATAACAGATATTCTGTAGGACTAAAAAAAATAATAATAATTGGTAAATAACTGTCTCAGCTTGTGAAGGTAGACTGAGGAGTTAAGGGGTGATCTGCAATGACTCAATCGAACTACTAGCGTATTGACCATAATAGAGTTCCTGATCATTTTATCATTGTTTGTGACGACGACAATGATCATTGCAATGTTTTGGATTCTGATTATCAAATTTACAGTTTATCTAGCAATGACAATATCTGATCATTAAGATTTTTGTAGCGGTGATAACCATAATTATGATAATTTGATTATTTCTATGACAATGCCAAGTCATTATAATGTTTCCAATGAAGAGAACGATAATTATACATTTTTGATAATGAGAATGATAATTATAAATTAATGTTCCTGACGGTGAAAATGGTCATCATTACTTTTTTCATGGTGGAAATGATAATTAAGATGACTATAACTACGAAAAATCATCCTTCTGTCGGAGAAAGTGACACATTATAATATTTTTGGCAATGAAAATTATCATTCTGATTTAGACCTATGTGTTGAATAAAATAAATTATTGTTATGAAGTTTCAACGATAAAAATGTTCATTATGACGATTCTCGCAGTGGCTTTAATAATTATATTATTATTATTATTATTATTATTATTATTATTATTATTATTATTATTATAGCAACATCATTATGATTTTCATAGCAACAACATGAAAATCACTATTTTTTAGGACAAAACTGAACGTTATATTTCTGACGATAAGTATGATATTTATGATATTTGAGATTGTGAAAATGATTTTTATGATATTTCTGAGGATCTAATAATCAGTATGATATTTCCGAACATAAAAATGAAGATTATGATATTTTTCGCGGCGAAAATGATAGATAGAGATGATGATTACGGTATTTCTGAAGATGAATATAATCATTGTGATGTTCCTCGAGATGATAAAATAATTATTATTTTTCTAATGTTGGCAAATTTCATTATGATTAGTTTGAAAATGACAATAATCATGATTTTCTTCCCTGTGAGAGTCATCGCTATGATGTTAGCTTTAACAATTGTCATTATGGTATTTCTGACAAAAACAATTTCCATTAGGATGTTTCTAACGTTGAAAACTTATTTTCCTGGCGGTAAGAATAATTATCATATTTCTGACCATGAAATGATAATTATGTTTGTAACAGTTTCAATTACCATTATTGTATTTCTAACGCTGATAATTATACTTATGTATCTTGTGATATTTATTAAGCTAATAATGTTTGTGTTATGCGTCCATTCATTAATATTTTTCTGCCCAAGGGTAGATCTTTCACTGCAAAACCAGCATTCTCCCATCTTTTTATATTTTCTGCCTTCCTCTTAGTCTCCACATATAATCCGTATATCTTAATTAATGTCATTTATCATCTGATATTTTCTTCTGCACCGAACTCTTCTACCGTTCACCATTCCTTCCAGTGTACCCTTGAGTAGGCAATTACTTCTCAGCCAGTAACCCAACCAATTCCGTTTTCTCTTCCTGATCACTTTCAGCATTAGACCTATTCTATCTCCACTCACTCTTTCCAACACAGTTTTATTTCTTATTCTTTCTGTGTATTTCACACGTTCCATTCGTCTCCATATCTTCATTTCAAATGCTTCTAGTAGCTTCTCTTCACTTCGTCGTAATGTCCATGTTTCTGCCCATACAATGCTACGCTCCACACAAAGCACTTCACTAGTCTCTTCCTTAGTTCTATTTCCATAGTTCCGCAGAAGATGCTCCTTTTTCTATTAAAAACTTCCTTTGCCATTGCTATCCTCTCTTTGACTTCCTGGATGCAGCTCATGTTACTGCTAATAGTACACTCCAAGTATTTGAAGCTGTCCACTTGCTCTACTGTTTCTTTTGGAATTCTCACAGTTTCCCTTCTTTATTTTTCTTCGGATAATCATGGTCTTCGTCTTGTTTGCATTTATCTTCATCCCATATTGCTCACAGCTGCCATTTAGCTCCAGTAGCATATCCTTTAACCCCTTCAGACCTGAATTTATATTAAAAACAATTAAAAAAAACTGGTCACGTAATCATTCCGGGGATCCAAAATTCCCAAATCAAATCTTCACAGAAAATCAAAGTTTGGGGACAATTTTGATCCCTGGGGCCCGAAAATTTTAAATTTTATTTTTAATTCAGGTATAGAAATGTGTCAAAACTAATTTTCTCCATTTCTATCGCATTTAATTTTTTTAAATATTTAATATAAACAATATATATATATATATATAATATTTAAAAATACACTATAATGTACATCAGACCTGAAGGGGTTAATATCGTCTCTTCTTCTGTTAACAACGCCGTATCATCAGCAGATCTTTTGTACGTATTCTTCTTGTTCCTACTATCACTCCTCCCATGTTATGAAAACAGTTCTTCATTAAAACTTCCAGGTAGATGTTGAACAGTGTAGGTGATAAAGGGCGTCCTAGTTGTACTCCTCTCCCTATTTCACTTTCTTCTGACATTTGTTCTCCTATGCTGACTTTGATTCGTTCCATAATAAAGATTACTGAACAGGTCCCCCTCTTTCCAGTCCACAACTATTTTCTTCAGGACACCTATCAGGTGATAGGCGTTGATTAAAAAAATAAATAATTAGTTAATTATATGTTGTAGTTTTAGATTACATCAATATATTTCCGCTTCTCAAGTTTTTAACTTCATTTTAAAGACAACTGCTGGATTAAAACACAGCAGAAATTTTGGACCCAAAATATATAATACATTAATTAGAGCTTACCCAGAGCTAAGTACACTTAACACACATAGATTTAAGAAACAAATCAGATTAATTATTTAATTGTTTAAGCTAATTGAGTTAAAATTGTTACTCTAATATTCATGTACTTCTGTATTTTCTATTTGTATATAGACCCTGTTATTACATGCTGTATGTATTTTACCATTTATTAATGTGATTGTGCTGAATGAACTCTCGTAATTTTGTGATATATTTTGTATAACTGATCTGAACTGCGCCCGAGCACGAGCTTCTGCTCTTTCGGGCTGCAATGCCTAATGTAGCTCAAGTGTATAGTATTAATAAATATTATTATTATTATTATTATTATAAATGAGACATTAAATTGGGCATCTGGAGAAAATCTCAGCAGATGAGTTTAATGTGAATGGATGTTTTGAATTCAAACGCTTGCATATTAAGAGATTATAAGCCTTAATTTAATAACGGCAAGAATGCAATTCACTGCGTGATACGTTCGAGATTTTAAGTCTTTCTTAATTAATAAAAATATAATTATAATTTCCTCTTTGCTGTTAATTAACATGCTTCCGAATGCGCAGTCATTTTATGATTTAGCTATAATTAACATTTCAAATTTATTTGCTAAATAATTGCGTTCCCATGTCAGAAAATGTCATAACTATTATCTGTGCGGGCATGTATTGTAATTGAAGGCAACTGCACGAACACAATTAAACATTTTAATAAAGTCGCGTTGGTTATTCCCAACTTAAGGGTCTAATTATTTCCAACATAATGAAGTGACCCAATTCCAGCCAATTCTTTTTTTACAAAGTTCTTTACAAGGAATTCCTCATATTTTTTCTGAGGTGATTATTACGAACAGAGTGCTCATTTATTGTCGGTTAATAGCTTCCTATTGCTGCATGGGAATTCAACATGACCTTTAGCTCTGCCTGATGGTATGTGAATAAATAGTGAGTCTAGTATAATTTGTGAAATTTACGAAAGTGTTAATTCTTGAAGTAATTACATGTAACCACATTTTACACGTATCACTAAGGAGATATTATTGATATAGGCCTACCTACAAGAATTATACAGGATGTAACTAAAATATTTGTCAAAATTTTAGAGACATATTCCTCTCATTTAGAAGATGTAGCCTACCTTGGAAACAAGGTTTCATATTTTATCAACAGTAATCTCACTAGAGGTTTTGATTTTATCGATAAATCTGCTAGTGGAACACAAGCAGATTTATCTATACAAAATCAAAACTCGAGTGGGATTTAATTGACTATTACACGATTAGAAGAAAGTATATATAGATTAGAAGTAACAAAGTATTCCAATACAATAAAACATTAATTGGCTTACGAAAATACAACTGTCTTCAAATTTATTATTGTACCATCTCAATATTACGCTAAATGGCAGTAGTGTTATATGATTATATTTTCTTGTTATCAGTTCTGCCAACTATGGAATCTTCATTGAACTCTGTGGACGGTTACTAGCAACGAGTTAAATGCTAGTATCTAACTCGTTGGTTACTAGTCAAGAAGGCTTTGTTGATTCAGTTTCATTTTCATTAAAACATTTGCATTCCACTTCAGTCATCCGGATCCCAGTAATCAACGTCACTTGATAGATGATTTTCAATAAATCTTAGTATTAAACAATCTCTGATACCTGACTATCCATAATAATATATAGCAGAAGCTATAACAAACATAACCTAAATAATATAAACAAGTGTTAGAAAAGTTTTAATTAGGGATGATGAAATAAACAAGAAACGTTTTAATTAACGATGATGAAATAAAAAATAAACATGAATAATTTTAAAAGACACAATTATTGGAAGTACAATTTTCAAATTTGAATGTTTTAGTGGTTGGTGGTTCAGCTGATGTTATATTGGACGTGTGCGTAAAAGAAGTGAATTCGTTGATGTACATGGTGTATCCCTCAACTTATTCAGGATTACCGAATGGTGCTCTTCGTATATGACCAGTGATCTTTATTAATTCTTATTCTTGAATGCCAATGCGAGTCATGTTTGAAAGTGCTGTGCATCGACTGGAGTGGTTTGTAATTTTCTGTTTTTGACGTCCAGACCAGTGCAGTTTCAAATGCTGGCAAACAAAGAAAGAAATACTAGGGTAGTGATAAAAATAAAAAAAATGCTAGGGACGCGATAAAATCAAACAAATGCTAGGGACGCGATAAAATTGTGCGATAAGCAGCCATGATTGGTTGAAAGATGTCCTTTCGTACCGTTTTATTGGTCAAAAGTAGTGTGACGTAGTAAAAGTGTAATAGTCTACAGTAATCTCACTTGAGGTTTTGATTTATCTCGAGAAAATTAAAAATGGAGTGAGATTTAAATAACTATTACACGATTAGAATGAATGTATAATAAAGATTAGAAGAAAAAAAAGTACTGTAATACAATAAAATATTAATTGAATTACGAAAGCACTAAACTGTCTTAAATGTATTTTATAATATCATCTCATCATTACAAATATTACGCTAGATGGCATTAGTGTGTTATAATGAGCTGTTCTCTTGTTACCAGTTGCACCAACTATACAATCTTCATTGAACTCTATGGACGATTACTATTCAAGAAGGTTTTTTTGATTCAGTTTCATTTTTATTAAAACAGTTGCATTCCTCTTCAATTATCAATATATATTAAACAATCTCTGAGACGTGACTATGCACAATCTCATACAGCAAAAGCTATAACATAACCTAAAAAAAATATAGGAATGGGATGGGTGTGGGAGAAAGGAGAGAATAACAGGAGGAATGTATGCCGTAATGTGAAGATGCGTTTAATTGATATCGAGAGGCAAGATATTGAGCTCCAATGTTCGGAAAAGTCCTCACTACATTTACAATCAGATCTCATGCTTAATTGGGGGAGGTGTGACTACATAAATTCTTGTAACAAAGAGAGCAGAGCAGGTTTAGTGTGGCTAAGATTGGGGGCATGGAAGGATAATAAAATTGTCAACGAAGAAGGGAAGCGTCTTTGTCCGCTTTGCAAAGAAAAGGATTCCTATAAGCATATTTTATTACTGTGTGTCGAATTGGAACAAGTACGGAAAAAAATATTTACCACCCTCGATGCTAAGTCAGAGTAGGAGTTCGCTTGCATGTCTTGACCTCATGGGGAATAGAGAATGGGAACAAAAGACTGGATTGTTCCTCTTGAAGGCGAGAAAGATTAGAGCTGCAGCTGTCGAAGTTTGCGACGCGAACTGAGGAAGGGATAATAGTATCCACCCAACTGTACATTTTTAGGTCTTTTAGGTTTGGATATGTGAATTATATAATGTGTTTTATTGTACCATTTCCATTTTTAATATGTGAGTTCTCTTAGAGAGTAGTTGGATGTAATCATAGGTGGTGGGGAACCTACAAAGGAGGACTTGTTTCGGGTACAAAGCACGTACAGTCAGAAGACCCGTGCATTGGATTTTAGATAAAATTGTGATAATATAAAATTTGTATGTATAATATTACTCAATAAATAATGTAAGTATGATAAATGATAGAAAAGTTTTAATTAAGGATATTGAAATAAATATGAATAATTTTAAAACATACCTACAATTATTACTGAAACTGCAATGTTGGCAAACAAAATTTCAAGTGGTAGGGACGTGATAAAAATTGTGGGATAAGCAGCCATGATTGGTTGAAACACGTCATTCCGTACCGTTTTATTGGTCAAAAGTAGTATGACGTAGTAAAAGCGTAATAATACAAATAAATTAAGACAGTTATCTCATAGACATGGCTTAAATTGGAAACTAGAGAATAGCAAACACAGTATAGTATCTCCCACACAACATTCTAATTCAGAGTACTATGACATGCACATTGACATTATACGTTGTAGATACATGGACCAAAATCACTGATAGGCTATATTGAAATTTGTGGCGGTCAAAGACTGTGACAGGGTCGGACATTCAGGATGCATCCGTTTCCTCTCAGTCGTTCCACCAATGTTCACCATTATCTAATTACCATCTCATTTGCGTGCATTATTATAATATGCCAAGGACGCCATCATGAATACAACGCCACGTCTATGAGTTATACATATTGATATATGCCGTGCATTATTCTCTCTAAAATAAAAAAAGAGGAAATTCATTTAATATTAATTCAATCAGTTATTTGTAAAACACATGAGTCCTAATTTTTATGTAAATAAGTTGATTTTACCGTGACAAATTATGAGTAAGCATGTTTCTCTGAGCATTCTAACTGCCTCTTTTATACACCTCAAATTTTGAAATCCTATTACTACAGAATATGATCCTGACTCTCATTTACGTCAGAAACTGAGTAAACTCCAGGAACATATTGAGGTCAAAAATATTAGATCAATAGAAAAAATACATCATCTTATCGGGAATCAAACTGCGATCTCCTGATATAAAATGTTATTCTTAACTATGATGTCACCGCGAACCCATATATTATTATATCTATCTTTAACTTCATATTTTCATACTCAGTGCTCTGTGTGGAGTGTAGCAGTGTAGGACATAAACATGGACATTACGACGAAATGAAGAGAAGCGACTAGAAGCATTTGAAATGTGGATATGGAGAAGGATGGAGCGTATAAAGTGGACAGACAGAATAAGAAAAGAAGCTGTGTTGGAAAGAGTGGATGAAGAAAGAATGATGTTGAAATGATCATAAAGAGGAAAAGGAATTAGCTGGGTCACTGGTAGAGAAGACACTGCCTTCTGAAGAATGCACTGGAAGAAATGGTGAACGGGAGAAGAGTTCGGGGCACAAGAAAACATCAGATGATAGACGACATTAAGATGTATGGATCATTTGAGGTGACAAAGAGGAATAATGCTGGGTTTGCAGTGAAAAACCTGTCCTTAGACAGAACACTATGAATGGATGAATGAATTATTTTGTCTAAACACAAATATTATAGTATAGGCTATAGAGAACTGCGAATTGAAATATTGTTTTGCAGCATAGAAATAAACAGTTCCTTAAACCTAATTTCCGTGTAGCCTACTGGATTAAAAACTTCTGATCCTGAGTAGGTAAAACCGTGAACAACTTTAAATTTACATGGCTAGATTTCTATATTTGTTGGTCTGTTAACATTTTTTTTTTTTTTTTTTTTTTTTTAGTCACTGATATAGACGTATTTAGTTTTCCCTCCAATTATATACAGATTCTTGTCCTTTGCTGCCTTTTCCACGTAAATAATGTCTTCTTTCATAGCATCTTGGGTGCGATTTGACCTTCATGATATAAAATATTACATACCTCAAAATCGTCATAGATCTGTGTTATGGTTGATAATGGACAATCTTTCCTGACCTCGCCTATAATACTAGAACATTCGATAAGTAATGGCAACAATACTTCAATCAGTGCTCTTAGCAGTGAGCATTGAAATCTTTTACTACTTAATAGAGCAGTGATTGTTTCATAAATTTTCAATATTGAAAGTCTTGAAGTAGTCATATTTGTATTTATGTTATTTCTGATTTGTAGTAAACAATACAGACCTAAAGTTACGAACATGGATGCTTCATAAAATCGAAGTTGCAAGAGAAAAACATGCAACTCGGTGCTTTAGGAACAGCCCCATGGAGTGTGTCGCGAAATTTTGGAATTGAAAAATAAATTTTATGCCATCCAGAAAGTCTCTTTAAAACCCATTTTTTTATTTGCAACGAAGTCTTTGATATAATTCATTTTATTTTGAGACAGACTTTATCAATGAAACGTGAACACCTGCGACAATGCCCAGTTCAGTTTTTCAATCATAAGACCAGATATAAAGAAATTCTGTGCAACTCACGAACCTCAGAATTCCCATTACTTTAAGTACGCGAGTTTTGAAAAACGATAATCTTTGATCGGACATCTTTTATCCGTCATCCAGCATAGACAGGTTGGGATTTTTGACACATACCTTTGTTTTTTTTCTAATGTCACTGAAGTTGCTGCTTGTTCTTTTAGAATTTTCGATTACTTGTTATCATCGACCTATCTACAACACTACATAGAAGTTGTTATCAATGCTTTTTTTCTGGCAGAACACGCTGGAACTATGTTTTTGATATAATGATTCTTTTCTAATTCCACTTAGACCTTGAAACTCTTAATTGGACTAAAAGGAGGTTAAAAACGACAAAATTTCCGTACAGTGAACAGTAATCATCTTCCCGTCCGCTATAAAATATTCTACACAGAGTTTCATAATCGTTTTCTCCAGAAAAAATGTAGTAAATATTATTATTATTATTATTATTATTATTATTACTATTATTATTATTATTACTACAACTATTAATAAAATTAAATAAGAGTGTCGCGATATCGTGGGCTTTCAGTAAAGTTTGTCGTCAGTCAAAAAAGTTTGGGAAGCACTGCTTTAGGGTATTAAAAGAAGCTTATGGCAGAGAAGTCCTATCACAATGAACTATTGCAAGATGGGTGGAAGCAAGGCATTTACTTTCAATCAAGACCTGACAACTAAAGAGCTCTAGATCAATCAGTGAGGGAGATATCCAGAAATGATGTCGCAGTTGGAGTCCGCCATCTCCCAAGGATTTGGCAACGTATTGTTTACATAGTATGGGACTATATTTGAAGTTTCTAACGCCAAAAGTAACCTAAATAACTTACTTACTTATTTACTTACTTACTTACTTACTCACTCACTTACTTACTTATTTACTTACTTACTTACTTACTTACTGGCTTTCAAGGAACCTGGAGGTTCATTGCCGCCCTCACATACGCCCGCCATTGGTCCCTATCCTGAGCAAGATTAATGCAGTCTATATCATCATATCCCGCCTCCCTCAAATCCATTTTAATATTATTCTCCCATCTACGTCTCGGCCTCCCCAAAGGTCTTTTTCCTTCAGGCCTCCCAACTAACACTCTATATGCATTTCTGGATACACCCATACGTGCTAAATGCCCTGCCCATCTCAAACGTCTGGATTTAATGTTCCTATTTATGTCAGGTGAAGAATACAATGCGTGCAGTTCTGTGTTATGTAACTTTCTCCATTCTCCCTAAAGAACTATGTTATATTATTTTTCGAATATCCTGGTAATTGCTTTTGGCTCACACTGATTTATTCTTGTGTTCCTTCACACATATAGACTATATTAGAGTACTCAGTCAGTAATAGTAGACAGTAGTATCACTAATGTAGTATTATCGGTAGCGGCAGTGTCTGCACCGTGAGGGGAAGGTTGTAGGGGCTGTTGACGAGGTGCGCCGGATGGAGTGCTAGTGTTCCGGCAGCGTTGTGACTGGCCCGAGCGCACTTGTTCCAGTCTCGGAGTAAATGAGTCGACTTGAGGCGGAGAAATGAGCCGTATCAAGCCTCCCTTCGTCCGTAGTCTTAATTTCAGCAGCCTCGTTGCTGCTATTTTGCATTAACAAGACTACCCGTCCTACACACATACACCCAAGTTTTCCCTCAAGAGTCGCTTGCTTGTATCTCCGCCCTCTCTCCGTGCAAAGCGGTCCACATGATGTCAACAGTAATGTAAAGAAACAAATCTATACGTCTATTTTCTTTAAATTCATCTATCTTTGTTGTCAGTATTTCATTCTTATATTAACGGACGCAGCGTTCAAATTTCCATCTGAGGTGTAGTCCAGCTCTGGAGGCACTGCAGACTACTTCTTTATTACACTCATCCTCAAAATTATAATCTACATTAGTGGGGCCTTTTCAACGCCACTCAAAATGAAACTTCAACGTGCTCACAATTTGTGTGTACGTTTTGTAAGCAATGTTCGAAAATATATGATCACATTACCTCATCACTGGAAGCAATAGGTTGGCTGAAACTAGATAAGATTAGTAATATGCGTTACAAGAGCGGTATGTTGATGTTTTCATGTTCGAGGAAAAGATTGAAAAAGAGAAACGTAGTTGAGCTTTTTTAATTTCCGAGAACATGAAAACAAACATACCGCTCGTGTATCGTACATTATTTTGTGCGAAGATCGTTTATTACATACCTGAAAGACGAATTTCTAATTAGTTGCAATGAAATCTCCATCTTGGTTTGTGTTCAATGACGGCAACTTTTAAAAACAAAAAAGATCTATCTTCAACATTGTTGCCATAAAATGTTTTCTGTGTTTACTATATTCCAGCAGGCCGTGATATACGTCTGTCTTTTTTTTCCCCTCAGTCTATAAATGCGAACTTAAAACAAACGGTAAGGTTATGTAATGATTTATTTTTCATTTTAATATTTTAATAATATTATTTATATAACATATTGCAGTAATAACATCCGTATCAGCCACCGTCGTGGCTCAGTCGGTTAAGGCGTTAGCATGCCGGTCTGAAGTTGCGTCCGGGAACGGGTTCGATCCCCGCTTGGGCTGATTACCTGGTTGGGTTTTTTCCGAGGTTTTCACCAACCGTAATGTGAATGCAAGGTAATCTATGGCGAATCCTCGGCCTCATGTCGCCAAATATTATCTCGCTATCACCAATCTCATCGACGCTAAATAATCTAGTAGTTGATACAGCGTCGTTAAATAACCAACTAAAAAAAAACATCGGCATCTGGAATCTTGTTGATTTTTTCACGACTTCCTTAATGTTACTTGTATCAGGAATGCAATAAGTTTCGTGGAGTAGTAGACTTTACTTAATTTTTGCAAATATTTAAAAACAATAATTAACATTGCAATTTAGGTGAAATTGCAGTGGTAAGTTTCCAATTTATAATTATTACTATGTTAAACGTCTCTAAAAATAATATGTTAAAAGCCTAAAGCAGTAAAATGAATATGGCGCTTAAGCGGTAAGAAGAGGGAAATTGTTATGTGTGTTACGTTGGGAATACTGAATGTGGTATTTCACACTTACCGCGTATTGGTTCTGTGCGGAAAGCAAGCAAATACGCACGATCTCGCACAAAAGAAATTTACATACACTTCTCCTTCTCTTCGAAATCTTGAACTCTTCTATTCCTTCGTACCTGTCGTCTCGCTTAACTTACCTTTCTTTCCACCATAATCTGAACACACGCTCTCGCCATGAAACAATACTAACAATACCATCCCATCGCACTTCCTCATACTCATCCTCTTTCATAATAGCCCTGACAAGACTCTGGAATTCGCTACCTGCTAGCATCAGGGACTGTCGAAATAAAATTGAATTCAAATGAAAACTTACCAGGCACTCGATCAGTGACTGAGACTCGTCCAGACATGGTTTCTTGTAAATAGTTCTCTCATTCTAGCACAAAAATATTTTAATATCCGGTAATTTCGTCACTATATAATTTTATTCTAGGTTTAATTTTTAATTAAATAAAACATGTTTCTTTGTTCTTAACTACTACAATAAACTGTCTAGCCTTTATTAATCAGTTAATCTTTTAGTACTTAGACTTTTAATGTAGGCTATCTGTAAATTTAATATTAATTGTAATTATAATTGTAATTGTATTATTAATATTGTAGTTGTAATCCCCTGGTAGAGGGGAAGAGATGACCTGTTGGCCTTATCTCTACCAAGTTAAATAAATATATAATACTACTACAACTGGTTCCCAATTGGTGGTCCGCGAACTCTTGGGATCACGGTTATGACCTGATTAAGGCCTACTCTTTATGTCATTGTCGGCTTAGTGGAAAAAGTTGGTAAGACTCTTTGTTTTCCTATGTAGTTACCAACTGTTTTCAGTAAACCCACATGATATTATAAATCCAGGAGAGTTAACTAAACTCATCTGCAAAGTCGGTTCTACTCAGAGGTCCAATGTCTAAGTAAATTTACTTTATTAATTCATGTTACCATGAGAATTTATTTTAGTTGGTTATTTTACGTCGCTTTATCAACTGCTCTGGTTATCTAGGTCTGAGTTAGATGAAGGTGATAATGGTAGCGAGATGAGACCGGGGTCCAGCACCGAAAGTTACCCAGCATTTGCTCATATTGGGTTGAGGGAAAACCCCGGAAAAACCTCAATCAGCTAACTTGCCCCGACAGGGAATCGAACCCGGACCACCTACTTTCGCGGCCAGACGCGCTTGCCGTTACTCCACAGGTGTGGACTCTCTGTCGATAGCTAAGATTTTCGCATGCCTGTTGGAATCTGCGGTTGAAATACAGTGGAACTCTTCATGAACTTTTCAACCCAAGTGTATTAATACTTCTGCAATACTTGTCCTCACTCTATGATGTCTGTTATTTCGTAGCTTATCGCTTTTCCTGCAGAATTCCAATATGTGACCAATATTAATTTTATTAACTCTAGTGAGTGAGTGAGTGAGTGGTGCTGAAACCGATGAGGAAGAGAAAAAGGAATTGGTTGGGTCACTGGCTGAGAAGAGAATGCCTACTGAAGGATGCACTGGAAGGAATGGTGAACTGGAGACGAGTTCGAGGTAGAAGAAGATATCAGATGATAGACGACATTAAGATATAGGCCTATGGATCATATGCGGAAAGAAAGAGGAAGGAAGAAAATAAGAAAAATTGGAGAATGCTGAATTTGCAGTCAAAGATTTGCTCTTGGGTAGAAAACTACGAATGAATGAGATTAAATTTGATCTTCTAGCACATACCTGCACAAACAGCGCTCAACGAGCGCGCGCGCTCCTTTGGAGCGGGAGAGCCGTATTTACCGGTCGCCGAAACGAGGAGGAAGATACGTCAGAATGACATATAGACTTGCTATAGGTAGAGGAGAGGGAAACGACCACTCAGCTATCTAGTGGAGTGCAGTGTGTAGGCCTATTCTCAGTAACTGTTTCAGTTGCTTACCTACTGCTACAGTATAGTA
This sequence comes from Periplaneta americana, assembly GCF_040183065.1. Classification (NCBI taxonomy): domain Eukaryota; kingdom Metazoa; phylum Arthropoda; class Insecta; order Blattodea; family Blattidae; genus Periplaneta; species Periplaneta americana. Next base: position 38,308,975 of record NC_091123.1, read on the forward strand.
TGGAGGAATCTAAAAGACGGAACATAACATTTAACGATTTACAGCTCGAACTTATTGATCTTCAATGTGACCTAAGGGCTAAAGATCGTTTGTATAATACTACTAGCCTGGTTGAGTTTTACAAGACGAAATATTAGCAATAATATCCACGACTACACAGGCTGACTGTGAAAATAATTGCTATGTTTGGCTCAACATTTATATTTGTGAGCAACTGTTTTCTATAATCAACTTCAATAAAGGCAGACATCGAACATCTGTAACTGCTGTTTCATTACGATCAGTAGGCTACTGTTTCTTTCAGCTGCCAACAGAATAAAACCTCATTTTGATGTACTGATAAATAAAAATATAACAAAATGATATTGTACATTTAAGTAGCTATAGAATTTCTATTATTTCTGTAAAATAAATATTTTTTTTATTAATTAATAATAGTCCAAGATAGCTTTGCAAACACTGAACGGGAATTCATTTCATAAACACTCGTACTAGTACTTCCCTTTAGTATATATATATATATATATATATATATATATATATATATATATATATTGTACGAGATCACCCCTTCTTCCAGTCCACCCTATACTGAAAGCAGCTAATATCTGCATTCCGCTCATGAGCTGTGAGCCGGCTCGGAGAGCGCAAACCTTGTGCAGGCCTGTTATAACATGACGTTACTTTACGGCGAAGAGCATTGCGGGCCAGTCTCTGTGCCCCTTGCTCATTATTACGATCCCAAGCGCAGGCCAGCTTCCTTCCTTCCGATGTGAATATCATCAAGTTAAATTTGCATGTCTAGAATGTTTAAATTTTAGTTCCTTAAAGAAAATATCTTCCGTAAGAAGGGGACGGAGGGGGAAGTTAAAAATAAAAGCAGATAAAATACAATTCCCCAAGGTACTATCCTCTTTTAACTGCATCTTTTTGCGATTAGGAGAGTGGCGACGATAAGCACACGCAAAATACAAATAAATTCCCTTTAATTTCAATCTTACAGCGCGTTTTAGAAAGCCCCGAGGACACGAGCAGTTATCTGAGTGTGTTATTAAACGGTTGAATAAGTAGGTTTTGTGGCTTAATGTAGCGTTAAATGCCTCATCAGTCAGAGTCATTCTAGGCGATAGTTTCGTGAGAAAAAATACGAGCTTCAGAGGCTTAAGCTTATGTAGAAATAAAATGGCCAATTAAATGCAACTAATTCTCCATCAGTCTGAAACTAAACTCATTCTTGGTGCTAGAATTTAAATTGCTGTAATGTACTATGGATGCAGAAATATCAAAAGAATTGAATCTAATAGATTAAGGAGAGTGGGTAGTGATGCTGTGCAATTAAAGAATTTAAGTGTAAAAGTTTAGTTCAATATTTCTAGGCTTTTAGTGTGCAGAGTGGTATAGAAATTTCCATGGTTTTACAGGGACATCATTTTATTTTTACTTCAATTTTTATTGTACCTGAGTTTTTGAATGTACTTCACTCCCACCCCTTCTACTAAGGAAGTTCCAACTCCACACACAACCAAGACCGCAGATAGTAAGCAGTACTGAGTTACTGAGTATAGTACGTTCCAGAAATATGTTCGCGTTTTCCAGTGACGAAAGAGCTTTCAATATTGAATCATATTTTCGCACAGGTACTGTCCGTTTGCCTACGTCGCATCCCGATTTCCCCCCCTGCTTCTGCTCGTCCCTCTGTAATAGCTGGGCTGTCTTAGCTCTTTTCTGAAAACATTAATTTCTCTTAGGAATTGGAAGTTTACATAATATTATACAGCTGTTTAATTTAACTTAAATAAAAGGGTCTCGTTAAGTAATTAACTGTCACGTGATTTCCTCCCTTTCTACAATCCTGCGGCACAACCACTTGGACGGACAGTAGATAGCATGTCTGAGTAATTTTATATTTTCGGGTCGGGCAGAAGTGAAGATTGAATTTAAAGTACGTAGAGTAGGAACTGAATTATTTCAACATGAGTTACTAGTACGAAGGACGAAACTGGCAATTGGAATTAGATGCAATAGTCTATAGTGCGATAATATGCACAAAAGAACTGAAGCCTGTATCGAAATGAACGGCCACCATTTTCAAAATTGTATTTAAATATTAATATTATGATTATTTTTCAATTTAACTTCTTTCTCTATATTGTACGTTAATGTGCTGTAGACAGTATACACTGCATTATGAATACGTTCGCATGGATAACTCACTTCGTGAGTAAAAACACTTATTCTTAATACACTACTGTTCTTTGATTAAAGAAAAACCTAATGAAAATTATCAAACTCAAAATCGCGATATTTCCTAGTTTAAGTAAATGGATGAACTACTTTTCTTCCTTCCTATACCTAGTAGAGTGATTTGTGTTTTACACCAGTATCATCGAACTCTAGTCTTGGAGGGGGGAGCAAGCGGTGTTTCCGGTTCTCTAAAGGTATAAACAGGATAATATTAAAAATGTTAGTAAAAATAAAATGATGTCCCTGTACAATAAATCATTCTCAATGCAGTGGCATAAAAGACAACTAATTAGTTTCTTATCAAAGTGCAAAAGAAAGACCTAACTGATAATCTGTGTTCCCACTTTGCTAAGTGTACCTCATTCTTCAGGTGCACATTACTTGCTACAATCTTCACTCATACGCCTTGTATTTTTTTTAAGTTATCAAGTAAAGTATGTTGTAAATTCTAAAACAAAATTTATTTAAATATTTCACCCTTAGTGAAACGGAAAAAAAGTTAACTTGATTAACAATTTTTGCCATTTTTTTCTCAATGCGTATATGTATGTTTTCCTTATGTTATGTGTGTGATATTCTTAAACCCGTAGGTCTACTTTGTAGAATATAGGCTGCAGAAAACACTGTAAAAATTCCTTGTAAATTGATTGTGTAGTTTCAGAGAAAAATGCACTTAAGTTTGAAAAAGATCAACTTACGGAAAGCTGTTAAAAAATAATGTACGAATTACAAGCGCCGTCAAATTTTAAGAGCTTATCTGCATAGATACATCCCACAAATATATAGTTTTAAAGAGGAAGTTTTATACTTTTTTAAACACGAAATAAAAAAAATCGGATTTTTTTACCCTTAATCACTACCCGGTCCCCTTAAGAAAAATTATTCACTATTTTGTTATCCTACGAAATTACTTGACTGTCCATACTTTACGAATGATTTACCTCGCATTAGTACAAGCTATATTACAATATGGTATTATAAGATGAAGTTATGCTTTTAGTATCTCTCTCATGCCAGTTACACTGCCACAGAAAATAATAATAATAATGAGGACAAGTGGTATACGAGGAGAAAAATGAGAGTAGAACTACTTTTGCTTGTAACTTTCGACTCCGTCATTTCCGGACCACGGTCCCTTATCTCAAATTGATACATGTGCCCTTCGCCATCATCCCTGAAAGTTTGTAACACTAGTCCGGAAACACCCTGTATAAAACTTCTCTCTTAGGAATAATATTTTATCTGAAGGGAAGAAAGAATAGGAATACGGTAAAGTTAGAGTATAGAAAGATTTATTTCTCGATGTGATGCAACGTAAGCCACATTCTTATATTTACATTGAGGAATATGTAGGCCTAAGGTATATCTGGCCGTGACACTGCCCACAATACTCTTAGAGAATAAGTAGCCTTATCCCTTAAACAAAACGGTCCGAAACAATAATTAGTAGTGGAGGCAATGCACAATAGCAGTAATTATTTGTGGCTAGTTTGGAGAGCCGTGTGTTTCGAAATTCAAATGGACAGGAAGGAACAATGCTCTGGGATATTAAGGCGCGGTCTTGCTGAACTAATGCCCTCCTGAAAAGCCAGAAACATAGAAATAATAACAAGAAATACACAGACTGCACATGTAGCCACATCATTACTGGAAATCTGCACATGGCACGCCAACGAGAGAGATAGACGCATATTGTACTCCAACACACAAGCGAGTTTAAAGTTTGTTCCGGAATGGACAAACGGACAGGGAAAACAAAAGAACCCGCAATGATTTCTATAGCAATTAACATTGAAATACATTGTTAACTAAGAATTTCGACTCGTTCGGCTTTTCTTTTACATTATAGAACCTAGAGTTTTCTAAACTGTGGTCCGGGGAACCTAGGGGAAACTCGGGCAAAGCGGATAAGCTAAGAATAAACAATGACACAGGCTATATTTTGGTGCTCCCGAAATAAAAACTTCATGACAATGGTTGTGACACATGTTGTCCACATATCTAAAAAAAAAAAAAAGCAATTCGTTTCCCGTACCTACGGAGAGTGATATGATTTGAGAAAAAAAAATACAGTTAATTATTCGCTTTGCCCGGATACCTGGGCAAAGCGAATAATTAACCCGGGCAATTTGAATATCCCTATACCATTTTCACATTTCTATTTAATTTTTATTCACTGGTAATAAAATTAAATCAACAAATAAGCACGATGTTAATGAGTCATATTACACGATAAGAAATGTTATTACAGCCCTTTACAGCACGTTAGATTAGTATAAAATACAAATGTGAACAAGTCGACGTTTCACTGGCACTGAAGACTTGGATTTCTTCTGCTTTTGCTCCTGCCCATAAGTTACTTCTCTTTCAACGTTTTTAATCGGTATAGATGTAATAATTTCACAGCGCTGACATTTTCTTCGTTTACCTCGTATCTTTCGAGCATCCACTTTTGGCACTGGTCTAAATCAAAAGAACTGACTGACTTGGATTCTCCTGCTGTCGATATTGAGGGTTTTGGTGTAACCGGTACTGAAAATCTGAGTGTAATTGATGTATTGAATATTTCTTCAATCTCTGAAGATGTCGACATCACAGAGGTGAGCATTAACTGTTTCTTCAGCCGCTGAAGAAGCTGGCGCCGCAGAATTTGTTAAATCTCAGTCAACTGTCGTTTCGCTGATTTCTGTCTCAAGTGGACGATCTGTAAGTTGATCTGGAGCAAAATCTTCATCACCAAACACATTATGGGTGTATGGCCAGATAGCATAACCACTTATTGGAACATTTTATTTCTTCAAGTGCTCTCTTCATGGCTTCTTCAGACCATTTTGCTTTTTCCGTCTTCCGTTTGAAAAATTAAACCATCTAAAAACACATTACGACCTTTTCAAGTAAAAATTAAGATCAGTGTTGCTGATGTATAATTTAATTAGTGTGACTTAATGCCTCCACTATGTAAAATGATCTAACACGCTTTATTACCGTAGACAAATACATATAAAAATACAGCTAACACTTATGTAGTCAAATAAAGGTGGCAGGGCAAAGCGGATAAGTTATCCACTTTGCCCTATTCACTTTGCTCGCAGAAGCCACTTCGCTTTTCATTTAAGTTTATACAGAGTGTAACAAAAGTTTCTGGTACAGTGAAAATTTTACTTTATTTATTAATTTTTTGTGGTAAATATCACAAAATAACGCCACTTTATAGCTTAGTGAACACTCCTTTCATTACTGTTCTTCAGTAGTCGGTATTACATCCTTTTTTTCTTCAAGACACTGCAACACACGTCTACCAAAACTATCTGTGAGTCTGAAAATGTCTTCCTAAGTAATGGACTCCCACTCTTCCAACACTCGGGCAATCAACTCATTGCGATTTCTTGGTCTGGGTGTTCGAAACACACTTTCTTGTAATCTGCTCCACAGGTGCTCTATGGTATTTAAATCTGGAGAATTTCCAGGCCAGTCTGTCCAGACTTTAATGCCAGAATTCTTTATTGTGTCCAGTGTACTCTTAGCTGTGTGGGCTCTGGCTCCATCTTGCATGAGGAACGCAATATGTTGTTTTGGAAATTTAGTGGTATCCCTTAGAACTTTAGAATATGCTGGGAGAATGTGTGTACAGTAATATTTGCCATTCACAGTTTTCTTCTCATTCACTATAACAAGTTGTGTCTTTCCATAACGTGAGATTCCTCCAGCCACCATAATCTTAACGCCAAACTTGGGTACCTGCGTAGGCTTTATAGAGGATGGATCCGCTGTTCGAATTCTGGCATTTTGACGATTCGGAACAGAGTGAAGTTCCACAAGTGACTCATCCGTGAACAGAATATGAGCCCTTAGAATTCTGGCAGCAGGTGCATCCTCTGTGTATCCTTCTTTCAGCAACCTTTCACAAAATTTAATTCGATCGGATATGTTCTTTTCACTCAGCATTGGCTTGATTCTTGGTACATAAGACCTCCGACTCCAGTCCTGACTACGACAATGCCTACTGATTGTCATGTGTGAAATATTTTTGTTTATAGAGTGGTAACACTCCGAAAAATTCAGCCTTTTAGCCACAGCCCGAGTTCCTACACCAACCTTGTCCTTCACCCACTTCCTTATTTTTCTTTTTGTTTGAGGTGACACTTTGCTTGGTCGGCCTGATCGTTTAGCATCAGAAACAGAACCATCCGTTTGATTCTCCCATTTTAAAACTGTTGTTGGTGACATTTCCAACAACCTGGCAATATCACGTACTGATTTTCCAGTCTTGACCAAGGCTTGAACCTGAGACCGAGCATGCTCACGTTTTGTTGGTGCCATGGTGACCTGAGTGATTAAAAATAAGTGTCAGTATCGTTTATTAAAATTACGCATTAAAAATTACATTTAACTGGTTTATTATCCGGAAAGTAAAGAAAAATAAAGATGTAACAATAATTCCTGGTACGTACCAGAAACTTTTGTTACATTTTTGTGTTATGAATAATTAATATTGAAAGAAGATGACACTTAATTTCAATCATACTACACGATAATTTATTCATTAAAGAATATAAAAGAATAATCATCAGAATTAAAATCACAAATCACAGGAAAAATTTATGACCTCGTATTTTACACTGCCTAATTTTACTACAAATTAACTCACACTGTTAATATATTGAACACCTTGCTTCAACAATGTGACATTTTCCGCCAAATTATTAATAAAGAATTGGATCATACCACAATCAAGTAGTACCAACTCCTGCATCATAAAATTTGGTCATCATTCCTGGGAAAATGGGACCTAAACAAGAGAATAATTTTAACAAACTGTACCAGGAACTTTTGTTACACTCTGTATAAGCATAAACGTTAATAATCTTTTTCGTAAGTACGGCACTTTAGAAGTAATCGTATCGCCTATATATTAATATCACATAACAAAGAGTTTCTGCAGCGTTGTATGTTGTACTTACGTTTATCTTACCTTGAAATATTTTAAGAAAACAGTCACTTTTCTTCAAACGCACGCTGACTCCTTTTCTCACTAGCTAGAATTACGACAAATTACTTCCAGCAGCAAAATCTGGTTGGGATTCTTCCCCAACATAGCAAAAAGCGCTATCTGTTGGCGTTTGGAAGAAATAGGCATTAATCTCTTTGCCCGGGATATTCGTTTTGCCCGGGTCTCCCCTACGTGACAAGTTTATTTTGCAGAAGGAAAGTAATACAGAGAGATTCTATGCAGATCGGCCTCAGTCCAATGTCCACCTAACAAAATCTGTTATCTGGCGGCGAGCGGTCGTACGTCGGCGTACGGACAGGTCTACGCAGACTGGTCTCACACCATTCCTTAGTGCAGTGGTTGCCAAACACCACGAAATGGTGACGTAATAGAAATGCAACCTGCACACCACTGTCGCAGAGAGTTGAATGGAATGTGTATCGCTTCAGGTAATTCAGTGCATAGACGGACTGTGACCGGAAAACAAAAACAAAATAATATTCTTCTACTTACTAGTTACATACATTTAATCCATGTTAACGTTTTTCCCTTCTGTTCATCATTATTGTATAATTATCAAAACAAAATATATTTTCTTATTCGTTATGATAGAAAACACGTACTTTACACCAGCAGACATTTGAAATCAGGAGTTTCATCATAAGCAACCACCGTAATTTGTACATGAAGATTTTCATCTGTTAAGCGAGATCTTTCACATGACTTTATAGTGTTCATTTTAGAAAAAAAAAATGTTGACATATGTATGTTGAATCAAACATAGCTTCAGTTCTCACAGCGAATTTTCTGAGACACGGGATGTTTAATTTCACGAAAACGTAATAGAACATACAAATATATATATATTTAAACTAATATTAACTCTTTGCTAGATATATCTACTGATGTAAATAAAATAAGGAAAGAAACATTTTTGTGGAAAAACTATTGAGTTTTGACCCTATGTTGTATGGCCATTTTTGACCCTATGACTGTGAAAAGGACGGCACTTATACCCCTTACACTCTATATACTCTATGTAACATTTTACAATAAATTAAACACCTCACATTTTACCCATCAGGATGAAGGAAAAATGTTTCTCCCATCTTCTTGAAATTTGCGTTTTTGCTTATTAGTTTCCTGTTCCGAAAGAGACATTTCGAAACACAGTACCAACACACTTACAGTAGGCCTATTACAAGTGTACTGTACGTCCGCTGCTGATACCTATCTGCTTACTTCTAACGAAGTGAAGGGGGTAGGAAGAGGGTGGGGGTTTGATGTCATCGTTACGCTTGGTTAGAGACAGGGGCATGTGTCGCGATACTGCTTTTGGCGATCACTGCCTTAGTGCTTAGCTTCCTCGCGACAGATGCTACGCACTGCGTCATTAAGCCGACGGAACATTACCACCTGGGACAGGCCTTCATGGGAACTCCCTGTATTACAGTTCTAGTTCCAGTTCATATATGACAACAGTAATAATAAGAGTACTTCTATGTGGGCGGGAAAAAAACAATTAAACACACTCGTAAATAAATACTTAAATGAGTGCTTGAATTAATGAATAAATATACAGGGAAACAAATAAATAAACAACTAAATAAATAATTTATTAAATAAATAAATAAACAATAAATAAAGAAACAAATAAACAAACAAATAAATAAATAATCTGGAGAAGGCACATCCAGAGGTCACAGTCATTGCATATATTCTCTCATTACAGAAACCTCTTATCAAATATATCACATTTTATCCTGCATTTAGGCCTACTTATTGTATCTCCATTAACGTTCTCTTAAAGAAGGAATATAAACTCCCATTTGCTTAGTATATCTGAATTTGCCTACTCTAAAAGAAGGGAAACAAATCTCAATTTACGTAATTATTATATATTAAACTACATTACGACATTAAGATATGTAGATCATATGCGGAGACTAAGAGGAAGGCACAAAATAGGAAATATTGGAGAACGGTGGGTTTGCAGTGAAAGACCTGCTCATGGGCAGAACACTTGTGCATGTATGTATGTATGTATGTATGTATGTATGTATGTATGTATGTATGTATGTATGTAATTTTACGACTCTGTATCAACATCTTAGGTTATTGAGCGTCTGAATGAGATGAAGGTGATGAAGCAGGTAAAATGACTCCGGGGTCCAACACCGAAAGTTACCCAGCATTTTCTCATATTGGGTAGAGGGAAAACCCTCTACCTCTACCTCTACCTCAACCAGGTAACTTGCCCAACCAGAAACAGAACCCGGGCCACCTGGTTTCACGGCCAGACGCACTAACCGTTACTCTGCAGGTAGGCCTACGGGCTGTATGTATGTATGTATGTATGTATGTATGTATGTATGTATGTATGTATGTATGTATGTATGTATGTATGTATGTATGTATGTATGTATGTATGTATGTATGTATGTATGTATGTATGTATGTATTCTCCATTGCGACTAAGTGAAGAGAAGCGACTAGAAGAATTTGAAATGTGGATGTGAAGAAGAATGGAGCTTGTGAAATGGGCAGATAGAATAAGAAATGAATCTGTGTTCGAAAGAGTGGGTAAAGATAGAAAATGTGCATAAGATTTGCTGATGATATGACGTTGTTAGCAGAAAAAGAGACTACACCGAAGGATATGCTACTGGAGCTAAATGACAGATGTAAGAAGTATGGGATGAAGATAAATGCAAACAAGACGAAGACCATGGTCATAGGAAGAAAAATAAAGAAGGTAAACTTGAGAATTCAAAATGAGGCAGTAGAACAAGTGGACAGCTTCAAGCACTGGGGTGTGCAATAAGCAGTAACATGGCAGGAAGTCAGAAGGAGAATAGCAATGGCCAAAGAAACGTTTAATAAAAAAGGAACATTTTCTGCGGACCTTTGGAAAAAGAACTAAGGAAGAGATCAGTGAAGTGCTTCATGTGGGGTGTGACATTGTATATGGACTTTACGATTAAGTGAAGAGAAACGTCTAGAGGCATTTGGAATGCGGATATGGAGGAGAATGCAACATATTAAATGGACAGACAAAATAAGAATGAAGCTGTGCTAGAAAATGTGAGTGAAGAATGAATATTGTTGAAATTGATCAGGAAGGGGAAAAAAGAACGAATTAGTTGGGCCACTGGCTGAGAAGAAATTGCCTACTGAAGGCTGCACTGGAAGAAATGATGAACGGGAGAAAAGTTTCGTGCAGAAGAACATATCAGATGATAGACAACATTAAGCTACATGGATTGTATGCGAAGACTAAGAAGAAGGCAAAAAATTTAGAATGCTATATTACAGTAAATAACCTGCCTTTGGGTAGAAAATTATGGATGAATTAAAGGTAAATAAATTCGTGATCAAATAATGACCTATTGTATCTCCAATTACGTGATATCACGGAAGAGAGACAAATCTCGATTTACGTATCGTACATAGAATCCGGTTTCCCAATTTAAAACAAGGAAAACAATGATTTAGCTTCAGAGAATTTATGTGAATTCCAGTGCATTATTTCACTTAATGTGCAACAAACTGCATACTCGCTGAAGGAGTACACTGTTTTCTTCAGAAATTGTTGTCTTTAGTGAAATCCCTCTAGAATGACTAGAATTATAACCCTCTAAGGAAAACAATTAATCAGTTTTTACAAACAGATCAAAAGCCAAACAGTCGTACGATATAAAAATGTACATATATTTCAGTCTTCCATTTATCTGTTCTGGATGGAAATAGAAACATTCTGAGATAAACAAACTGTAAGTATCCTAAAAAGAATGAGCGAAGGGAAATTGAATTTATTGCGCTAGAGGTTTCTGTGGTTAAAATAGCAAGAAAAACAATTTTGTTATGGCTTTGTTATTTTGATAGAAGGTATAATACAAAGTAAATTTTCTTTGTGTACCGTGTTGTTGGGGTGTAGTTAGGAAATTGTTTGTTTTGTGTCAGCACTCTCTTAGCATGTTGATACTTTCTGTTGTAGGTCTACAGCGTGACGTATTCCTCGCCTCGTTCTTCTGTAGAATGAGTATTGCTTGTGTAAACCGCAGCAAGGTTCGCTTTTAACACTAACCACATCCATCGTTTTTTAAAAGGTGTGTGATACGTAAATATAGAATACAATTCTGCATAAAAGAAACACGATCGGATGTGAAGTCAGTGAAGTGCTTCAAAACAGAACACTTGCTTAAACAATTTTCCTTATAAAGCTAATTCGTAGTTGGAGCACGGATATTCTCGCAAAAAGGCAACTCAGAAACCAATTAATAGTTTCAGTAATTCTATTGAACTTGAAAGAGATTTAAATAACAGAAAAAATTGTTACATGATCAACTATTTGTAACATAGCCAGACAGATTGAGTTTGCAGTAAAAACTTCACTTTTCAGGGGCATTTGTATAAACATCAGGGCGTTTCACGTACGTGTAAGGACAGGAATGTAACATTACTTATGGAAGGACCTACTTAAAAATTTTGGTAGGAGCTGTACAGCCTGGGACAAAACACGTCGGCATATTGGCATACTAATAAAATCATACATTTATTCATACACTAGCCGTACCCGTACGCTCCGCTGCACCAATTAGAAATAAATATAAAGTAATTACATAATTAAAATAGGACGTTTGATCCAGGGAACAACTTTTACAACAGCGCAAGATAATCTGCTTCGCTCATTACCCAATTATTTTGCATTGCATTTATTGCATGTATTTTTTATGTATTTTAACACGATTCAATTGAGCATAGTTAAAATTTGAATTATAAAATAATGGATTGCTAAGCTAACGTACTATTACTGCATACTAAATCAATACACTCTCGGTGTTCGTTAATTCTCTTAGATTAAAATGAGTGTGTACATAAATACTATTTTAAGAAATACAGAAAACGAATGTACAAAATAGCCTATCAAATTTTCTGTGCATAAGAAGCTATTTTAATCTTACCTGTCCTCGATTTACTCAGACGTTACTGTAATAACGTTATAGCATTATGTCCCTCTAGAGAAACTACACTTTCCAATGGTGAAATAATAATTAATTATACAAATCGATTAATTTAACTTCTGATATTACTTCATACAAGCACAGAAATATTCTCTGTAGGCTATGTTTAGTAGCTTTCGATTGTTGATGTCCAAGGCCCCTTATAGACGAAGTCATTTGTTCTTAACTCATTTCACCGTCTTAGGTGGCGTTATTTTAATTTTAAAACTCATTTATCTCATTAAATATCAGTCCTATCAAACTTTTGTAAAGAATAAAACTTATCGGAAATCATTTTTAAAGAAACGTTTGTTATGTAACGTTTTCACAAAAATCAATAATAAGCGAGATATTTCGATTTATTTAATTCAGGTCCCCTTATAACCCCCCTTTGAAATAAAGTATTTTGAATGCCATATAGCCTACAATCTAAGTTACAACGAACTTAATTTATATTCCAATTTTCATATAAATCGGTTGAGCCATTATCGCGTGAAAAGGTAACAAACATACAGACAGACAGACAGACAGACAGACAGACATACAAACAAAAATTTCAAAAAAGCTATTTTCGGTTTCAGGATGGTTAATTATACATGTTAACACCAATTATTTTTTAAAAATCGAAAATTATCAGAAAAATTTTAGCTACAGATTTATTATTAGTATAGATTTACAAGGATAAATCGCAATATAGCGAACGCCAGTAGGGGAAGTTATCCCCACCCACATGAAATGTGCATTCGACACAACACTCGCCTATCACGTTGAGTGTCTGGTGAGCTAGTAGGGGAAAAGTGGAAGGGGTTGTGGGCGGTCCTTCTACTTTCGCTATATTGCGATTTGCCCACACTAATAAATCTAACTCGTCTTCTACTTTTAACGGTTAAATATATCGTCGTTGTTCCTGCAATAACTCCTATGTGCAAAACATGAAATTTTTCAGTAGGAAGAGAAAACATTTATTCTTCTGTGGCAGTAGTGCATAGGAGATTGTGAATTCTTACGTTTTCGAAAGAAAGAAATATAATTACATATAGGTAAAAAGGTATCCCCGTCACACTCCATGAAGGCACTTGAGGGTATGGAGGTAGAGCCCCATGCTTTCCATGACCTCGGCACTAAAACGACATTTCATACAAGTTGAGCGGATACGAAGACATTTCTTTCCCCTTCTACTTGCCCTGAGTCCGCCAGCGACAGAACGGTAGCTGTTACCTCTTATACCTGCATCCCCCCCCCCCCGAGATGTACACACAAGAAAATAAAATATTAAATAGTTCATAAGTGAATATGAAATACAGCCACACAGATGTTTTACAATTATTACATGTTTGATTATATTTTAGTGTTCTCACAATAATTTGAACTAATAATTAATTAAATTAAGGAATGTTAGTTTGTATTAAGAAGTCAAAGGGGAGCGACACAGTGCAGATTGTCCCAGTGTGTATGATGTAGAGTAGCAACTAGCGGTGAAGAAAACATTTGTCTTTTGTTGTCAGTAGCTTTCATCTGCTCTCAGTATATTTTAATGCGCTAGTTGATATTAACAGAACAAAACGAGAAATAGAAACGCTTAGTATAGACTTTCGAAATATAGATTACCGGTAAAAATTGTTAATAATAAAATTTGTCACTGCGTTGTAAGTTAATTAGTCGAAAGTATGTGAGATGGACAGTAGCACCTTCCCCTTTGCTGATGGTAGAGAGTGTGAGTAGAGGGGAAAAGCCTATCAACCAAACTGAAATGCGAATTAGAATGAGGTGATGTGGTCGGCACCACGCTCTGACAACCTTTTACCCCCGGGAAAGACCCGGTACTCAATTTTACAGGAGGCTGAGTGAATTTCGAGGTCGTTCTGAAAATTTAGCAACGAGAAAAATCCCGTCACCACTGGGGATCGAACCCCTGACCTTCCAGTCTGTAGCCAGCTGCTCTGCCAATTACATATAGGAGACTTTATTATTTGCTGTATCACTATTTAAGTTTTTTAATAGAGCAAACATCTGAAAATCGATAAATATGTCACGTAGGAGTTATTGCATGAACAACGACGATAATGAAATTGTGCTGTGGAACCAAACCAAATACCTTATTATTATAGTAAGGTATTTGGTGGAACTTCGCTTCACTAGTTATTCTACCGATTTAACCGCCCATTTCGATCGTCGCGCCTTTAGTTCAGCGGTCCACCACCAACAATGGGTTTATACGGAGGTCAGGACAATATTTACTTCTATTCGTTCTGTTTTAGCTATTTACTGAAAGAATGCCTCCGTGGTCTGTTGGTCAGCATGCTGGATTACACATCAGGAGGTCCCGGGTTCGATTCCCGGGCTCGGTTCTCGGTGAATTTTTCTTGAAGAAGTGGAATTCCCTGGGAGTCTAGAGTCTGGAAATTAGTGTGATTGTGAGTATGCCGGGTTAGAGAGAGAGAGAGAGAGAAACTCATCCGGCCTTAATTAAGGATGACCACGAGGATCCGGAAAATTAATAGCAAATAAATATAATTAATTAAATAAATATGAATATTGTTGTAAAAATAAAATGTAATAATTAAGCAACATTGATTATCAATTATATAATAAAATCTTAGAAGATGACTATAAAATACACACAAGATAATATAATACAATAATATAATGTAATAAGATAATACACAATAACCAATGCCTCGAACAAGTGCAAAATTTCAATTATCTGGGTTGTGAAATATCTTATCAAAATGAAAAAGATGTGAACAAGAAAATTGCCAAATTTACACAAATTCTAGGAATAATAAACATTGCATTAAAAGCTAAATTAGTACAAAAATCTACAAGAATAAAAATATATAATACACTAGCATTACCCACCCTTTTATACGGAAGCGAGATTTGGTCATTAAAGAAAAAAGACGTGAACAGAATCAAAGCAACGGAAATGAAATTTTTGAGGAGGACAGCAGGATATACTCTTTTAGACCGAAAAAGGAATGAAGAAATTTTAGAACAATTAGAAGTAGAGTCAGTAGAAGAAAAAATCAGCAGATACAAATTCAATTGGATAGATCATGTAAGAAGAATGGAAAATTCAAGAATCCCAAAAATTATGATGCAGTATAAACCTAGAGGACATCGTCGACCAGGGAGACCTTTAAGAAGACTGCTAGATGGGGCCGAAACAGGTCTACAGAGGCCTAATTCGTGAAGGATGATGATGATGATAAAAGATTTTATTTAAAATTAGCATATCCTTAATTAAGGCCTTCTGAGTGATATAAATGAAATTGTATAATCTGCAGGGAATCTTTGAGAATTTGCGAGATGATTTTTTGAATTTCAAAAGATGATATTGATAATTGTTTTAAAAAATGATATGTAAATTTTGCTAAAGAACTCCGAGCACCAAAAAATAAACCTGTCACTGACCAATTGAAGAGAGGGATGTTATACTTGGCACTAAGGTAGGGAATACAAGGTTCATAAATGGCCCTCTTTTCCTGATCAACCTGATGAGCTTGGTTTAGATCTCTCTCCATGCGTATAGTTGGATCTATGATAATAGCCTTTTGTTGTTGCCTGTGTTTTGCTATTATATCCGCTCTTCTGTGAGAGTCGTCTTCAGAAATGCAGTGGACCTCTTCATGAACTTCCCAGCCCTTGTTCCGAAGAAGACAGGCAATAGCTCCACGGACTCTATGATGCCTGTTGTTACGCAATAACTCTCTCATCTATAATACTAATAAATCTGTAGCCGAAATTTTTCTGGTAATTCTCGATTTTCCAAAAATAATTGGTCCTAACATATATAATTAACCACCCTGAAACCGAAAATCGCTTTTTTGAAATTTTTGTTTGTATGTCTGTCTGTCTGTCTGTCTGTATGTTTGTTACCTTTTCACGCGATAATGGCTGAACGGATTTCGATGAAAATTGGAATATAAATTAAGTTCGCTGTAACTTAGATTTTAGGCTATATGGCATTCAAAATACATTATTTAAAAGGGGGTTATAAGGGGGCCGGAATTAAATAAATCAAAATATCTCGCTTATTATTGATTTTTATGAAAAATGTTACATAACAAACATTTCTTTAAAAATCATTTCCGATAAGTTGTAGTCTTTGAAAAAAGTTTGATAGGACTGATATTTAATGAGATAAATGAGTTATAAAATTAACATAACTGCCATCTAAGGCCGTGTAATGAAATAAACAAATGACTTCGTCTATAAGGGGCCTTGGTCAACAACAATCGAAAGCTATGAATCATAGCCTACAGAAAATGTTTCTGTGTTTGTATGAAGTACAATCGGAAGCTAAATTAACCGATTTGTATAATTAATTATTATTTCACCATTGAAAAGTGTAGTTTCTCTGTATGGACATAATGCTATAATGTTATTACAGTAACTTCTGAGTGAATTGAGGACAAGTAAGATTAAAATAGCTACTTATGCACAGAAAACTTGATAGGCTATTCTGTGTATTCGTTTACTGTATTTCTTAAAATAATGTTTATCTCAGAGAATTAACGACCAACGAGAGTGTATTGATTTAGTATGCAGTAATAATACGTTAGCTTAGCATTTCATTATTTTATAATCCAAATTCTAACTATGCTCAATTGAATCGAGCTAAAATACATAAAATACATATACATTAAATGCAATGCAAAAAATTTGGGTAATGAGCCAAGCAGATTATGTTGCCCTGTTGTAAAATAAAATTTGTTCCTCCTGAGATTCAAGAGCCCCCATAACAAATTGAAAACTTACTTATCGGGGTACATCCGTTATCAACACACATTTTATATAATATAATATAATATAATATAATATAATATAATATAATATAATATAAAAAATTTAAGTTATTTAATTTATTTGAAGTGTTCAGAACCATAGTGGGCCAAGCGCCATTTACTGAATACGTAGAAAGCAAGAGTTAAAATGAAGTTATTACCATAATTCAATGGAAACATATAACAAGTAAAATAAAGTATACACATTAAATGTAAATGATGTCAATGTTCATTGAACTATGGATGCATGTAATAAAAATTAAGAAACATGTTAAAGGATTAGTCATTGCACCAAATGAGTGCTCTGTGGACCAAAATGATTCAATTTTAATTATTTAAATATAATTTAAATTAAGTAACATATTAAACGATTTATCCTTCTATCAAACACGAATATTCCCTGGATCAAATGTCCTATTTTAATTATGTAATTACTTTATATTTATTTCTAATGGGTGCAGCGGAGCGCACGGGTACGACTAGTCACAAATATAAAAATACATCAGGACTGTCGCTGGGCAGTAACCTGAACACACGTTGTTTCAGCGTCACATTGTTGACAAGTAACTCCATCTGTTAGCACAACCATAAAGCATCTAATAGATGCTATAAAGTTACCAACAAAGAAAAAAAAAAAGCTCTTCACTGAAAGTGGGATTTACTTTAGAGACGAGTTATATAATTTATAATGAAACGAGATTCAACTGTTATTAATTCTGCTAGTAATAATGCAAATACTATTATTATTATTATTATTATTATTATTATTATTATTAAGTCAGCTTATTATTACTATTATTATCATTTTTCCTAATACTGTACCACGAATATCAGTATTGGTTCTCCTACCACTATTACTGTCTCTGAACATGGCTAGAGGTAACCAGGAGTGGGCCTGAATAGGCCTAGTTGAACAAACACGACATACCACGTTATGTTTCTATACTGTTATGTCAGAATTTGTAGCTACAATTTGTCGACGTTACCCTGTTTATTTTGTAATTCTATTTACAAGGATCCTGTATTATTTTGCACCTACTAGTTTGTTTTAGTTTATTGTCAGATGGAAATTACATGGTCGGCACAACACGCAATATTGTGCGGAGTGCATCATAACACAAGTTCTCTATTATCACTGCCCATACAAATATGTTCCTTCCCTACATTTGTAATTCATTATTGGACACTATATCAGTGGTCAAATGTGTTTCTGTTATTGACAATCTACATTGATTATATCCGATCATATGTTATTCATTTTACATATTGCTTGCTGGAGGATGTCTGAAACAAACGCTGGAAACTGTGGATAACTCTCCCCAAAATAGAATATTTTGCTCTGGGTATATATTGTGTTTAGGTCTCGCATCATCATTTCGAAACCCTAAGGATGTTCTTATTGAATTAGGTATTCCCAAGAAGCTGGTTCGATTAATTAAAATGTGTCTCAGTGAAACATACAGCAGAGTCCGTGTAGGTCAGTTTCTGTCTGATGCTTTTCCAATTCACTGCGGACTAAAGCAGGGAGATGCACTATCACCTTTACTTTTTAACTTCGCTCTAGAATATGCCATTAGGAAAGTTCAGGATAACAGGCAGGGTTTGGAATTGAACGGGTTACATCAGCTTCTTGTCTATGCGGATGACGTGAATATGTTAGGAGAAAATACACAAACGATTAGGGAAAACACGGAAATTTTACTTGATGCAAGTAGACCGATCGGTTTGGAAGTAAATCCCGAAAAGACTAAGTATATGATTATGTCTCGTGACCAGAATATTGTACAAAATGGAAATATAAAAATTGGAGATTTATCCTTCGAAGAGGTGGATAAATTCAAATATCTTGGAGGAACAGTAACAAATATAAATGACACTCGGGAGGAAATTGAACGCAGAATAAATATAGGAAATGCGTGTTATTATTCGGTTGAGAAGCACTTATCATCCAGTCTGCTGTCCAAAAATCTGAAAGTTAGAATTTATAAAACAGTTATATTACCGGTTCTTCTGTATGGTTGTGAAACTTGGACTCTCACTCTGAGAGAGGAACATAGGTTAAGTGTGTTTGAGAATAAGGTGCTTAGGAAAATATTTGGGGCTAAGCGGGATGAAGCTACAGGAGAATGGAGAAAGTTACACAACACAGAATTGCACGCATTGTATTCTTGACCTGACATAATTAGGAACATTAAATCCAGACGTTTGAGATGGGCAGGGCATGTAGCACGTATGGGCGAAACCGGAAATGCATATAGAGTGTTAGTTGGGAGACCGGAGGGAAAAAGACCTTTAGGGAGGCCGAGACGTAGATGGGAGGATAATATTAAAATGGATTTGAGGGAGGTGGGGCATGATGATAGAGACTGGATTAATCTTGCACAGGATAGGGACCGATGGCGGGCTTATGTGAGGGCGGCAATGAACCTTTGGGTTCCTTAAAAGCCATTTGTAAGTAAGTAAGTAAGTGCATACGAAGGAAATGTAAAGGAAAACCTATGTACAAAAAATCACCGGAAATGCTCCTTGTAAGACTTCCAATTTCCTCAAAATCTAAATTTTATGGGCTGTAAGTTATTATAGACTGTTATAAACTTATATGTAGGCTGTAATGTAATAACTATGTAAGCAATTGTATTCAATTGGAATTAGAGTCTGGCTGGGCGGAAGAGAAGGCCTACTGGCCTTAGCTCTGCCAGATTAAATAAATAAAGTATTAATTATTATTATTAATAGAGGAGCCCATAATATTTAATTGTCCCACTTAAATTTTATTATTATGTTTACTTAACCCTTTGAAGCACAAATTAATTTTTTATGTTTTTCATATCATGGATCACATCAAAGCTTCAATCAATTTCTTTCAACATTTTAACTCTGCACACAATTTCAAATAACAGATGGCACATCTATGTTTACTCAAGAGGTGGTTCCTTGGTGGAATATTTGTGCCATAAAATTTAGAAAGAAAGAAAACGGTGGTTCTTCTGAGTAACCACTATGCTGCAAAGGGTTAACTCAGAATTCATTTTAATAATCTGATTTTATAATCTTAGTCCATAATATGAAGAATGATTTTGCCCAGATTTTGGATTGTATTTTCGTTCAAGAAAAAGAGGTAACATAATTCACCTAGTAGCCTATTACAAAATGTTTTTGTGTCATTTTTATCCTTACAACCATTTTTATAAAATGTCAACAGATTTAAAAAGTATATTGTTCAATATTATGAACACAAAATTTGGCAAAAAGCAAATGAGTTTGGTAATCTACAGGTTTTTTAATTTATAAATTTGTATAACCGGGTGAAGTGTTACGAGTTAGATGTAATGTAGAGAGACGGAATCTTATATATAAAAGTCAATGTGGCTATGTATGTATATATGTATGTACTCTATACAAATCTACACGCTTTCACCGATATTTGCCAAAGTTTGCACATTTAACCTTCATAACAAGGAGAAGAACATAGGCTACATTAAAATTCTGCAAATGGACGTTAAATTAATAAAATAATAAAAAATAAAATTATGTATGATCAAACATTCATGTATAATATTAGAAAGCAATTTTCTGCTGTCAATTGTTCTTTATTGTTGTCTGTTATATTCAATATCGACTTTCACGAGGCCATGGAAATTATAACACGAAATTAAATAACATTGTCGATGCACATCATGAAGGCTAAAACTAGATAGTTCATTCAATAAATATCTTTACTGGGCCCAGGAACGTATTATGAATTCCTCAATGCAGTTGTACATAGTGAGCAGACTGTGTTTTATCCAACTGAATTCTTCAATTCTTTGAAACAACAAGGATTGCTACCATATAATTTAATACTTAATAATGAATCACCAATAGTACTATTGTAAAATACTGAGCCATCAAAATTATGCAATGAAACAAGAATTGGTGTGAAAAAACTCATTCAGAACGTAGTAATAGAAGTGACAATATTAACTGGCAAAACGAAAGAAGATGTTTTATCCACGCATTCTTATGATACCTACTAACATGCCTTTCGATTTTAAGTAACCACAATTTCAGTGCGACTAGCATTTGTAATGGTCATATTAAAATTAAGCTCAAGGACAGTCACTCAAAGTTGCAGACATTAACTTAAAAACTCCGTGTTTTTCACATTCTCAACTATATTTTATACAAAGAAGTAGGAAAAAAAAAAAAGATTTTACACACATCAAAAAGAAATCTAATTATATTTTTGTCATATTGCTAATGTAGTATGTGAATGTACATAAGCCGACTGAAAATAACACTGTCAGGATAGATAGTAAAAAGAAAAATAATATCTTACGTCTCTCAAAATATTGTTCGTGTCCGAAAATGTGTTACTGCGAAATTCTAACCTGTATAATCACGTTGCCAATGTAGTATGTTATGCGTTGCAGAAATAATCTCTCAATTAAAAAAAAAACTGGTATATGTCTCTCAGAATATATGTTAAAAATGAATTATTGCGAGTTTATATTGTATCTGTTTTCTGTGTATGAAATAAGAATTAATGTAGGCCTAATATGTTCTGAATTTGTGAGATATAGTTTCTCAAGTCATATTAAAAAAATAGGCATGCAGCAGTCAAGGGGTAAAAAATCTTCCAATATAAATTAAATGATATATGTATATATTGATTCTTTGGTACGACCGAAAAGTCTAACGACCGGTTTAATTTAAAAAAAAGAAGCAAAAAGAACAACTCGGGCAATGCCGGGTGCTTTCAGCTAGTTATATATAAATTTAGTTAACAAGAATGCTAAAAGGAACGTGTGTGGAACGAACAGATGGTGGACGTTTAAGATCAATAAGAAGAAATTGACTGTTTGGCAGTATTACAGACCTGCCAACTTACATTCAATTAGCTGACGACTTCCGTTCTCCCGCACTGTCACAATAATTTCACGGCTTTCGAGGTTGTCGCATAGCTTTCGTTTTTGTTATTTTTTTCATTCTGTTCCTGCTATTATTATTATTATTATTATTATTATTATTATTATTATTATTATTATTATTATTATTATTATTATTATTATTATTATTATTATTATTATTATAAGAGTATCGCCAACAAAATTCCCATCTTTTGCTTTTCATCTCTCGTAGGTTGGTGTGTCTGATGTCACATGCGCTCTGCGTTTGTCAAGCTTAAAGTGAGACTTTTAGCCTAATTCTGTATTTCGCCGATCCGGCTGAAAGCTTAGTCGCTCTATACGCGTACCATAAACATACGAAGCATTGTAATGTATAATAAAAATAAAAATTTTTTATAACGTATTATGTTAGTAAATTTCACAATGTCGATGTCATATGACAATGACTGATGAATAATGACACAAACATTACATTGGCAAAACTTCATTTCTCACACTAGTTTATTAAACCTTGTCGGACTGTAAAGAAAACAACTATCGCAATGTCCATATTTTGTATATTGTACAATATTATAGTATTGTGAAATTTTAATTTTCACTTAAGCCTACTTGGATTTTTCTTTTTGATGCGCCGTTTAATGACCAGTTTTCTGAGCCGTAAGGTAATAATGGAACTGCTAGGGTTTTGTAAAATTTTAATTGTGTTGAGCGCTGTGTTTTATTTCTTAAAGTTCTTATTGTTCCACACATCTGTTTGAATTTGCTCAACTTATTGTTAATATCCTGGTCACTCAAATAAGATATATTGCATCCTATGTAGTTAAAGAAGATATCTGTTCTATTGTTCAATAGTAGGTAATAGTAATAATAATATAGTAATAATATAATAGTTAGTAAAATGAAGTTAAAACGAGGTGTTGCCGGTTATACTTTATTGGATCATCAAAGAAACGAAAATATCCGACAATTATTAAATATTTTTAATTTAGAAGAAAAGATTAAAAATCAGAAACAAAATTGGTACCAACATATTACAAGAATGACTAATGACAGATTACCAATAGTACATTATGAAACGAGCCTATAATGATAGTAATCAAGAAGCGAGTATGGATGTTTATGAAACGAGCGCAAGCGAATTTCATAATTTTCATACGAGCTTCTTAATTACCATCATTATAGGCTCGTTTCATACGACTTTTTATGCTCGACCATATTTCTAACTTTAAATTATTCAGATGTATACATTTTACTTGTATCTGACAAGATCGGAAGTGACCTTGTTCTAGGTCGTGAATTGTGAGATGTGTGCAGTCGCGAAAATACTGATTTTTTCTGAGGAACAATAATATCATTGACCTTGATGTAATCCCGTTAAACTTGGTATAACCTTGATCATTGAATTCGACATTGAAAAACGAGATGACAAATTGAATTTATTTGAATATTATTTACAATTAACGCTAATTATAATAGTAACAGAACATAACTTTCTGCGACAGTATTGGATTTCCAGCCTCCGTGACTTTTCGCTAATTCTCTTTCGATTGCATATTCGAGAATAATCGATACTTGCGGTTTTATAACGGTACAAAGCTGACTTGTCATTGGCTGAACACCTGTAAGCTGAGTTGTCATTGGCTGAAAACACCTGAACTTTAATGAGTAGGTGTACTTTAATGACGTGCATTAAAGGACTGCTACCAGGTGTATAATTGCTACATTTCGGCATGGTCGAGCATTAAACAAATTATGGATTATGCACCAACAGGATATAGAAATATCGGAAGACCGAAAATAAGATGGACAGATGATTTAAGCCTTGAAGACGGAATAGGCCAATAGGCCTAATCCCTGTAGCTGAAGTAGAAGAAAAAGAAGAAGAAGAAATTTTAATTTTCCTATCAATTTTTCTATTCTATTAAAATTATAGCGTATAGTCTATTAACCTGTTGTATCCTATAGGATATTTTGTCTGTTTAAGGGTTAACTGAGTATTGTTTATCAATGCTACAGAGTGACACTTGAGTCAATGTTATTTTTTCTCAATAGCGTTATCATATTTTGGTGTCGCTTATACTTGCAACGGAGATAGAGATAAGAGGCACCCGGTACAAACTAAGGGATTACGGTGCAAACTTGTGTTTATGGGGGCTTGAAGCGCTCTCAACTAATCCTAGCGCGTGGTTTCCTAGTAGCCACGCCGGGATGGGCGGAGGCACTGCTACCAGAGTACTAGCTAAAATTAATCACAAACAAGAAAATACAAACATGCTGCCTTCCTACACCTAAGGAGTATAAATTTTATTTTCATGTTGTTACACCAAGACGAGGAGAAACAAATAAGTCGATGGTCAGTAAACTACGATCTCATTTCAGGGAACCATATTTAGCAGTTAAAGTGATGTTACTTAAATAGACATTTAGAAGTTCAATGGAAGCCAGAACCGCTTTTTTTGTGGCACAGGATCACAGCTGCTCGACACTGCTGCATGATGCTTATCGAATACCTTATAATTTAGCTCTTATTACTGGACTGGTGCTTCTTACTATTATAAATATTATGTATTTTACAACGGTGCGCTCAACTTTACTTTGTATAGTGGTAAAAATATTAAGTAAACAATACTACAACAATAAAGTATAACCTGCCGTCGAAAGGTATGATAGGGTCGACTGTCTCTTTGGTGAGGCGATACAAAGAAAACACTCCACATAAAACATTAACACTCTCTGTAAACATTTATTAATAACACTTTAGAAAGATGGAAATGAACCAAGGTCTCCAGTAAAGTACAATCACTGGTAATTCACCAACACATCGACACTGGCTTGCCACTAAAGGTCACTGAACTGGCATTCGCCATTATACAAACTAGTAACGCCAACTGTACTCATAGTTTGTAATTATTAGCAGCTTGCTAGACAAGTCCGAACTTGTCTGATATAGTAGAAATCACTATTATACAACCAAACACAACCAATGTAAAACCCTTGACGAATGCTAGCTTGTTCCGTAATAATCCCATACTCCTTATGAAATCAAACTCCTGCTCTGAATCATAATAAACTTAACCTTACTAATATATGAAAACCTGTTTAGCTTCCTGGTATGCCAGTCTCGAAACCAACTCAACAATGGTCTCTCTTCGACACTCATACCTCTACTGTACATACACACAGCATACATCACCGCAGCTCGGCTACGTTTGCGCCAGTATTAAGTCATGAAAACCGTTCCAACCCAGACTACAGCACTCCACGTTCCTCCCGAACTGGGTTATCCGTGGTTCCCTCACGGATAGTCGTAACACCAACCCACAGCTCTCCCAGCTGTGGCCCAACCTTCCTCAACGAGTCGCTCCCCAAGACTGCCCTGTATGGAAATGATCCCCCAGAAAAACCGACGCTAATGAATAATTAATGCCAAATGGCCTATCACATTCAAACCCCAAGACACGTGATAACTAACTTCGCTCCATATACGTGAGGAATGAGAGAGCAATAATGGCGGAAATAAAACAAGCTATCTAAAGGAGAAATGAAGACTAAAAATGGAGAAGAAGTGAAGCCACCTATGAAAGGTGAGGGTAACTACTAATAAAAAGAAAATAACCAGAATAGAAAAGAAAGAAATAAAAGGAAAAGAAAGAAAAGAACATAGTGTGCCGAAACTAAAAGGCACAATTTTTGCGCATTCCTGGAATCCTGCAAGAAAAGGGTAAGGCCACATAAACTCCAGTAGCGTAGCCAGCGGGTGGGCCAGGTGGGCCCAGGCCCACCCAAAAAATAAGCGAATTTTTGGGTTTCTTAATGGAAAATACTCAACATTAAAACTAAACCATGAATTCAGAGCAATAGTTACAGTCGCTAGCATTAAGGTAAGAAGTAAAAAATGCGTTTATTTCTTGAAAAGCCAATTTAACTATGTTGGATTGGGCCTAAAAAATTGTCTGGCAGTGATAAAAAGAAGGAAGCCATGGAGGCTATTGAATTGTTACATCAGCTAGAAAAATTCGACACCTTATTTTATTTGGTATCTTTAGACGATATTCTTGCTCTTGCAAATTCATTATCAGAAGCACCTCAGTCTCCAAAAATGGATATTAGTAAATGTTCGTCCTTCGTTAAGGCAATGATATAAAACTTTTCAAAGCTCTGAAATGAAGAATCGACAATCATGTCAAGCACAATGGTTTAATCTAGCAATTCTATCCATTGAGAGGAAGAAAAGTTGGGATTTGTTGAAGGACCCATCATCAGCGATCGACAGATTCGTTGCTAGGAAATCACGACAGCTCCAGTTCACCTTATGAAGCGTTTGTATAGGTGTGCCTTGCATGATTGTTTTTCATAATTTGCATGTTATTGAATAAGACTTCCGAGAATGAGTTTGAAGGGAATTGACGCCTGTGACATTGTCAGGAGATGGGTCAGGTACTTTCCAAACCGTGCATATCTGGCCCAACCAAAATAATTAGTCTGGCTATGCCACTGACAAAACTCATGACTATACACTGGCAGAATATGAAGAAAATGTTGTAAAAAATAAAATTTTTATCATGAAATATGAAAATATGAAATACAGTAGAACTTGGTTATAACGACATCCAAGGGACCTTGAAAATTATGTTGTTATAAACTAGTGTCGTAGTAACCGAGATTCATATTATCAGTCTAGTGAGGTGGAAAATGAAAAATAATAAACATAATTAGCCTTATTTTAGATTTATGTACTCACTTTTAAGTATACTTTGAACACAATAAAATACATGTACAATTATAAATACAGTATTCTGTGTTAAAACAGTTTGTTAATTACTCACCAAACTTCTTTACTGAGGAGTGAAGTAATCAGTCATTTTACTCTGTTGTCTCCTACTTGCCCTATATACACTTTCTAAATTACATTCTATGTTCATTATTTCAGTTGGAATTTCACTGCTTCCTCTCCTAGCTTCATACTCCTTCCTCTAGCTTCATAGAAATGTTCACAATTCTAATGGCTTCTAAAGTGTCACTCACTTCTTTTAGTGGCCACACTGCGTTAAAATCCTTGCACTTAGTGAAAACTTCCTGTCGAAACTGACCGCATGCAGGTACCATTAATACCCCATGAATTCGGGCAGGTTACAATGGGATGGGGAATCTGCCTGCATTCCAGAGGTCTATGATAGAAGGGAACAGTAAAAGATTTGCCAGATTTCAGCAAAATATGTTTTAAAATACTTTGGTTCTTAGTTAGAAAATTGTATTCCAAACTGAGGTTGAAAATGACGTTATATGCGAGGTAGACGCATTTACGTTTGTCGTATTAAGCAAGGTAGAAAAGCTTATGTCTTCTGTGGAATTAGTTGGGACCACAGAATATTTGACGTTATAGGCGAGGTGTCGCACAAAACGAGGTCGCTATAACCAAGTTCTACTGTAAATATTTCAGTTTTAAAATATCTACGTTCCTAAGCCATTTCGAGGACGTTTACATCATTATTTACAGCATAAGTATTTAGATATTCATATTTTTTCATATATAATATGCTACAAATAAAAAAAAACATGCTTGCATATTTAAAGCGTTGTTCAGCAGCATCAAAATATTATCACAATGCAACAACAAGGTAATTCAAATTTTAACGCTTAAGAGAATAAAATATAAGACAAATAGTTCTTAAGGGGTTAGGTACAGCATACAGCAGTAAACTTTTTGGAACTATTCAATAATTTTTTTTCCTCCATTAGGCCTACTGTATCTTGTACAATAATGAAAATTGGTATGTATAAAACACTGTCCTTCTGCTATATGAAACAAATATTTTTACGATTTAAAACAATTATATATATATATATATATATATTTTTTTTAATTCAAAATGTTGGTAGTTCACTGTGCAGCGATGAAGCGTTTCCCTCGTAACTTAAAAAAAAAAAACTAGTTAACTTTTTCATGTTCTCTCTCTTATATTTTATTGCGGAAACTCATGTTTACAATATCATGCTCGTTCACCTACATTCCTTAATAAATAATATATGTTTTTATTTTATGTAATAGAAAATACTGATATTCGAACATTTTTAAATGAATTTATTTTTTATCAGAGAATGTATCAAAGGTTGAGAAGTGATCTTGCATCATATTGTAGATATGACATGCGTAAATACACACAAAAAAATTCATCTCAGATTGTTGGATAGTTTTTGAGTTATGTTGGAAACACATCATCACTGCACAGTGAAATGATTTTTGAAAAAAAAATATATATATATATATATGTATAAATAATTTGTTTTAATCGTAAAATTATCTTTTTCATATAGCAGAAGGACAGTGTTTTACACATACTAATTTTCATTATTGTACAAGATACAGTAATGGAAGAAAAAAAAATGTTGAATATTTCCAAAATTTTACTTCTCTAAGCTGTACCTAACCCCTTAAATTGGTCGGACTCAACACTAGGTAGAACATAATACAAGTAACGTTTCTACATTTTCTGGCAAAATAATACGCGTTGTTAGTTAATGTTATTTTGTACGATGAAAAACCCATGGAGTTGCAAAAGGAGGAGAGAGTAAGCAGAAAAAATTTGGTGGCTGAAACCAGTTTAAAATAGTAATTAACACGTACATAATATAAGGCAACACTGAAATACTTTCACAGGATTCGAAACTGCGAGAAAATAAGAATAATTTATATTGTTCCGGCTTCTCGAATTCATTGACGTTTCTGCTTGTAAAACGAAATTTGTAGATTTCGCTTGCTCTTGTGAATCCCGCAATTTGGTGGAATGGATAGCTTCAATTTTTCAAGTGTTTTCTAGGAAATATCTGCATTGCCTCCTTATAATACTGAGAGATCCATATAAACCTTTACAATTTTAATGACTTATAACTTCTGAACCAACAATTTAGCAAATGTGTGCAACCTGCTCTGAATTACAGAGTAACTGTGGGAAATTTCTCAGAATAAGTGTTGAAATATTTTCCACCTGTAACTATTACAATTGTACGCTTCGCACCACATTCCGTGATGTTCTCCGAAGTGTTTCCTCGTCGCTGTTGCTGATTTCATTCCTAATGGCCTCACGAAGTTCAGCAAGTAACCGCGGTCTATTCTTGTATCCTCTGTCCTTAAGTAAGCCACATAAGAAGAAGTGCGCAGAGATTAGGTCAGGTGATTTGGAGGGCCATACATTTTTTGAAGTGAGGCGATCACTGAACAAGCTGACTCTAAGTTTAATGGACGTATGATATGAGTAGCTTCTGTCCTGGCTCAATCGACGCAATGTTTTCTTTGGTGAGTTCACTAAACGCCCTCGAACATCATCAACACAATTTTGACTCATTGCAGGTCTGTGCTTTGACTGAGGAGCGGGCCAGTTATCTTCAGCTTTCTTGCCTTCGATAAAAGTGTTGACCTGTTTGGAACACTGCGCACACCGAATTATCTTCGAAATGCCCGTTGTGTTTGAATCAAGGAATTTGTCTTCCAATAAAAACACGCTGCCGAATTTAGAACTGCATGTTCGTGTTATGACTGCAAAAATTGGAGACTACGAACTAATTACTAATAGCCAATAATAGTCAACAATGAATGGTAGAGGTACCAATATAGATTCTCTAAAAGTCACTGAGATCATTAAACTTAATTTAAAATTTATACTAGCTTCCAGATGGAAATTATAAGACACTAAGATTGTAAGGATTTATATGAACCGCTCTGTAGCTGGAAAGTCGTGTTCTGTGTTATTATATAAATATTACAGTAACGTAGGGAAAAAGTCGTACAAAATATGAAAGAACTATGGAAATTTATATGGCTTACAAAATGTTACAGAAACATTATGTAATATGAAAATTGTTTGCCGTTAATTGCATTCTACACATCGCCAATCGTAATTTTCATGTTCCCATAGGCCTACTACTAGAAGGAATGGTTTAGAACAGTGGTCGTCAGCACTCGCCGAAATGGGTAAAGGGTAAGGAGGGAGTCGCAATATGCACCGCCGTGCAAGAGGAAGGATACTCGCCAGCAGCCACGGTGGCAAGCTGGTGCTGTAAGAGACCTGCGGGTAAGAGACGCTAGCCCGAGAGAGTCCACTATACTGATGTCCGCTGATTTAGGATATGAAATTTTGCGTTTTGTCACTACTCATGATTAGGGATATCCAAATGGTACTTTTCATGAATTTCGGCTAATTGAGTCAAGAGGGATAAAATTGTTATGAGTATGAATGAGACTCATAGCTATAAAAATGTAGAACTATCTTGAATGACTCAGCATAAATTAAAAAAAGTAAAATAAAGTAATAATAATAATAATAATAATAATAATAATAATAATAATAATAATAATAATAATAATAATAATAATTCCCGAAAATCGGGTGTCCCTAATCGTGACATACGAACAACAGCAATTTCCTTGTTATTATATGGTAAGAAACATGGAAACTGCACTTTTAGTTAGAATACTCTTAAGTCAACAACAAAGCGAGTTTTGTTTAATGATACAATATGAGCCTGTTTATTTAAAGTGTTCTAACTTGAAAGACATATCGTGCCTTGAGTGAAGAATCCCATACTTGCATTCTACATAATATGATTTAAGCGCCCGTTCCGACCGTCGCGCCTTTACTTCAGCGGTCCATCATCAACAGTGGGTTTATACGGAAGTCAGGACAACATTTACTTCTATTCGTACTGCTTTAGCTACACTCAGGGACAAAAAAAAACCCGGACACTTCTATATTTGCTTGTATTTTGTTGCCAATTATTTCAAAATGAAACAAAACCCATTTAAACAAAATAATGTTTCATTTAGCACCTTTTACGACAACATTTCAAAAAAAAATCTCTGATGAAAAAATTTACAAAAAAAAATTACAAAGGGCGTATAGCTATGGCATCGTTTGGTCTAACTGTTTTTTTTCATTTTATGGTGCCTTAAACATTAAAAACTCTTTTTAGTAACGGGTATTACCCCCTCTGGCTTGAGTAACTGCATCCATACGTCTTGGCATGCTCTCAATTTGGTTAGCAATGTCTTCTTGAGGAATAAGTTCCCATTCTTCGCCAAGTGCTCGCCTCAACTCTTGTAACGATTCTGGTCTCGGTCGTCTATTCTTAACACGCCGTCCCAGCATGTCCCACACGTGTTCAATTGGGTTCATGTCTGGACTCCTTGCTGGCCATGGAAAAACATGGATTCCCACTTCTTGCAGATAATCTCCAACCGCATGGGCAATATGCGGCCGTGCATTATCATGCATTAAAACAAAATTATCGCCTACAAGTTGGCCAAATGGCACAAAATGATCAGCCAAACATTCATTTATATACCTATCAGCTGTTAGTCTTCCATTTTCAACAAAAACCAACTCTGTACGAGCATCCGTACACACTCCTGCCCAAACCATCACTCCACCACCTCCATACGGCACATTTTCGGAAATGAAACACTGTGAAAATCGTTCTCCCTTCCTTCTCCAAACTCTTTCACGTCCATCAGGTGAACACAGATTTGAAACGGGACTCATAGGTGAACAGAACACAGCTCCACTGTCCATTTCTCCAATCCCTGTGATCATTTGCAAAACGCAGTCGTTCAACTCGATGCATCCTGAGAAGTCTGGGACCAGTTGCAGGTCTACTTGATATCAGTCCACTTGCTTTCAACCTCTTTCTAACTGTTTTGGCCGAAATTGGGCGTCCATGCATGTTAACAAATTGCTGGGCTACACTAGTAGCTGGCAGGTTGCGCTCCCTAAGAACTCTCAACACCATATACCTGTCTTCATTTGGATTTGTAGCTCTTGGACGACCCGAACCTGGTCTTCTGGTATATTCTAGGGTCTCTCTATACCGTTTTATGGCATCATGGGTTATGCTTCTAGCCATATTCATAACATTTGCAATGTAACGTACACTGCGTCCTTCATCGTAAAGGGCTACAGCTCGAGCCACATCTTCAGGTCGCATCTTGTTTTAAGACAAATGTTACAACACCACTTAAACTCAGAAAATGTAAAAACAAAGAAATAACGAATGATAACGATAATGAAGCACAAAATGGTTGAGACAAAATTGTTATAGCTGAGACTCCGAAAGCAAAATTGGAATATTTGGTTGTAATGGCTTATTTATAAAACAAAATACAATCAACAATGTATACACGTCTCCATAACAACAAATGGCTACCATAATATTGTATGAGAAGATAATGTTTTGCAAAATACCAGCAAATATTAAAGTGTCCGGTTTTTTTTGTCCCTGAGTGTATTTACTGAAAGTGAGATTTTCTTTAGAGACGAGTTATGTAATTTATAATGAAACGAGATTCAACTGTTATTAATTTTTCTAGTACTATCATTCTCTACTATTAATTTTGCTAGTACTAATGCATACTTTAAGTCAGCTTCTTATTACTATTATTATCATTATTCCTTATTATTATATTATAATGAAATACGGAATAATATGTTGGGTCATTTCATCTGGAAAAGCCCTATGAATAATGATAGATGTGCATAAACGGACATCATGTAAAAATGCTTTCCAAAATTTACACGTATTGACTTTTCTTGGTTAGTGCATTCTTTCCCTGATGGTTTATAACGTTAAAAACCAAGACACACGTACTAATAAAACATTAATAATTTTATTACAAGCAACAAATCAGATCTCCATCTACTGCTTGTTAGTCTAAACTGCTGTGAAAAAGGAGGTCTTCAAGGCACTGGAAAGAGGTCCAGAATATTTATATTTATCCATACTCATACATTCTACTCATCTGATGAATAATTTTATTTATTAATATTTGTAAATTGAATTAATCTGCTTACTATGCATTGTAAATGTTTGTATTACTTTCAACCTTTTCACATCTCAAGTTCCAAGGTGAAGTGAGATCTATGGAACACAATACATGGAAATGAAAGAATAGCACAATTTCTTTATTAATCAGTGCTATTTTACAATGTGTTGCAAGGCAAGACAAAAAAATCTCAGAGTTGTCAGACAACGAAATGTCAAATCAAGAATTTGATGGCGCTTGAGACGATACATTATTTCACTATTGTCTAGTAAGTTGATGGCCAGAGGATTTGAATATCAGTTGAGTCGAACAGCACACTTCACTAGACGTTTCTCATAAAAAGGGACC
Source organism: Periplaneta americana (assembly GCF_040183065.1). Taxonomy (NCBI): domain Eukaryota; kingdom Metazoa; phylum Arthropoda; class Insecta; order Blattodea; family Blattidae; genus Periplaneta; species Periplaneta americana. The sequence continues at coordinate 38,342,049 of NC_091123.1, forward strand.
ACACATCATCATCCTTAGTAACGAAATGAATGTAATTTTATGCAGATAGTATTGGTTAGAGAGAGATAGGTTGTGTCATAAAATGAGCAGTTCCCACTGGCGAATAAAGTATTAATATATTCAACCCTTCAAGAGTCTTAAGTATTTTGGTTAGTTGTAAACTTGGAGCAATGTTTGCTGTAGTCTGTCTTATTTCCCAATGTGCACATCCCTCAAAATGCTGCAGTTTTCCTTCCATTCTCCCCTGACTACATCATCATCCCTTGTGGCAACTAATGCCTTGGGAACGGCTTCTGATTTATTACAACGATGACTTGTGAAAGAATTTAATAGACCCTGCGCATACCATACATATTCTCCCATTATTTGCTAACTATTTTCAGGGGTAAGAAAACTCTTACTAAAATGCAATAGTGTTTATATTTTTATACATTTTGGAAACTCTTAGTATATTGAAAGCGTTAGTGTGCAATTTTTATTGATTATAGTTTTATTACTTTATGTATATTTGCTGAGTTATGTAAAATATCGATGAAAATTCGAGTGAAATTCTATGTTATAAAAGCCGTGTTCACCAGAAACCCTACAGAAGCTCTTTAGAAAGTTAGAAGAAAAAATCTTTGATTAAAAAATCACAGAAAATTCTTTATGTTTTAAGGTGGCAACCATGTGACAAGATACCCAGCTACGGAATGTAATTTCATAGAGATATGAAGATTCTTATCGTGCGGGAAAATAGGCACTACTAAAACTTAAGATCGATTAAGGTTTTTGAGCACCCGTGATGGATTGAGTTGCGTGGCAAACGTGCTGCCCGACTAAGCCGGCTCCACCATTCCACATCCTCTCTAGCTAACAAGTCCTGAAAATCATACATCTACTATACTGATGAATTTGAAGATGAGGGAGAAAATGATAAAAGTGAACTTGAGGATAAGGAAAGAACGCGGAGGAAGAGTAAATATATAGGAGGAAATGTGTATGATTATGACAATGAAGAAAAATCAAATAGATAAATTTCATTAAAACTGCCATACAAACAGTGGCAAGTATGTTGGTCACTGGTTGAACAGTGAGAAGGAATATTGAAAATGCTAGACGAAGCCAAAATTTGATAAGAAGAAGAATATTATCATGATGGGTGGAAGAGATAAGCAGATAAGGAAGAAGAAAGTGATGAAGATGATGATGATGATGATGATGATGGTAGTGGCGAAAAGTAGATAGATAATAAGTGGAAAAAGGAGCAATTTCATAGCGATGACGAAAAAGAGCAAACAAGTAAGAAGAAAGAAGTTGAACTTGATTTTAGTGAAGAAGGAGGAAGACAAAACTATCATGAGGCAATAAAGTTTATGTGTAAAAGAAGGATGAAAGAAAGATAAGAGTATATTAATAAGAAGAAAAGAATGAAATGGGAAGGTTGCTGATGTTGCTCACGAAGGAGAAAGATAATGTTCAATAAGAGAAGAAGTGAGACGGAAGGTGACGTTGTTGACCACAAGTGAAAGAGAACAAAGATCATGATTTGATGAAAGAACAATACATTATGGCGAAGAGAGCAATGATAATGAAATTATAGGTAACAGAAGGAGGGAGAAAATATTAATCTGAAAAGAGTTATATTTGGTCACATTTTTGTTTAATATGGACGATAAGTTGATTGCAATTAACACAGCCGAGATAATGATGAGCGTCTAACGAAGAGAGAAGAATGGAATAAATTAATCATTATAATTATAAAATTACTAAATATAACAGTTGTTGGAACATATAATGTTAAAATACAGTTAATATTCAGTTGTTAGACATGTTTCAAAGCTACTGCTTCCTCATCTTCAGTGCACAATATTACTGAAGATGAGGCAACAATAGCTTCTTTGAAACATGTCTAACAGCAGAACACTTTTCACTGGAGATGAGGCAACAATAGCTTCTTTGAAACATGTCTAAGAGCAGAACACTTTTCATTGGAGATGAGGCAACAATAGCTTCTTTGAAACATGTCTAACAGCAGAACACTTTTCACTGGAGATGAGGCAACAATAGCTTCTTTGAAACATGTCTAACAGCAGAACACTTTTCACTGGAGATGAGGCAACAATAGCTTCTTTGGAATATGTCTAACAGCAGAACACTTTTTACTGGAGATGAGGCAACAATAGCTTCTTTGAAACATGTCTAACAGCAGAACACTTTTCACTGAAGATGAGGCAACAATAGCTTCTTTGAAACATGTCTAACAGCAGAACACTTTTCACTGAAGATGAGGCAACAATAGCTTCTTTGAAACATGTCTAACAGCAGAACACTTTTCACTGGAGATGAGGCAACAATAGCTTCTTTGAAACATGTCTAACAGCAGAACACTTTTCACTGGAGATGAGGCAACAATAGCTTCTTTGAAACATGTCTAACAGCAGAACACTTTTCACTGGAGATGAGGCAACAATAGCTTCTTTGAAACATGTCTAACAGCAGAACACTTTTCACTGGAGATGAGGCAACAATAGCTTCTTTGAAACATGTCTAACAGCAGAACACTTTTCACTGGAGATGAGGCAACAATAGCTTCTTTGAAACATGTCTAACAGCAGAACACTTTTCACTGGAGATGAGGCAACAATAGCTTCTTTGAAACATGTCTAACAGCAGAACACTTTTCACTGGAGATGAGGCAACAATAGCCTTGAAACCTGTCTAATATCTAGACATTGTGCACTGAAAATGAGGCAGCAATAGCCTTGAAATCTCTCTAGCAACTGAACAATGCGAACTCAAGATTAGGCAGAAATAGTCTTGAAACCTGACTGGCAACTGAACATTATGCACTAAAGATGAGGCAGCAATAGCCTTGAAATATGTATAACAACTGAAGATTTTTGACATTTTTGTTCAAAGAACTGTTGTATTTAGTAGCTTTATAAGTTTTATTATCATATCCCACCTACCTCAAATCCATTTTAATATTATCCTCCCATCTATGTCTCGGCCCCCCAAAGGTCTTTTTCCCCTCCTGCCTCCCAACTAACATTCTATATGCATCACAATACCACTCTTATCTTATTAACACCATTGATATAAATATTAAAGTTCAAATGGAGTTACACGTTTATACAAAAAACAGTTCAGTAGAATCAATAAATACATTATTTTTTTTAGTGCGGAGGAGGGACCCGAAGGCTTGCACTGCAACCTGAGGCTTATTGTGCTTACCACTCCTATTCTGTGAATTATTGGGTAGTCGAATGGCCGCGCTCTTGTACAGACCCATTCGCAGTGTGTTATAACTGAACTTCGAAAATTGAAGTGGCTCAGATATTGTTTCTAGGTATGTAGAAGTACCGCACACCGCACCGTGAACTGACCCTGGGCTATGGTAAGAATGATGATGATATACAAATTAATGATGGCGAAATGAGTTCGAGGTCTAACGCCGACAGGTAGGCAGAAATTCTGCTTCAATTAGTTGAGGGAAATCACCGGAAAAAAAAACTCCAACCAGGATTAGAACTCGGGCCCGCTCGTTTTACGGTCAGACGCGCTAACCGATACTATACAGCGTTGGACTAAAGTAATATTACTATTATATTATGTTGTAAAATTACATATTTATATAAGTTTATTTTAGTAGGCTATTTTACGACGCTTTATCAACATCTCAGGTTATTTAGCGTCTGAATGAGATGAAGGTGGTAATACCGGTGAAATGAGTCCGGGGTCCAACACCGAAAGTTACCCAGCATTTACTCACATTGGGTTGAGGGAAAACCCCGGAAAAAATCTCGACCAGGTAACTTGCCCCGACCGGGAATCGAACCCGGGCCACCTGGTTTCGCGGCTTGACGCTCTAACCGTTACTCCACAGGTGTGGACTTTATATATGTAAAAACAAATTGTAAATAGATGGATTACAAATGTAATCCGCGCGACTACTAGTGTTAAAAATTTTGGCGCGAGCACTGAAGGTTAATATATTCCATTTCAGTTCGTCATTGCTCCTTCGTTGCTTGTACTTTGCTACGATATTTGTTGTTGAAAACGTTTTCTGAATAAATACATTTATGACGAACAAAAAACAAAACAATAGACACTATTAAACTGTTACAGGAAGGTTAATTGGAAGCATGATACAGCCTTGTTGACTGTAAGGGCCACACTCGGCCCTATTTGTTAGCCCTCCTTCTCGGCTGACCTATTCATAATACAGAGTGAGGAGCAAACGCTTGTTACAGAGGGGAGAACAGCAAGTGGTGTAGGGTTTGTTAAGATCGCCAGCTTAGGGTGTTGTCATAGCGATTCCTGTAACATTGCGAACAAGGGATCAAATAATATTTATAGTTCCGCGGAAGAGTGGCCTAATTGTAATCTTCTGTCTTGTCCATGCGTTCTCAACCTGGTGCTCGCGAGCACCACTGTGCTCTTTTAATGATATTTGGTGCTCTTGTCATGAGAGCAAAAATGTGCTCGCGAACACGAACGCTCCTGAAGTCCTTTTTTCAATGCAAAATTTGTTGTACAGCCGGAACAAATAGTGTTCCTATCCATCCATTATAGTCTACTACTTTAGCAACCTAACAGGCTTTCCCGTATTTCATATTTTATAATTAATTCTGTGTGTATTTAATCAGAGAAATCAAGATTATTCAAGACAATAATATATCTGCTCGTAAGGAACTTCAATTGATAGATTTCTTTTCCTCCTAAACGCCGAAATATTTGTTTTAAAAGAAAAAATGAAATTAATACCTTTAGGGAAGAAGAAGATACAAAATGGTTCCAAATATTAAGGAGTATTTCTCTATAAAATGTGCAGTTTTGTTCGGGACGACCTACCTATGTGTACGAAAAGAAAAACAACTTTCTCACTTAAAAAATATCTCTATAACAAAGCGAGATCACGATTAATTTATTTATTCATATCTAAGAGGCTTATCCTCCTAGCCCAGAGAGAGAAATTTTGAAGCCGACTTGGCGAAAGAAAAAATAAGTAGAAAAGATTTACTGAAAAAATGGGTTTCTGAAGACAAATGGTCTTCTCAGGATAGGAAAGTAATATCTTCTGTGCAATATGACGTCCAACACTTATTAATTTAAATTATTGAAATTTATATCATATCATTAAGCCTCAAAAATTTATTTTTACTGCAGATATTTCAATTTTTAGCAATATTTCAACAGATTTTACTCCATGTTGCAAGCATATTTTGAGATTTTTGTACTGGATAAATTTCCTTGGTACAATTATTATTATTATTATTGTTATTATTATTATTATTATTATTATTATTATTATTATTATTATTATTATTGGACTCTCACTTTGAGAGAGGAACAGAGATTAAGGGTGTTTGAGAATAAGGTTCTTAGGAAAATATTTGGGGCTAAGAGGGATGAAGTTACAGAAGAATGGAGAAAGTTACACAACGCAGAGCTGCACGCATTGTATACTTCACCTGACATAATTGGGAACATAAAATCCAGACGTTTGAGATGGGCAGGGCATGTAACACGTATGCACGAATCCAGAAATATATAAGTTATAGAGTGTTAGTTGGAAGGCCGGAGAGAAAAATATCTTTGGGGAGGCCGAGACGTAGATGGGAAGATAATATTAAAATAGATTTGAGGGAGGTGGGATATGATGGTAGAGACTGGATTAATCTTGCTCAGGATAGAGACCAATGGCGGGGGGGGGGGTTTATGTGAGGGCGGCAATGAACCTCCAGGTTCCTTAAAAGCCTGTAAGTAAGTAAGTAAGTAAGTATTATTATTATTATTATTATTATTATTATTTTCATTATTATTATTATTATTATTACCTGATTACATGGTTGGGTTTTTCCGAGGTTTTTCCCAACCGTAAGGTGAATGGCAGGTAATCTATGGCGAATCCTCGGTCTTATCTCGCCAAATACCATCTCGCTATCACCAATCTCATTAACGCTAAATAACCTAGTAGTTGATACAGCGTCGTTAAATAACCAACTAAAATTATTATTATTATTATTATTATTATTATTATTATTATTATTATTATTATTATTATTATTGTGAGAAATAACAGCAGGAATCGAAAACTGTAGGAAGTAATGTGAAAAACGATTGAAGGACGAAGGGACAAAATAAGTAAGTAATAAAGAGAATGAAATAAAATATAAAGAGAAAAGACGGAGGGGAGGATGCGGAAAGAATGATAAAGGAGGAAAAAATAAAAAAATCTTACACAAAATGAGAGAGTCCCTTGCATGCTCTACCATGTTACATGAACAATGGAACAAAAGAGAAGGGAAGATCTGTGAACAAATGAACATAAATTCTGTTTCTTCTTAATAGTACGTGATTTCTTAATTTCGCAACAATATACTGTAATAAACCTTGTTCACTCTTGTAGGGTCGACGAGGGTTCACGTGATGAGGTGATTCATGTAACTGCCACAAGTGGGATCTATGGACCTGCATAAGAAGCCAATATGAAGCCCAGAGAGAGAAACTCCCTCACCCCCTCTACATCGGTGAGTCAGTCTTCATGCGTTTGCAGCGCTATTAAATTCGGGCGTCTCATACAGTAATTATTGACCTTACTCTACTGCACCGCAGTTTGTCTCGTCGCGTAGGAAGGGCTGTGGGCAGACAGAGGGTAGATGTTAAATTGGGGTGTCATGTCACACGGCGCAAAAATTGTTAAATTATTCAGAAACATTCGTAAATTGTCTTCAAAGAAAGAAGAAAATTGTACAGACGGAGTACTGTGTTAGAATCGTATGTTGAAAAAATGCAGTAGGTCTACAGTTAAAGCTGAAGCTTCCAGATACCAAAGAATGTTAGTTGCTTCGAGAAATTCCTTAAGGGAACATTCCACTAAAAAGACAAATTTTTTCCTAATCACTTTTTCAATCAAATTTTGAGAGCATTTTTACTATGTAAAGGACTAACGAAATCCAAACTTTGAACTCTCAAATGTTTTCGGCTTTTGATTTTATTATATATATGTATATATGTATATATATATATATATATATATATATATATATATATATATATATATATATATATACTGGCTGTTAATTTCAAAGTGTGTCATGACGTCACTGTTGTGAGTCAGCGATTTGAAGCGAGTTTCAGCTTTTATGTCAGAGAAGTTGCCTATTAATCAAGGCGTTCAATCTGAACTTGAGAACGTGTATGGTATAACTTGAACGTCGTAGCAACAGATGGCGGTCTGTACTGTCTGTGTGCTACCATTACTTCTTTCGAACTGTGTTTTGCGCGGCCAAGTCGTACGCAGGGTATTTGTTATCGGTTGCGTACGGCAACACTCCACAATACAAATCAAATTCTCCGTGCCCATGTTGACCGTCGAAGTTAATGTCAACAAATACGTAACTAATCGTCTTAACCCTCTCCCCATATCCCGACAGTAAGAAAAAACCCACCTCAGTACATGTTTCCAAACAGTTCACATTCCTGCCACTACAGCTGTTACAGTACGTATCGGTAAGTACTCTTCAGAATGAACGTCGTACTTGCTAGGCAACTTCTCTGGCACATAGGTAATACACCTCCGTGGAAGTGTAGGAAGATTGAATTCTCTAGGCTCATCGACTGGCCACATGACGGCATACAGCGAGCCATGACACACTTTGAACTGAACACCCAGTATATATATATATATATATATATATATAATTTTTTTATTTTTTAAATATTATGAAACCTAGGTTTTTAGTAGAAGATCTCAATTTTTAAGCTTCGTTTTTTTTTACATTCAAAATACATAGAGAAATATTTCTGTGCAATCATTTTATGAAATATCTCATTTAATCACTTCGAAAATTTTTTTAATTTAAAAAAATGTTATCTTTTCCTACAGTTCATGAAAAAAATATTAATAAAATAAATTAGCAGCATTTCTCACAAAATAAATTCATACATACATGCAACTACCTTATAAATACTTGCAGTAAAAATTTCATCCAGATTGGTTAATATTTCACATAAAAAATTGGTGTTGAATCAAGAAAAATAAGCTTACCGAAAAATGAACTTGGAAGTAAAGTGAATATTTATATAAATTTAAAAATTTAAATTCTCCTCCGCTGCATTAATCTAGTAACTTTAGGGAGCCAACTTTAGAACAAAAAGTTACTAGATTTGTAATCAGAATTTGTAAAAAAGAATGCTTTGATGAAAAAATAATTTTGACGCTCTCTTACAGCCGTAATTTAGAAAAAGTTTAAACATATTTATAATCAGAATTGAACTAAATCCATTTCGGTTATGAAAATATACATCTAAAGAAGTGCAATATCTAATAAAATTTTGCAAAAACTTTCATGATTTTCAGTGGAGTCTCTTCTTAAGGAGTTGCATACACTTTCCTTTTAAAAATTAGTATGTTTAATAAATTTTATTCTTCCTTATTCTTAACCTCTATTTTAATAAAATGTTGTATACTTAATATCTAAAAGTTGCTCTTCGATCTAATAGAAAAAAATTGTCTACGCAAAAAGTGTTTTGAATTGTGATTTCTTAAATTTTAATTTTGCGATTTGTATCGAATTGATATTTGAAATTACTTCGAAGATATTTAACATTTTTTCCTTAAAGTAACTGTCATATTCTCACTCCTTGCTTAATTGTTGGAATATTAAACAATAAGTACGCTATAGTAGACCTATTATTAAATAAAATACCGTGAAACACATTACACAGCACTGTATAGTACATAATAGTATAAATAATATCTGATCTGCCTTCCGGTAGTGTAAATAGTAAAAATATCGTATTCTAGTATACACAGTGTAAATAATTTAAATTGTAAATGTTATTGTAATTATTAAAGTTGTCCATGTTTTGTTCTGCCCAACTTAATTAAAGAAGAGTCGCTTCCTAGATGCACGCGCACCGTTCACTTAATAACTCAAGTAATATTTATCTTATAGCCTTGTGGGACAAAATACGGTCCCTAATAATCTTCAAATGAGACATCAGAAACCTGCAAATCAATACGTTATATATTTTGTAATTTAACTTAACCTAGAAGAATATACATAAAATTTATAGGCCTATAATATCATTTCACTTCAATCGGACCTTAGAAATTAACAAAAGATCGTCTAAACATAATGAAAATAAACTTGTGAGAAGAAACTTTTTTTTTCTTTTCTCTTTTTCTTCTATTTTTGTTTTGTTTTGTTTTCTTTTTCCTTTCCTTTTCTTTGTTTCCTCTCCTCTCCTCTCCTCTCCTCTCCTCTCCTCTCCTCTCCTCTCCTCTCCTCTCCTCTCCTCTCCTCTCCTCTCCTCTCCTCTCCTCTCCTCTCCTCTCCTCTCCTCTCCTCTCCTCTCCTCTCCTCTCCTCTCCTCTTTCGGAAATATTTTCTGTGAATATCAATTAATACGACAAAATTCCAGGAGATTCATCGGTTATATTTATCTTACAGTTAGGACGAAATTATGTAAAGTTAGTATTTATACAACAAAAAATTCGCAGTTGAGTATAACTGAAGATTAATTTTATATCTTAATCTGAGGTCACTTGTTCTTGCGGGCATTTTAATAATCGAAAAAATAGAGATGATGTGAGGGAAGAGGGATGGAGAGGGGACGACTTGTGATAACATTTTTTTCGGTAAATCTTAAATCGGAAAATTTTCCTGAGAATATCCGCTTTAGTAATTTCTTTTAATTCATCCATTTTACTAAATTTTAAGTTTGTAATCAAATATTAATTAAACAAACTCTCATTCATTCTCAGAGATTTGGTATAGATTATCGAGTCTTTAAAATGGATATCATTATCAAGTATTGGGTATCGAGATTTTGTGGTATCGATCTTTCTGTAATTTTTACGGGAAACGCCCAAATGTTTCGGTATAACTTTGTGGACTACAGTGTAGAGCTTCAAGTTCTATAAAGAAAGATAGCAGAGCCATATCATCTGTAGAAGAAATAGTGAAAGAAATAGCCTCAATAGACGAACAAACTAGAAACGTTTAATATTCACATGTGGAATAGCAAGACTAAATGACGTAAACAGAGATGGAAACCTGAGATTCTCCCAGGAAGCAGCTGCAACAAATTCAGTTAGGGCAATACACTGACTCATTGTGTGAAGAGTTTGTTATTTAGCGAAACAAAATTGAATTTAAATCCTGAAGTTATGGAAGCCAGGCAATTGGATTGAGCGGATCAGGGCGGATCCCGGAGGAGCGCTTCTGTCGCTACAGTAATGAAATTCCATCTCAAAACACAAGGGATGGAGGTAGCAGAGTTTGGTTTCTAAGTCACTTACTTTCGCGAAGCGAAGCAGATATCGAGAACTTGGTTCCAAAGTGGTCAACCCACGAATCTTGCCAACAATGTAATTTAGAACGCAATAGAAATACGGAAGCAATATTGACAGATAGAAGGGGGCAAGGTAAAACAAACAGGGCAAGATCCTGGCACAGACTGCAGAGAGGAGAGGAGAGAGGAGGGATATGAGCGAGAGAGGAAGAGACACGAGGACCATGCGAAGGTAAGGGATAGTTAAAGAAGTGGAGGAGAGTGGAGAAACGAGGAAGAAGAAAGAAAATGTAGAAGAAAATAAAGGAAAGGTAGAAGAAAAAGGGGAGGATGAACAGAAACGACAGAAAAAAGATTGGACTAAAGAGAGATGAGGGTGCAAAGAAGATAGAGAAATAGGAAGAGGAAGAAGTGAGGGGAAATGTAGAAGGAAATGAAGGGAAAGAAGAAAAAACAGATGAAATGAGGGAAGAGAGAAGGAGAGTAGAGGAGGGGAAAAGGAAAGAATATAAAGATGAAAATACTAGTGATGAATTTTTTTTCGGTAAATTTTAAATCGGAAACTTCTCCTCAAAACTTTCAACTTTTTAGCTTATTGGTTTTACCCCAGATCATATATATGATCTAGGGTTTTACCAAGCCTTATAATAATTGTACTGATATAATTATATATTTTCCTAAAAAATCCTCTTATTTTGTAAATTTTCTACCTTTTTCGTTTATCTAAACTTCATAAATCATTGTACTGTTTTAAGTATATTATTTCTGAGACATTTCTTCTTATTAAGCAATTATTCTACCTACTTGATTTTACTAAGTTGCATAATTCAATAGCTAATTAGCTAAAAGCTATTAGCCTAGAACTAGATCAACAACAACTTTAGTCAGGTTTACTATGCTGCCATCTAGTTGTTACATGAGGAGTCACGTCATAACTCCCATTTTTTTTATTAACAGGAATATGTATGGTACATAAGTGTCAGCCTTAAAAAGCTTTTACTTTAAAAGAGATGGTTAACAAGCAGGAACATTTATATCTTTAATTGAGGTGACCGATCTTGATAGTAGTCGTTATTTTATACTCTTGTTGCCAGGGCTCTTATCAGAGGATTGGGGTGGTACAGCAAGTCCTTATTAAAGTTTTCTGTAAATTTCTGTATAATGTCGTAGAATGATTCTATTTCAAGCATGTCTTGTAGTTGTTTATTGGTGGTTCTAACTCCCATTAGAATTGCATTAGCGACTGTACTGCCATCTCGTGTTCGTTTACGGCGAACGGGTGGCGATCCTGGCGGTTGTTCTCTTCAAAGTGCAACCGATTTGAACATAGGAATGAGCAATCTATAGGCCTATGTGATTTGGGCTAATAGCTAAGCATAAAAAACATGCGACCGACATTTTGTTTCCTATTGCAATGTTTCAATATAACCTTGTTGCACCTACTCTTTTTTATACTGTAGCGCAATCTATCGGTTGAGAATGAAAGTACGAGGGAGAGTCAAAAAGTAACCTTAATAATTGTTTTATTAATTGAATATATACAATAAGACTACAAACACTTTATCACTTTTCAACGTAGTATAACAGGAACACTTGCATTGAACGTAGTTGGGATTATAGTGAAAAATGATGAAGTGTCTGTAGTCTTATTGTACATATTCAATTAATAAAACAGTTATTAAGGTTACTTTTTGACTCTACCTCGTACAACCTTCAGTATAGGCTGTAGAATGTAGGAGGCTATGGAACATCGTTAAAGCTCGAAGTATCAAGTATTTCGTTTTCTGCTTCTGTCAAATTTTAATTTGGCGCTTCCAAAGTGTTCCCGCTTAGCTATTCATCTATAGAATACTGATATATATGTTTTCTTAAAATTTCCACTTATTAAGCAATTTTTTTAGCTTTTTGATTTTGTATTTGTAATTTATTGTACTGATATAGGCCTAAATATTATTTTCTTCTTTATCTAAATATTTTTATTCAGCTTATTGATTTTGGTAAGTTTTATAATTCTATTGTACTGATTATTACACTTTTACTACGTCATACTACTTTTAATCTATTATACGGTATGAAACAACATGTCAACCAATAATGCCTGCTTATTCTACAATTTTTATCACCTCTCTAGCATTTGTTTCTTTGTTTGCCAACATTGTACTTTCAATAATAGTACCTTTCAAAATGATTCATGTTTATTTCTCATCTTTAATTGAAACTTTTCTATAATTTATCTTGTTTATATTATTTAGGTTATGTTATAACTTCTTCTGTATAAGATTATAGATAGTCACGTATCAAAGATTGTTTAATGTATATTGATAATTGAAGTGAAATGCAACTGTTTTAATAAAAATTAAACTGAATCAACAAAGCATTCTTGACTAGTAATCGTCCATAGAGTTAATTGAAGATTGTATAGTTGGCACGACTGGTAACAAGAGAACAGCTGATCATGACACACTACTGCCATCTAGCGGAATATTTGTAATGATGAGATGATAGAATAATACGTTTTCGCGACAGTTTAGTTTGACGGAAGTCAATAAATATTCTATTGTATTAAAGTACTTTATTTCTTCTAATCTTTATATGCTTTCTTCTAATCGTGTAATAGTAAACTAAATCCGACTCGAGTTTTGATTTTCTCTAGATAAATCAAACCTCTAGTGAGATTACTGTAAATAAAATTATCATTTTTTCTGAGAAATTTCCCCTAATTAAGTAATTATTTTTAGCTTTTTGGTTTTTTAAATCTAATGAATGAATGGACGAATGAATGAATTAATTAGGACTCTTGGTATCAGATCCATAAGACAGATTCAACTTTTCTGACAATTTAGATTCATTCAGATAACTGTATAACTTCAGACCTTTCTGCACCTCTGACAGGGTAAAAAATAAAAATTGAAATCCATACATAATGAAAATCATATGCAATTTACGCTTATTAGTTTCTCAGTTCGTTATCCAATTTCGGTTGAACTTCAAACTTTGAATTTTCATGGACCGACGAAGTGCTTTTATCCCGATAAATGTTTTTGATTTGACAACATCTTATGCGACAGCCATATGGTAGATCTGTAAGACAAAATAGTGAATACAACGAATAGAGTAAGTAGGCCTACCACTACCAAAAGCTGTGCTGCAAAGACGATTAGATACATCAAAATCACAAATAAACCTACAGTTATGTTTTGTTTGTTTAGTCATCTGTCCGAAGACAGTTTTGAACCTGCAACTTTACAGGGAGTTATACCTGAAAGCTTTATTTGCATAATACACGTCACTGCTCGTTAACAGAAAACCATAATTTAAGTCACACAGAGTTAGTATTTACTCGATGTTGGTTGCTTGACGGTTGTCAGCCCACTTTGAGGTCTGTGGATACAGAGGGAAAAATTGGATCGGTGTCTGGTAGAGTCCCCGGGTAGCTCAGTTGGTAGAGCGTTCGTACGTTTAACCGAAGGTCCCGGGTTTGATACCCGGCCCCGGAACAATTTTTCCCTCGAAATTATTCAGTTTTGAACCTCATAATTATTCATACCAATAAGAAATTACTTATGAGACAACTAAGCCAGGAGATAAAGAGGTAGGGAGCTAGTTCCTTCCCCTTCTTGCATAAATCGCTGACTAGTTAGTATATTACACATAATTAGAGTTCAGATGTATGTAAACAATTGAAGACTGGACATAAGCTGTAAGTGGTAAAGAGACAAACCGTAGAAAACAGAGTTTTCTTGTGCGACTAGTAATATAATATCATACGTTTTGCACATCTATGGGAGAAGCTAGGGCCTAAATAAAGTTACAATGATATTTATCATTTTTCTTAGTGGATTGAGCGAAGGACATAAACCTTTTTCTTTTTTGAGAAAACTAATTTTGAACGATATTGGCACATACAACCTTCTTTATGTTCAGTCTTCAATTGTTCTTCCTCTGACACATATAAGTGTCAGCAAGAAGGATGTACAGCCTGATAATAGACGTAGGCCTATATATCAGCCAGAACCTCAATCAGAGGTATCGTAATTTATTTATCATAAAGCTATTGTTTCTGGTTTACTGCAATCTGAAAATGTAATGGAAATTTACTGTTAAGGTAAGCGTTCACTACATCGTATCGCACTCCTCGTATACCAATCGCACGCAACGGATATTTTAAGTGCAGCGCGTTCACTGTAACGGATCTACCTCATCGCCTCATCGGATTTCCTATCAGATGTTTTAAACATGACGTCGTACGATATTGACATTGCTGAAAAGAGAAGAGTTTGAGGTTAGGTCTATTATTTATGAGTGTTAGCGAATAAGAATTTGTATTTGCTTTATGCGTCTTAATTGGAGAGGAAGCAACTAAAGAGATATTGGTTACATAATATGTATATATATGTAAGAAACGACTTGATTACTGTAATGGGAATGCCTCAAATTATATAATTCTTCGCAGTTTTCTACAAGCGAAATAAGTTTTCCGTCTGCCATTTTGAGGCGACACTGAACATGGCACAGCATAATAGTAACAGTTGAGCAATTAAAATTTATTTATTAAAGAAGGCCATAGTCGCACGCATCGGAAAAGTTGCTCATCCGAGAAACTTGGACGTATTTGCCGAGAGGCGATGCGTGCGATACGATGTAGTGACCGCGGTTACATAACAATTACAGCAAAGATTGTCTTTTTCCGATCCGTGCGATTCGTCCGATGAGTGCGATACGATGTAGTGAAAGCTTACCTTAATAATTATTTTACGAAAATATACGGAGTTTTAATATTGGATGATTTCACAAAGCCTAGATCTTACGCGTACTACATCGTATCGCACTCCTCATACGAATCGCACGCAACGGATATTTTAAGTGCAGTGCGTTCACCGTAACGGCTCCATCTCATCGCCTCATTGGATTTCCCTATCAGCTGTTTAAAACATGACGTCGTACGATATTGACATTGCTGAAAAGAGAGGAGTTTGAGGTTAGGTATATTATTTATGAATGTTAGCGAATAAGAATTTGTAATTGCTTCATGCGTCTTAATTGAAGAGGAAGAAACTAAAGAGGTATTAGTTACATAATGTATATGTAAGAAACGACTTGATTACTATAATGGGAACGCCTCAAATTATATAATTCTTAGCAATTTTCTACAAACGAAATAAGTTCTCCGTCTGCCATTTTGGCGCGACACTTAACATGGCACAGCATAATAGTAACAGTTGACCAATTAAAATTGACATATTAAAGAAGGCCATGACCGCACGCATCGGAAAAGTTGCTCATCCGAGAAACGTTGACGGATTTGCCGAGAGCCGATGCGTGCGATACGATGTAGTGACCGCGGCTACATAACAATTACAGCAAAGATTGTCTTTTTCCGATCCGTGCGATTCGTCCTATGAGTGCGATACGATGTAGTGAACTCTTACCTTAATAATTATTTTACGAAAAAAATAAGGAGTTTTAATATTGGACGATTTCACAAATCCTAGATCTTACGCGACAGTCAGATTCTGGCGACTTTTTTCTAACTCTAATTGCTTTTAGTATTAAACCCACAGGATTGAATGCAAAGTACTATATTTTAAGATCCATTATTACAACGACGCCGCCGGTAGAACAGAGAGCCCGGGGTGGCGTCTTACAGAACTAAGGACACACACATACTGGAGTGTGCAGTAGCATCATAGGATAATGAGGCATTAAATATTCAGCCAACCCGGGTAGTAAGCGTTATAGTGTAAGTGGACGCCTTGCCACCACTAAACCACCACTTAGCCCATCCACGCTGCACTCAAAATCGTATATAAAGAGTGGGAGGGGGAATTATTATGTATTCTACTCCAGTACTCCAAGTGGCACGTCGTTCTGCAGCCCGAGATATTACAGAAAGCAGGCTCTTAAAGTATGATATAATATGTGGGTGCGTAGGCCCGCTTGGAGGCACTATGCCTATAGTTAAGGGTGAGAGAGACGGGGGTTGTGTTATGGGAAACTGGAAAAGCGAAGTCTACAGTGTGAGAATATGTGGCTTCATTAGTAGTTCCAGCAGACTTCATCGTGCAATTTTTAACATGTACGCTTCAGGATCAGCGGCTCGGTCCCTCAGTGAAAAAAAAATAAACTTTTCTAGGTCAATTTCAGGGGTATGTGACCTAATATTTCCTGCAGAAGGGTGAGGGAGAGAGACAGGGAACAAAAAAAAAGCATGATCGAGCTTTTAGAGAGGAGTTCACCATAAAAGACTTTGTAGGTCAATTTCAGGGTAGGTGACCTAATATATATTTTTTTTTGTCGCAAAGAGGACGAAATGTGATCATGCTTTTAGAGGTTCTCTGTGAAAGGGACGAAGCGGAGATAATGGTAAATTTTAAAGCATTTACAGAGTATAGTGGACCGACCTTTTGAACTGACTTACAAAGTTGTTGCTTAAATCATTTCAATGAGGGGTTGGGGCTAGGTAGGAGCGGAAGGGTCAGCTGGCTTGGTACGTTACAGAGGGTGCAATTTACCAGGGTTTACTCTAAACGTGAGGGCGAAAGTTCGAGTACAACTAAACTGCAGTTATAGTTCTTAACATAGAATTGCATTAATTATAAGAGAATTTTCCAGTACAAATGTATTATATTTATCTTATATACGAG
This sequence comes from Periplaneta americana, assembly GCF_040183065.1. NCBI lineage: Eukaryota > Metazoa > Arthropoda > Insecta > Blattodea > Blattidae > Periplaneta > Periplaneta americana. The sequence continues at coordinate 38,358,980 of NC_091123.1, forward strand.
TATATATGGTCTGTTTCTTGATAAAAGTGACCAAGTCACATTCCAAGACTTCCAAACATTACGAAAATTTAAGACATAATTTTATAAGGTACACGTACCAAATAACGCTACCTTAACACTTCAGTCACTTTTGCTCTGGAAATAAGTTATGTACAAACATGAAAATTATGAAATAGAAACTGTAATCTTATCTTTACAAAATAGCACAATGAAAATGGATATATTATATACCGAACAAGAATTACAACTCAAATAGGAAAACTTTGTAAACTGGCGTTATTAGGAACAGGTTGTCCAATTAAAGCCACCTATTTTCTAGTAACCTATACACTTATAATTATTAATGAATTATTTTTCCTAAGCAACACAACTAGAACTAAGAGACTAAATTTGAGTTTCTGTTAATAAAAGATACAAAATCACTCAATGCTAATGAAAGATTCTTGATCTGAAACTGAAACACCAGATGGATTAGGAAAATATGTTTTCCAGTGACTCCTTACTTAAAAAAAAAGAGACAATGTGACACAGGAGAAAGATATTAAACACAAAAGCATTTACCTTAGTTTAATATGAATGTTTTCCAATAAGTAAAACAAAAAAAAAAAAAAGTTATGCAAAATTTAAAAAAAATAAGAGTTCGATAAGCAATTGAACCAATATCATCACTGCACATTCTGAATATTTGTAAGTTGAAAGCTTAGTGATTTTCCTGATGTTTTCACACTAATGCTGTACTGTCAGCCTTAGTACTAACAGAACCTAAAATTTTGTCTGTAGACCTTTAACGCCACATGGTGTTAAAGCGCTACTGAGTACTTGATAACATGATATGCCTGTTTCTATAATATTTTCAAATTTTATAGATAGCAGATACTTTCTATACATAAAAGAATGTTTAAGGATCACGAAAATATATAGCTTAATATAGTTATTATTTGCTCAACACACAAAATAAAATATTGCTTCTTACCTTGATAGAAGAACAGCCGTTCACTATCAACACACAACAGGAAAATGATGGAATATCATGTCACTCGTAAATGTCAGCGGACAGCTAGTAACTCTTTTCAACACTAGATTGCAAGCGAATGCAGGCTACAGTAGTGCACTACCGAAAACTTGTGTTGTTAACAAAAATTAATAGGGTGGCGTTAAATGTATACATGGCGTTATTTGGCTCAGGGACCTTATTAAAAACTAATAATATAGCACATTTACCATCAAAATAACTTATTACAAACATCTAAAGAAGTAGAGTTATCTTTGGATGGGTCATTAAATCTTTAAATGCCTCTTCCCAACAATTTTGCGTTTTCGACTTGGTCACTTTTACCAAGAAACCAAAGAAAGACTTACCCAACGCGATAGCCTTAAGGACAGAGTGCCTTACAGCCATTCCAGTTCTGACCGATTTTACATTTTTACTATTTTCAAACTCTATACATAGAAAAGATCTGTCTCAACTTTTATTATTAGAATCAATGTAGACATCAGTATAATTTTACAGAAAAAAGTTATTGAATAAAATGTATTATTATTGCATAAATTAAAGAAAAGGTTCTGTCAGGGATGTTACAAGATTTTTGAACTCACTTCACACCTTATTAACATAAAGTGCAAAACTCAGGTCTCTGCCTCAAGCAAAAAGGGACTCATTCTTATAGTGTCCATTTGAAGGCTATGCAAATATCATTGCATCCAATTAGGTCACAAAAACATAATCGGTAAATATGTTATAGCTGTTTCTTTCATTGTCAGGGTTGTTACAGATGAGTTAATGCCCTTCATTTTTCCAGTTTCAAAACTGTGACATTTTTAAGTCAAAATATTCACTTTAACCCTAAGATTAAACCCAAACTACTGAAAATACTTGGCATAAATAGCTAATGTAGATTAGATCAGTCACGAAGCTTGAGTTGTGAGGGTACTATGAACAATAGACTGTGCCGGTACTATTTCGCATTGTCTGTAATGAAGCGACATTAGCGATCCTGGTGGTTAGCAACTATCTATGGATGCATATTTACTACGTATTAAGCTTCGTGACTGTCTATACTAAACTGTCGTAAAATGTTCCTTGATGCTGGAGCTCTGGAATTAACAATGTAGGCTCTCAAAGTATTTCTACAACAATAGCTCCTTGAAAAACATATATTAACAGCACTTGATCGCTCTATGAGTAAGTGCTGCAAACTTCAGAGAAACAAAGTACCTATTACCCAGCTAAAACTACTTAGATTCAATGCATATAAAACTTGTAAAATATTTGTTTAATAAAGCATTAGAATATTTAAATTTAGAAACATATGTATGTCTTACACTGCTAATAAACAAATATTTCTGAAAAATACTTTTCAATTGGAATTCCCAATTTTCCCGGAATGACTGTTTAAAATCAAATTCGGGGTTCGATTATCCGAGACGGCATCCATGTTGCTCTCACGTCACTCATTGCACTGACACTATGATAGATTTTTTAGTTCTATTTTTACGTACCTTGAACAGAAAGTGATACTTTTGCGTACGAGTCAGACGATTACGGACGAGGCCTTAGCAGAATTTCGAAACGAGTGCTCTGAAGACACTTTCGTACTACTGTCTGACGAGAGGTTATGTCGCAGGGTCGGCGAAACTGAGGATATTCCCGTGGCAGTTATTTACTTAATGAGAGCCTTTTCTTTCACTTATTTTAAACAGTTGTATAATATTACGTAGATTTCCAATTCCGAACAGTAAATACTTTCAGAAAAGAACCTACCAGTCCAGCCACTCACTAGCCTTTACAGAAGGGCCAGAAGATGAGTGGGGGAAACCGGGATGCGTCATAATCACTCGATCGGACAGTAATTACGTACAACTACATAGATATTCTATGTAAATTATTTCACTTATTAAATAAAACACAGACTAATAGCATTTTTGTAGACTAGGAGTGACGGCCTACTAATACTACATTGTCTTTATAGTAGGTTTAATTATAACGCTAGGAAGTTGTTTGTATAGTATTTCTGTTTCTGTAAGTGACGTTAAATAAAGTTTTTATCTGTTAGCATTTTTAGTAGACTAGGAGGCATTCATTACAATTATTTCTGTATTTATAGATGTCGATGTGTTGATATTGTGACATCATAGTTTTCATAATGCTTCTTCATAACTGTTTACATTACTATGACAACTTTGCGGTATTCGTACGGGAAAGTGAATTGCAACAATGTTTTTGTTTTTTTTTTTCAGTACGCACACAGTACAGAATAATTTTCTAACTAATAATGTGTTATAGAAAACAGCAGTTCCCATGTAGGTGTGCCAAAATAGTACATTATACAACCAGCCTATAATGGTAGTAATTAAGACGCGAGTATGTTTATGAAACGAGCGCAAGCGAGTTTCATAATTTTCATACGAGCGTCTTAATTACCATTATAGGCAAGTTTCATACGACTTTTTATGCTCGACCATATTTCTAACTTGAAATTATTCATAAGTATTCATGTTAGTTTTATCTGACTGGGGAGCGGAACTGACCTTGTCCAATATCGCGTAAACTGTGAGATGTGCGCAAACGCGAAGGTATTGATTTTTCCAAGAAAGAAATATCATTGACTTTGATATAATCTAGAGAGTAAAATAAATATTAATCTTGATATAACCTTGAAATTGATTTATACATTGAAAAACGAGATGACAAATTGAATTTATTTGAATATTATTTACAATTAACGCTAATTATTATAGTAACAGAACATAACCTTCTGCGACAGTATTGGATTTCCAGCATCCGTGAGGTTTCGCTAGTTGTCTTTCGATTGCATATATGAGAATAATCTATACTTGCGCTTTCATATTGCTACAATGGTGTTTTCTGATTGGTGGAACACCAGAACTTTAATGAATAGGTGTACTTTAGTGAGGTCCATTAAAGGGCTGCTACCAGGTTTATAATTACTACCTTCCGGCATGGTCGAGCATAAACACTTGTTACTGTCACTTCGAAACTTTTCACTGCCAGTATGAAACTGTAACTTCACTGCCAAAACACACTTCGCTATTTAATAGTCCTAATCTTATCATAATAGTTCAAATCTTGGGGGAATCGAGCCCCTGACCTCATGATTTCAAGGCACTCGTTCTCCAAACATATTACGTTATGTAGATCTTAATACGTAGTCTATACAATAAACTAGATTTACAACATTATACATAATTACATGCACAGGTTTATTTTAGAACAGATGATCATTCAGCACACTCATTTTATTCTCATTTCACTGACTACCCTGACACTATAGCACTGTCACGCCAAAAAAATTTTCCTGCTCTATTTACGCTATAACTTTACTTTTACAAGACACTTCGCTGTCACAGTAGTTGAAATCACTATAAGGTAAATTAGGGTCTGTCGGACAGTCGGGCATGTTGGACACTTTGTACTTTAACGTGTTACCTCGCCACTTGTGGGCACTACATTCTGCTAGAAGTCAATGACGGAAGTAGCCCCACTCGTGGCTACTTCCGTCATTGACTTCTAGCAGAATGTAGTGCCCACAAGTGGCGAGGTAACACGTTAAAGTACAAAGTGTCCAACATGCCCGACTGTCCGACAGACCCTAATTTACACTATGTATTAATTTAAATTCTTAATTTTAAAGAACTTACAATACTGTCTATTAATAACAGTTTTAAGCTTATTCCTTAATATCTTAAAGCTTCTTGAACAAGCCTCTATTAAATCTGGAGAAAAAGCATTCCATTCCCGATGGTTGGGTTCTGAAATGAAAATTTTCCAAATCCGACCTCTCTATTTCCTTTGTTTTAGTGAGTATTCTTAGTTTATTTAATAGTGTATCGAAATTCTACGTGGGCGAAGGTTGGCCAACGAATTTTGCCTGTAGCCCTCCATTAGCAATTATGTTCTTTTACATGCCTTAAACCTACGACACAGGTGTCTCAGCTTTATGTCTCTCTCAGAAGATGCCATTCTAAAGATTTTGAGGCTAATTAAAATTCATTGATTTGTATCAAGTATGAACCCAGATATATTGGGTCGAATCCCGGCATAATAATAGCACGATCACAAATGAATGTAGAGTAATGACTGAACTGTATTAAGAAGGAAATATTAATTGAACATTATAACGAATATCTAAAGCTACATATAAATAAATCGTTTTCTTTTCTATACTTCATCATCCAGTCTACGTTTAGTAACAATGTTTCCTGCATCACTAAACACAAAAAAAAAACTTTTTTTTCTGTCAAGCAATTCTCCACGATCGTTCAATTTAAATCCAAACGTTTCACTGAGTTTACATCTCAAATTCTCATATGACATAATGGAATTTTCTACTTTTCACAGACCACAAAAATCTGATTTTTTTTTCTTTAGCAAACTAAACACAAAAGCTTCATCTACAAATTCAGTAAAGAAACTGCGACAAAACAGCAGACTGGCCAGTATTGTAATCAGGTTACAAAATTTTAGAAGGGGAAGAAAATAGTTACTCTCTCACTTGCACACAGTGTAGCCATGGCGAATCCCAGAAAACTATGTGTTTCATATGCTAGGAAGACGAGCTGACAATAAGGTGAAAGTTTTCTTGAAATCCCATAAAACTTAAATAAGGGTTTCGCAACTTTCAATAGAAGTAGATAAGTCACTGTCCTCATATCTACATCTCTTTCTGAAGTGTTTGTGCAAAGATCTGTAACGATAGTATTGTGCTTTGAAGTAAGAAATTTCTGAGAGACGAACGTTGTCGAAGGTTTTAGTCTGAGTTTTCATTAACAAAATAATAATTAGTATCAAGTACAACCGATTAATTTTAATTGACTCGATTATTCGATTAACTATTTTGATCGATTAATCTTACAACAGAAATTGATCTGTTATGCCCCAGGGCTTAAGAACGCCCTGTAACATTATTTCCTGTGGAGTGTCAAATTTGAACAGTCCAGGAACAGTGTCAGCGGAATACATGGTCTTTAGCAGAAATGTAATAGAATCCCAGCTTGTGAAGTAAATAGATGCTTGGCCAGCGTTATAGAGTTTTGTCGCGCGTGCTGTAAATCACTGCCTACGATAAAAGTATTCTTACGCCACGGATCACTGCTGGACTAATCGCATTGGTCCAGTAGAACAAAGCATGCATTTTAATTGGCTAAATTAAATCACGCATGGTTCAAACTCTTTTCTCACGCGTGGTCTCATTAAAGCGACTTATCACTGTATTGCATTGAATCGAATTAAATGTAGCAGATGTTCAAGACGACATCTTAAAGCACGTATAATCAAAAGGGGTTTAAAGCCCATCTCACCTGGTGGATAGCGTGCGTGGTACCCCGGCTGGGAAACCGATAAGAGAACATAAAACGTGATGGTAAGAAGATTGGCGACAGACAGTGATACAGTTGGATGGTGACACGGGCGGGCAGGGATCGAGGCCAAGTCGTAATGGCGTCAGCGGAAACAAGAGTTATACCATTGTAAGTAATTTGTGTATGTAATGTGTAAATATTAAATAAATCAAGTAGAGTTTTATTCGCACTAATTCAGTCTAGAACCTAAGTTCAGTAACCATGTAGTTTTCCTATAATATCCTGAGAGCCCCAGCTTTTCCAGTACAATCGTTCCTTTCTCATTATTGAGTATAATGGTGGTGTCAGAGATCCTGATAAGTAAGCGGCAGTCGATCGCAGTAGTCATCCGTTTAACAAGTAATGCGACTTAGGTGACGGTCACACAACAGATCTATTAATCGGTTGGATTAATCGATTAAATCCCACAAAACTTTTTATAACAGCTTTATATATATATATATATATATATATATCTTCTCTTCTTCTGCTTCAAGCTGTAGGCTTTAAGCCCGTTGCGGCTCCTTTATTTCTTGTATCCATCTTTTTGCTGGTCGGCCGATACTTCTTTTCCCAATGGGTACATAGTCAGCGATTATTTTCGGGGTTCTATCTTGGCTCATGCGTTGTACGTGTTCCCACCATTTCTGTTTATACTCATCTACAGTTTCTAACAGACTGTTAACTTTTAGATTGTATCTTATTTCCTCATTCCTGATGTGATCCAGTCGAGTTACTCCTACTACACTTCGAAGAAATCGCATTTCAGCTGCCTGTAGTCAACTTCTATCTTTCTCTTTTAACGTCCAAGTTTCACTCGCATATAAGCCCGTTGGTATTGCCATAACTTTATATAGTTTAATCTGTGTATCTTTCCTAGTTTTATTACGGAGTGTTCTTCTAATGGTCCCACATATATTGTTAAATTTGGCAATTTTATGATCAATATCTTTTTCATGAGTATAAGATAGATGGCAGCCAAGGAAGTTAAAAGTATTAACTTGTTCTATGATATAGTCTTCCACTATTACCTTTGATCTCACCACCCTTTTGCCCATAAATTCCATTACTTTTGTTTTTTCTTTCGAAATAGTTAGATTCATATCTTTCGTAATTTTATATAATTCAAATAGCCCCCTTTGTAACGTATCCTCGTCACTAGCTAATATAACTTGATCATGAGCAAAGAGGAGGTTTTTTAAGAATTTTTTGTTATATATATATATATATATATATATATATATATATAGTAAAAATAATTGAGTTGTCTCCATTGAAATTTATCAGTTTCGTCTTACCGCTACTTGTTTCTTTCTTTAAAATATTTGATTTGGCTATTTTTGTTCAGTTGCGGGGTTAGGTACAGCTTACAGCAGTAAAATTTTTGGAAATATTCAACATTTTTTTCCTCCATTACTGTATCTTGTACAATAATGAAAATTTTATATGTAAAACACTGTCCTTCTGCTATATGGAAAAAAAATGTTTTTACGATTTAAAAAAATATTTTTTTTTTTTTTTTACAAATTCAAAATGGTGGCAGTTCACTGTGCAGTTAAGAAGCGTTTCCCTCATAATTCATAAACTTGTTAACTTTTTCATATTCTCTCTCTTTCACTTGATTGCTGAAACTCATGTTTACAATAACATACTCTTTCAACTACATTCCTTAATAAATAATATATTTTTTTAATTTTGTGTTGGAAGAAAGTACTGATACTTGGCAATTTGTTTAATGAATGTATTTTTTAACACACAATCTATCAAAGGTAGAAAAGTGATCTTGCATCGTATTGTGGATATGACATGCATAAATACACACAAAAAATTTCATCACCGAATGTTGAATAGTTTTTGAGTTATGTTGGAAATGCTTCATTACTGCACAGTGATCTGAATTTTGAAAAAAAAAAATGTAAATAATTTTCATTATTGTACAAAATACAGGAATGGAGGAAAAAAATGTTGAATGTTTCTAAAACTTTACCTACTGTAAGTTGTACCTAACCGCTTAATTGATAGCTTCGAGTGAATGAATTTCATTACCAACAACGATGTTCTGATCATGTGAAAATAAATATGTGTTGTTTACTTAGTTCTTTCTATTTTGTTCTAAAATTTGTCTTTGAATATCTTGTCTTCACTCTTATGTGCGCGACTTTATCAATATTAAAGTTTAAAAGACATGCTATATTAGAGAGTGAGAGACATAGAGGGAGGTTAACTTGTCTATGACTCGTTCCCTAATAAGTCGTCACATTTCCAAGCTTCGATGTGTTTATTTAATTACTCTTATATTCTTAAAATAAAGGACCTGTACAGTCTAATAACCCGATATCGTAATCTTTTGTCATTCTCAAAGCGTGCGATAAGTTTGCAACAGTACATTTTGAATTAACATTTCAAATAATTGATTTAAGAATGTGAGAAAGTTTTCTACATGCCCACTGAATCTGAACTAATGCATTTTACCATCACTTCATGGCTCATATTGTGTTTTTGTAAATGAATATTACTCCTGGGGATAGTTATCCGATATGTAGTATTTAGAAGTAAACGAAAGAGCTGATTTGTAAACAGGGACTAATTAGGGATCAAATCATTACATGTAATCACGAATGTGCTCTCATTAGCAGCGCAAACATGATAATATGAAGTTACACACCGCCTTCAATATGTAAATTTATACAAAAAGGAGTAATAATAGTTAAATACGTCTATACTTAGTGGTCTAAGAGAAATCTGTTTCTGCCATAGATCTTCAGAAAAAAGTTGTGATTTCTTATGTGAAGTAATTGCCTATTATACGAACACATAAGCCCGGTTTCTTCAACCTTTGTTAAATTATAACAGTATATTATTCCATTTTAACTGTAAAGTTAACAGTTGAAGCATTTCTTCAACTACTGTTAGTACTAACATGCTGTTAAAACCTATGTTAATTTAACTGTCCAATTTCATGCAGTTAAATCATTTAACTCTCTGTTAGTATAGAAGTATCCAATATGACTGGTGTGTTAGATGCTGAACTTATATAATATCTGGATTATTTAGAAAATGATATCCATGAATACATAAACAGAGGGGATGATTTCAGTGTTTTGACAGAACAGAAGTTCATACAAAGGTATAGGCTATTTTCTGCCAAGCCTCACTTTTCGCTTTCAACTTAGATCCATTTGTTTGTTTATTCTCATTAATTGGTTTATACTGCGAAATAATTTCTAGCAGAAGGTTTCTTTCGAACAAAGACAAATTAGTCCCACGATTTCTTTTTGTTCCAGTGTTTTCCATTTCATAACAGCAATACTGGCAGAAAGACTTCTATCCTCTCTGAATCAAACAACGGAAACAAGGGAGAATCGCAATTGTCAGAGTTCAGAAAACAGAACTGAGCCTATACTTGGTTATAGGTTATGGTTAAACTCTAGAATCTCTTTTCCTAACAGAGAGTTAAGAAACAGAATGTTAAAATGTGAAAAGTAAAGTTGAAGAAACGCAATATTTTAACAGCAATTCATACTTTTAACTTACAGTTAATTAACACTATGTTAGGTGCATTTTAACAAAGGTTGAAGAAACCAGGCCATAGGGTGTTTATAGACAAAATATTCTTGAATTCGAGAGACCGTGGTCTACTGACGGTATTGCCAGACGTTTCATCTACAGATATTGATCAGTTGTCCTCGATATACCTAGGAGATCACTTCTCCCGCGTGTGCCTCTCAACTGAAAATGTCTACCGTAGCTGTAGACGAACCGTCTGGACTCAACACCGCCAGTAAACCACGGCCTCTCAGCCGGAAGAATCCTTTCTCTATTGACGACGGCCGTGAAAGCCCACGTTCTAGAAACTAAAACGTCTGTTTCCCACACCGGAAACCCAAATCAAATCCCGGCAGGTAAATATGATGTTTTTGGTAAAAAAAGGTAATATTATTATTAATTCACCTTCCTTCCGCTCTTTTTACCCTATATATTTTTAAATACTATAAATTCTATGATTTCTTCTTTGCGTTTCATTTTGTAATGCGTTCATGATTTATTTCAGGGTCATCTTAGCATAAATTGTACTTCAAAAAACTCTTTCCTACTAAATAGTTCTGACTAAGTAATGTGAGTGACAGAGAACTGTAATGTGAGTGACACAGATATAGCAGATTTGTAATAATTTAAATATATTCTGCAGAAATTTTATTTCCATTCATTTATAAACTATTATATTGTGATGTCCAACAGAAAAAATCTTATCTTTCAAGTTTTTAGAGCAGCAAAGTTGGCCATTAATTTGTATGCTTACTGTATGCATGTCCTTGTCTTGTAATGTGAGTGGCAGTATATTTAACATTTTTTTTTTCCTTTTTAATAAATTATTATTTCACAAGTAACTGTACACCTATTTTCATCTTTTTTACTGGGCAAGGAAATAATTTATCAAATGAAAATATACAATTAAAATCAGGAACTGTATAATAAAGAATGTGTGGTGAGAGTTGTTGCATTCTAATGTGAGTGACGGTGGAATGACGAGTGTCCACATTTTCCACTGAAACGTCAATACTCGTCTTACAAGGAGAGAAAAACTGTAACCTATTAACATGAAATGCTTATTCTGACGCCCCTCACGGTTCCATGGAAACAGGAGTGTAAGATGAACTTCGTGCGTCGTGGTTTTCCAAGCGATGCGTCTCCCTCCATTTTCTGTTTAATTCCATTTATCATAAGGATTTACTTTATGAAGTTATTCTCATTAAACACTTTCCAATCTCTATATTATATATTTAACAGCTTTATTTTTATTTTACCTCTTATTACCATTTACGTAATACATTATTTAGAAATCAAGCAATTTATTTTATCATTTGTTATTATTGGAAAGAAATTCGCTTCGGCGCCGTGGATCGAACCCGGGACCACCAGTTCTACGAACAGGGTGCTCTAACCACTGAGCTACGTCGAAGTTCAACCCACCGCACCAGATCGAATCCTTCTCCCTAGTGTGTAGAGATGGGGGTCCCGGAATCGATCCTCGGCGAGGGAGCGAATTTTTCTCCATTAATAACAAATGGTAACCATCACAGACAATTCTGTGGGACCAAAAATTAATCTTTATATAAATTTATTTTATATTAGACATGGATTATAGAGCTAACTTAAATGGCCTCTAAGCCATGAATTTGTAACGTGTGTTAGGCAAGCCCGTGGCCCAGGAGATGCTGGGGTTTTATTCAGATACTTCGGTTTCCCTGTAACATCCCAACAATTCCCCATCGACATTATTATTCATTACGAGTATAATATAAACCAATAGCCTGTGGTGCGCTCTGGATTGTATCTGACATACTAAGTGGTCTACGCTTTTCATCACTAGTGACATCTATGAGCCACGCTTCTAGAGTCGAGAAGAATAACAACGAAGTTAAAGGCCCTGGTCCACACCTGTGGAGTAAAGGTTAGTGCGTCTAGCCGCGAAACCAGGTGGCGTGGGTTCGATTCCCTGTCGGGGCAAGTTACTTGGTTGAGGTTTTTTCCGGGATTTTCCCTCAACCCAATATATACAATTGCTGGGTATCTTTCGGTGTTGGACCCCGGACTCATTTCTCCGGCATTATCACTTTCATCTCATTCAGACTCTAAATAACCTAAGATGTTGATAAAGCGTCGTAAAATAACCTACAAAAATGAAAAATAAATGCCCTGTCATGGCACAAAATGAAATAGTCTGCAGATTGTTTATGACAATAATAATTATATACCATCAAATTTTCAAGTACGAAGCGAAGATAAATAATTTTAAATTACATTTGTACTTACGCTAACAAAAACAAAAGTTGAATATAAAAGTTTTCTACCCAAGCATTCTTTTCATCTCATATTTTTTTTTAGGTATTTCTGGTTCTTTTTTCCAACTCGTTAACGTGCATTGGAACAGAGTAAATTCAGAGCTATGTATATTATTCATCATGAAAGTTAAATCCTACTATTCCACAAGGCATATTAGGATTATATGTATATTAAATTTACATGAAACTTTAATCATATTTAAAACTAAACAAAATGAACATAAAGGGAAATTTATAAAAGCACACCGACATAAAGCGTTCAGCAACATGATCTAATGAAATGTTTTAAAATACTCTGTCATACACAGCCATACGCAGACTGTACATGCACTTGGATAAAATGCCCAAAGAATAACTCTACAAAAATAAGTAAAAATGATATATTTATACATACATTCTTCTCCGATATCGTACCTTCATATTAATAATATGAGGGAGTTGTTGAGAAGACAAATGCACAGTAATTTTTTTAAAGGAAATTCAGGCTACATGAAGTCAAGTTGGTATAATTTTTTCCTGGAGAAATGACATAATGATAGTGAAACAGAAGGCCCGCAGTAACATTTATCACCTATTTTAATACGTTGAATATACAGGTTGTTTCCGAGGTGGTGTTACAAATTTTCAGGGATGATGGCGAAGGGCACATGTATCAATTTGAGATAAGGAACCCTGGTCCGGAAATGACCGAGTCGAAAGTTACAAGCAAAAATAATTCTGCGGAAATGAAATAATTTTATTCCTCTATACACCTTATTTATGTGTATTTATTTGTATATCTTACACATACTGTATTCATCTGGTGTTGTTTACGTTGTCTACTTACAGTATTCTCGTCAGTGCGCTGTCTGAGGGATGGGGACAGGAAACTACACTAAAGCAATGCAATGTGTAACGGACATGGTCGGTCCTGATATGCACGTCTGTAGACAGCAGTGTATGTGTACAAGTTACAGTGTCCAGTAGATCAGTCCTAGTGAAATGGAGGAGTACACGAAAGCGGAATAAGCAGACCTGATTTTCGAATACGGATGAGCCAATGGGAACAGTAGAAATGCTCACAGATTGTATCGGGACAAAGTACCCACGTGGGAGACATCCGGCCCATACCATTTTTCCACGACTGTTCCAAAAGTTAAGGAAAGGAGGGCACGTGGTGCCAAATTATAATTCCATTTCCACACAACTATTTTTGCTTATATCTTTCGATTCAGTCATTTCCGGACCATGGTTCCTTATCTCAAATTGATGCATGTGCCCTTCGCCATCATCCCTCAAAGTTTGTAACAGCACCTCGGAAAAATCCTGTATAGTGTGAACCTATGTAATGTCACTAATCTGAAGGCATTATTATTTGAGATATTCCAAATTAAAAGTTAAATACAATTTTGCTCGTTTTTGCTTCCTTTTCGAGAAAAAAATAGTTTTATAATATTAAACATTTCATAGTGTGTAAGTCATTGATTTAATTTTCCCAAAATGCTGAGTCAATTCAGGAGAGCAGTGTATTATGATAATAGATGATTGAAAGAATTGTAGTTTTTTTTTTCCTTTAAATGCGCAGTAATTTGATCCGAAGAGGTATAACTTTTCGTTATACAAAAATATTTTAAAATATTACATTTATTCGGATCAAAGGACAAAGGTAAAATTCTTTCAATAATTTATTATCATAATACACTGCTCTCTTAAATTGGCTGAGCGTATTGGGAATTAAATCAATGGCTTTCCCAAAACACGTTATGAAATGTTTAAAATAAAACAATTTTTATCTCGTAAGGAAAGCAAAAATGAGCAAACTTTTATTAAACTTCGTTGTTTGAAACATCTAAAAGAATAACCTCCTAAAATTAATTACATTACTTGCGGTTCACCCTGTATTTACCAATTTCCCACGTCCAAAGAGAAGATAACACGAAATTTAAATGCAAATATCTACCTACAGTCCTATGAAATATAGCAGGGAAACATATTTATACTGTTGCTCTGTCTGTTCATAAACTGCAATATCAAACACTCAGTTACCAAATACATATCGAATTAAGAATTGCCGAGAGATCATTAGAATACTGAAGGAAAGACTCTCACTCCAATGGATATCAGTGCACTGTGGACTCAATGAAATACAAAAGCAGATTCACTGGCAAAAATGAAATTAAACTATTACAAAAACAAAAAAAGGAAACATATCACTTTGAAATATTATGTCGCAGGAATTCAATGCGGTATATGAAAACGTCATCACAGAGAATGTACAAGCAAAAGATGGTCACAACCAGTGTCGAGCAATACAGTCGCTATGTTCGGTTCAAGTTTTCGAGTATGGCGAAGTTCGATATTCACCTGTGTTTGCTATGGAGAAGGAGTCCTGTCGAGTTTCTTTCATCTTGTTATAAAAATATTCGATGTTCTCCACTACCACCCGCTCATGTTTTAACTCATTAAGGATTTTAGAACAGACCTTGCGATTAGTTTTTCCTATGAAGTAAGTTTATAATTGCTTGGTTACCTCTCTCATGCTCGAACATTGCAGGACACTATTATCTGTGCATTTCGGATTGGCGGATCAAGTTCACGTACAAACGTACAAAATTACAAACCACGCACGAGTCACTGAACTCAAAACTTTCAACTGAAGCACTGGTAATCCCGGCTGTCCCAGCTGATTTTAGTTGAAGAGAATGGTCGAGGATTGAGGTAAGCACACGTGGCAAATGCAGTCCATTGCTTGACCTTGAGCGACCAGTTTGAAATACACATATGGGCCGTTCAGAGCAAGAGTGGTGTAACTAAAAAATGGGTAATGAGGGTTAAAGTAAACATTCTGTAAAATACAGCGCAAAGTAGCAATTAATATTCAATTTATTTAAACTATTAGTAGTCAGTGGATAGCAAGAAGGACATATTAATTGCTACTTTGCTCTGTATTTTACAGAATTTTTACTTTAAACCTCATTACCCAATTCTGACTTACACCACTTTTGCTTTGAACGACTCATTTAATAGTCATAACTCCTTCTCAACCACATGCTTGTTCTTGCTCATCCGTTGTGGCTTTCCATTCCTTGACCTTGATCCGCCATGCGCCAGTTCGAAATGCACATATAATAGTCATAACTCCTTCTCAACCACATCCTTGTTCCTGCTCATCCGCTGTGGCTTTCCATTGCTTGACCTTGAACCACCTGTTCGAAATGCACATATAATAGTCATAATTCCTTCTCAATCACATGCTTGTTCCTGCTCATCCGTTGTGGCTTTCCATTGCTTGACCTTGAGCCGCCAGTTCGAAATGCACATATAATAGTCATAATTACTTCTCAATCACATGCTTGTTCCTGCTCATCCGTTGTGGCTTTCCATTGCTTGACCTTGAGCCTCCAGTTCGAAATGCACATATAATAGTCATAACTCTTCTCAACCACATGCTTGTTCCTGCTCATCCGTTGTTGCTTTTTGACGTCCTATTGGCCACGATTGTCTCACAGCTCAACTCCATGAACTGAACCTCTTAAAACCTCCATACTGCACTTAGTGGTAAGATAAAAATTCCTGCAGGAATTCAAACTATATTCAAATCTGCCCTATATTAAAATGATCAGATATGTCCTAAGAATATTGGGAAGCTCATAGACAAATGGCATCGTAGCCAAGTGCCAGAACATGGAAACCAATCAACCAACCAGAATTGACTGTATTTTCTTTGTAGCAAATGTATTAGCAGAAAATTAAATTCTGAGCACTCTGCTCTTTGTCGTAGTAGTTCATAGCAATAACATTAATAAGATGATTTAAATGTTATGAGCCTAAAAACGAATGTGGAGCCAGCACTCTGCAGACGGTTATGCAACTCGCATGAACTCCGAGCAGGAATTTCTGACCTAAATAGCTAGACACGACAAAGCGTAGATTAATATTGCTGACATTTTTGCAATGCTGGTTACATCCAGACGGCGCCGTTCTCAGCTTCTGTGTGATTCAGAAGACGTGCTTCTCCTTCGTTTTACTTCTCCGTCATAGGACTCACATTAGGTCCTCGATTTTCAAGCAGAGTTTCTAATGTTTGACGAATAGAAATGCAATAATTTCTCTATTGCAAAATTCATACTCTCGACTTGGAATACTGATATTTTCAGAGTACGTCAATAATTCGTGAAATGTAATGGTAAACAAACACAGGGCGTGGTGGATTGCTTGAGAAACTTTTCTGTGTCTAAATGTTGTAAAATATCTCAATAACCATTATTTGCTGATGATACGGCGTTGTTAACACAAAACAGGACGATACTAATGATATGTTATTGGAGCTAAATGACAGCTGAGAGCAGTATGGGATGAAGATAAATGCAAACAAGACGAAGACAAATAAGGAAGATAAAGGTGCGAATTCGAAATGAGGCAGTAGAGCAAGTGGACAGCTTCAAATTCTTGAGTTGTACTGTAAGCAGTAACATGAGCTGCTGCCAAGAAGTCAAAAGGCGGATAGCAATGGCCAAGGAAGTTTTTAATAGACAAAGGAGCAACTTCTGCGGAAATCTGGAAGAAGAACTAAGGAAGAGACTATTGAAATGCTTTGTGTAGAGTGTGGCATTGTATGGAGCAGAAACAAGAACATTACAACGAAATGAAGAGAAGCGAATAGAAGTATTTTAAATGTGGATATGGAGAAGAATGGAGTGTTTGAATTGGTCAGACAGAATAAGAAATGAGGCTGTGTTGGAAAGAGTAGATGAAGAGAGAATAATGCTGAAACTGAACAGAAAGAGAAAAGGGAATTGATTAAGTCACTGGCTGGGGGCAAACTAAGTAATGAAGAATGCACTGGAAAGAATGGTGAACGGGAGAAGAGTTGGGGGGGGGGAAGAAGGTTTCAGATGATAGACAACATTAAGATATATGGATCATATGCGAAGACAAAGAGGAAGGCCGAAAGTAGGAAAGATTGGAGAATACTGGGTTTGCAGTGAAAGACAACGTTAATACAAATTAATTTTATTTCCTAGAATATATCCGCCTATAAAATACAATAATAAATAAATAGGTAAATAAATAAATAATAGAAAATAAATAAGTAAATACGTAAATAATTAAGTAATTTAGTAAATAAGTAAAGTAAGAAGTAAATAAGTAAATAAAAAATAAAATAAAGAAAGAAAGAAAGAAGAAGGAAAGAAACGAAGAAAGAAACAAAGAAAAAAAGAGAGAAAGAAAGAAAGAAAGAAAGAAAGAAAGAAGGGAATTTTACCTTAAACTCTCCAGCAATATACTTAATATGTGCGTTCAATAATACTTCCTGTGTGAGAAATACTCAGACCTGAACGTGTTTGTGACATGATCTCTTACCGGTATGCGGAGGCTTGACCACGTTGTACTGTTTTCTGCTTTCTTTAGTCTCAAACGCATTCTACTAAATCGACGGAACAGTGTATACATGATTCCTGTATTTTCTATATTTGGTGGGGAGCGTAATTAATTATTTATTTACAATAAAATTATACATTATTTTTTTACGCCATACTATTTGAAATCTGCATAAAATCTCATCTCACACTACGCATCCTTTGTGATTTGTGGAGCCGCTGTAGTCTTGAGAGATGTGATGGGCTACGCATCTCTGTGGGAAAGAGGTTAGCTTCATATCTCTCATCTTCTTGCTCTTCTCAATCCGGCCCGGAGTTGAACACGTTTAACATTTATATTAAGGAGTCAGGAACGTGCTCGACATCTCTCCTCGCCGCTCCCCTCCCCTTCTTGCTGCAATGGTTATATCTGCTTATGAGACCTGCGCCTGTAATTGAATATGGACCAGATAACACATCGCAGTCGGGTTCAGGCCTCCGCTGCGTAAACAGGAGCGGCTCCTGCTGGTCCCGACCCAACCTTATCTTAAAACAGCTTTACTGTGACTAATAACCCTTTTGCAGCTCTGTGAGGATTACTGATTTCAACGATAATAATAAATCAGCCGAAC